>NC_089752.1:3108000-3258000 GCF_040412425.1 Macrobrachium rosenbergii
AGAGAGAATGGTTTGGAAAAGGAGAAATCCCAAAGAAAAATCCCCTATTCTTGTGTGTTGACGCTCTATCTCTGTGCAATTAACCATGTGTGTGTGTGAGAGAGAGAGAGAGAGAGAGAGAGAGAGAGAGAGAGAGAGAGAGAGAGAGAATGGTTTGGGAAAGGAGAAATCCCAATGAAAAATCTCTTATTCTTGTGTGTTGACGCTCTTGCTATGTGCAATTAACCATGTGTGTTTGTGTATGTGTGTGTGTGTGTGTGTGAGAGAGAGAGAGAGAGAGAGAGAGAGAGAGAGAGAGCGATGAAAGGAAACTAAAAGAGAAATCCTTCAGTCTTTTAGGATATTCCTCTCACGCCCTCAGGTGGCATCTTTAAGGATTCCTGTCAAGAAGATTCACACTCAGCGAAGTGATATTTACTTTTCTCATTCAGGTTGAAAGACAGCGATCCCTTGCATTGAACTGACTTCAAAACTCTTGTTTTCTATTCACCTCTTTCTTCAAGAATCATGGTATCTTCTTTTTCTGAAACAGTTGCCTTCTTGTTTTGTAGCTTTTATTTTCATTCCCGAGAAATTTGGTTCAAAATATATGTAATTTCCCCTTCTGAAAATATTACATGAAATTCTAACTAATATTTCTTTAGAATCACTGCTTTCCTTTTTTATCTCCAGAACTTTTTTTCAACATTCTTATGATTTTCTTTGCTGAAAATGTTACATAAACTGCAGTTTGTTTCTAAGTGTCATGTCAGAACTCGCTTTTCTCATATTTTGTTTGCAATTCATGATTCTGTTCCGCTCCTATACCCCTACATAAATTGCAAATATTTTCTCTTTCACGTTCAGCTTGTGCGTGTAAGGCTCCACCGGATGTTTATTTATTTAAAGTGAATCCCCACAAAATTCGCTTCGTTCTGATTCGTTTACAAAAATGTTTAGATCAAAATAAAATTTTTTTCCATATTTAAAACACTTTCCCCCATGAGATGTAGCTTCCTAAAAATTTTCCACAAAAGTCACCCTACCTTCTCCTCATTTCTGACTATTTTTTTTTTACACAAAAAATAACTTTTCTTCATTTGTAGGAAAGACTTTGTATAAAATTTATGTTATCTCGGGTTCAACAATTTCCTGGAAGATTTGCGCGCTGCTCCCTTTTCGTTTGTCGGCTATTCCTGGTTTTGACCGAATTTTTCTCCATTTCCTAATGTTTTCCAAAATACGGAGTTTGTTAATTAATGATATCTGGCTGATTTTTCATATAATAATAATAATAATAATAATAATAATAATAATAATAATAATAATAATAATAATAATAATTAATATTATTATTATTATTATTATTATTATTATTATTAATTATTATTATTATTATTATTATTATGAAAAGATAGAGGAATAGGCATACATTCTCAATTATTATTATTATTATTATTATTATTATTATTATTATTATTATTATTATTATTATTATTATGAAAAGATAGAGGAATAGGCATACATTCTCTCTTTCCTTCATTTGCAATATTTTTTGTTTCATAGAATTAACCTTGAGTTACAGACACCTGTAACTCACCACCTTCTCATGTGTTCCATTTTATATCGGCATCGATGGCATGGGAAAGAGAGAGAGAGAGAGAGAGAGAGAGAGAGAGAGAGAGAGAGAGAGAGAGAGAGAGAGAGAGATGTTATATAACACTTTTCAGTAACTCAACCTTTAGGAATCTATGCCTTCGTTTATACCATCTAGTATTACAGAACGAAGCATTTCTTGTAAAGCTTTTTCGTTTCCTTCAGTAATGAAACAGTGATTAGGATAAAACTTTACTGTGTGCGCAATATTAAACATATTTCTTGCGTGCATAACACTAAAATACAGATATATAAAATGTAAAACTTTTGGTTTTCGCTTATAAGCATTGAAAAGGTTTTTTCGTGGTCGACTCGTAAAATATTTCACATTCGAGGTTTGATTACATATTTCGAAACACATAAGGCAATTTTTATTTTGCCACCAAAGCATTGGAACAGTTGTGGATTTTGAAGCATCAAAGTATTTTTTGTTGCTTTCGGTGCATTGCATTGCAAGAGCTCTCACTGTGAAGCCACTTTGATAGTCTTTGAAGCATTAGAACCTTTATTCAGGGTTCGAAACTCTTCACTCGCTTTTGAAGGATAAATCCAAATTTATAGCGTTCGCATGCAAAACATTACGATGTATTTGTTTACTTCTAAACAGTAAGACGCATTTACAGATTTTAAAACGAATCTAGAGTTGAAACGTTAAACCAAATAGCATTCAGAACATGAAACACATTTCTAGAATTCGAGACATACAAAGCCCTTTCCGTTTTGAAACATCGAGACACTTTGAAGAATTAAACTACATTAAAAAAAGTTTGTATCATTATAGCACCTTCCCTGTTGTTCGAAACATGAAAGCAAACGCTCCTCTGATCCGAACCATCTGAACGCTTTGCCAGTATCGCGAACATTAAACTCTACCAATTCTCTGATCTCAGTTTTTGACCATGTTGGCGTCGTTACCGCTGAATTATTTCATATCTTTCCCTCCTGGATTAACTTTAGGACGTCTTTGCTTCCGGTGTCATGGAGTCTGCCCCATATCCCCGCCGGTTGGCCTTACCTTCCCGTGAGGTGGCCGTGTTTAACTTCATTTTTAAGACGTTGCGTTTTTCCTTCCGTTGAGCTGTTAGCTTTCGCTTTGTATTTTTATTTCGCTATTTTCATTTCTTTAATCTTCTTGTTCCAGATAATCTTGCTCTTTCACCCCCAACTCGTCTTGTTCAAGACGCCTTTTCGTATCTCTCCTCTTGCTTCTTCCTTCCCTCATCCATACCTCCCTTTCTCACTTCCCTCTCCCCTTCCCCTACCTCTTCCTTACCTTTCTTTTCTTCTTCCATTACAAGTCGTCTCCCCTCCACAGCCCGACCGTCCGTCTTAAGTTATTGTGTATTTTTGCTTTCTTCCAAGTTCTCTGTGGCAAAAGCTTGCTTCCATTGCTTTTAAACGCAACTAATTCGGGGTAATTCACGTTTTTTGAGGCAGTAATGGCTCTGTTGTATCCCTTGGAAAGTAATTATCATAATTGTTGTAATGATCTCCCTTCTTGCTGTCGGGTTATTTAGGATTCTAAATCCCTGCTCTGGACATTAATTTGATGCGGAAGTAGGTAGGTTTCGG
Source organism: Macrobrachium rosenbergii (assembly GCF_040412425.1). Lineage (NCBI taxonomy): Eukaryota > Metazoa > Arthropoda > Malacostraca > Decapoda > Palaemonidae > Macrobrachium > Macrobrachium rosenbergii. The sequence continues at coordinate 3,111,208 of NC_089752.1, forward strand.
GGAGAACAACAGCATTGGTGGTGTTGTTTCTTTTGTTTTTTTTTGTTTCACTCACTTGCAGTGTTGATATTTTCATTCACTTACGTAAGTTTATGTTTTCGTCAGTTATTCAGGTTTTCGTGATGCTTGTATCGCTGCCCTCCTCCATTCGGGTAAATTTGTTTTCTAGATTCATGTTGCTGCGATTTGCGTTGATTTGCTTTCATTGTGATCGGGTTTCAGTTAATTTGTTCAAGTTTTTACTTTTTTTTTTATCTATGTATGGGTTTAGTTTTTTATCTAAATGGAAGCACATGCGGCCCCTCCTCCCATGGGAAGAACATTTGAATTTATCCCCTTAAAGAGCTGTTAACCAGCTCAGTGGTCTGGTTAAACTAAGATATACTTATTTTATCCCCTTAATTTGCTGCTTTTGAGTTCATTTACTCGCAAGGTCTTACTGTTTCGTTCATTTGTTCGAATTTCCCTTCTCATTCACCTGTTTTATTTGTTGCTTGATTCGTTAAGATTAAGCCATTGGGGCTTTGCCCGATGACGGTTTGCGGGTGTGGCAAGGTGTGAAAGGGAATAAGTGGCCTGGCGAGGAGATCTTGACTCTTGAAGAAAAGAAAAGAAAAAACCCCAGTCTTCTCCTGTTCCTCCGGAGTCCTGACGCTCTTATCGATTCAAGTGTCAGGTAAAGGTGTGCCATCGCTTAAGCAGACGTCTTTTCTTTTAACACCACGACTACTTTTTCGTTCCTGCGCCAAGCGAACCAGGACTGAGCCGCATATTAGTCAGTGATGGAATACGCCTGGCAAGCCTATAGCATTCAGCATCATTCTTTCACGGAGCATAAAATAAATCGTTCTCTCTTAACTCTTGAATGGATGATGTCATAGCACGTATCTCAAGAGGGGAGGAATCCATGACAGTAAATCATCAGTGAATGGAAAGCTCGTTGAATGATGATGGTATTTTTCATGACTGTTGTATGAATGGCCTTGTTACTCGCGTCTCGTTCGTGAGAGTGATAGGTTCTTTCATCTTTCACGTATCCATGCTGAACAATGACCTACCTCACGACTCACTGAAGGATGACAGATTCGCTCACGATTGTCTCAGATATGTCTTCAATACTCGTAATTCATCGATGAAAGCCGTCTTCATTAGTGTGACTAAAATGGTATTAATCCTCATGACCAGACAAGAAACTGCAACTTTTACCTACTTCGATACTTTACCCGTTCATATACCTCATTAATCAGCTGAAGCGTTGCTCAGAACCCATTCAAATCTTCCTGATAGAACACCACTTGGTCACTTCAATAGGATGTGCCCACTGACACTTGAGGAGCGGCGAGCGCATTGTGTAAACAAGGACGAGAGCCCAGTCATTGCTACGCCATTGCAGGAGAATTATGAGGACAACCGTTCTCCTGCGGATTGTTTTTTTTTTTGTTCGTCATAAAAAGTTTATTAGTTGTCATGACGCCGGGAAGAAATTTATGATTATCCTTATCATTTTGTTTTTTATCTTATAAATGTATGAACACTGCAATTTGTTCTTTTTGAATGCGGTTGTTTATTTGTCTCAGATTTACGAAGATTAGCTTTTCGAAATTCTTTGTGTGCTGTTTTGTTCTTATATAAATGCTGCCCCGTTCTTTAACTGTTAATGAATGGAATCTTTATTTGTTTTCTGTACTTGCAAATTCATGAATATTCCCCTTTCGTGATTTTTTTTTTTTTTTTACTTACCTGCGAATGGAGTTATTAATATTTTCGTGATGACTATATGTATATGCTTCTCTCTCTCTCTCTCTCTCTCTCTCTCTCTCTTGTACAGTAGAAGACCTAGATATGTCATAGCTTTCTTTTCTATTTTTTGTCTCCTGTATTAATACTGCAGTGACAAAGTTGCGGTTTGCCTTACATGGCACACTGTAGATGGTACCAAAATCTTCTGGCAGCCTCCTTCTTAGGCCTCCAGCAGCTGGCTGTCCAACATCTTTAACCTCACCTTACACAGAGTTTCACTTCATTCAAGAGCAAATCCTGTGAGTCTAGATGGGACTCAGTGGTCCCGTTAAATTCGCTTCTGTTGGTTGGTAGAGTTCTGGGGTCCATTCCAGGCTTCCTGGTTCCTTCCCAACCTGCCCACCTAGTGGCAAGGGCCGTGCTGGCATACGCCTGCTTTAATCTGAATCAATATTATTAAATCGGATAATAATAAAAATGATAATGTCGACCAGTGTATGGGATACGAAGGTACTCGTTTAGGGGGTATAGGATACCGGACCGGGATAGGGGTAGGATATTTGTGAGAAAAGAATTTTGGCCAATTTATTTTTGCATTTGGGTCCCGGTGTGTAATAAAATGAATATTGATAAAACATTCTCTCAGAAAAAAAATCGTATGATATATTTTGCCGATTCGATAATCTTGCTGTTTAAAGAATGCCTACTATAAATTTTATTTAACCTGTTGAAGAATGAATTAAACCAAAATTCACTGTGTCTCCTCATTCCACACCGCCTAAAGAATAGTGAAGTACCTCGATTTGGCCACAGAAGCTCTCTTCTTCCTCAGGTTAAAAAAGGAGGAATAGCTAGACTAGTCTGTACGTACAATTTAGCAAACAAAAAACCCAGGTTCTAACTAAATGTGGATGTTCGGCAAGATGAGATTTTTGGAAAATGTTGTTCGTCAAATAAACGAGTAGGCTTGTAGACAGACAGGAGAAAGTTACTTTTTTTTATATGTAACCACAATACTATTTTAGGAAACACCTAAACAAAATGAAACACAGATGTCGAACGCAACACCAGACACAAAGCGTGAACAAACCATCACGACGGCCATCATTGTACTCCTCGTGAGACCATTCAGAATACGCGTTATCAAGTTCCACAGAGATACCTAAGAACACCATATCTGTGACGCATGGGATCCCAGCGAAAAAGTCACGAGAACTGTTGCGTAACGCTATCAAGTTCTATCGAGATGTTTTTAGAAGAAGACGATCCAGTAATGCATACTTTGATCTCCATGAACTGATGATGTCTAAAACAGCTTCAGACTTCTTCAGGCACTGCAACTTGAGACGATGTCGTCTGCAGGACTCGCTGTTGTGATTTGCTTGGATGGAATGAGAGATAGTTTGTATCTGCAAGAATGTCATATAGACACATATATTTATATATATATATATGTGTGTGTTTCTGTTAATGTGTATATATATTTATATATATGAATAAATAAATAAATGTGTGTATAAATATATATATATATATATATATATATATATATATATATATATATATATATATATATATATATATATATACATATATATATAAATATATATATATATTATATATATATATATATATATATATATATATATATATATATACCTGTATATATATACTATACAGTATATATGTGTGTGTGTTTGTGTATGTATGTGTATATGTATGTATGCGTATGTGTGGTGTTCTCTAGTTTGGGATATATAAATACAGGCAGGGGGAAAAGCAAGCTTTTTCTTACTTTCCATGCTTTATTTGAAAAATACCAGAAAAAACTTCTTTAGCGTTTAACACATTTAGAAATAAACCATTTAGTTCCGCTTTGAAGTCAGTCTGGTTGGTAAGTCGATTCCCCCATGCCAAGCCTTTAGCCAGAAAAAAGAACTCGCACAAGCAAGAAGATTTGTAATGTTACACTCAGATTTATCTTAAAAAACTATTTTTTTTATACACATCTGTAACTCATTCCCTCCATCCTTAAATCTGGGACACCCTCACAGCTTCCCAATTATTCATAGTCAGAAGAATCCCACCAAAAAAGATACTCCCCGTTGGGGGGTAGGGCCGTTAGTGCACCTCATAACGGTGCACTGTAGGCATTACTTAAGGTTCTTTGCAGCATGCCTCCGGCCCGTAGGTGGAACCCCTTTCGTTCCTTTTACTGTAGCTCCTTTCATATTCTCTTTCTTCCCTCTTACTTTCCACCCTCTCCTAACAATTGATTCATGGGGCAACTGCGAAGTTTTCCTCCTGTTACACCTTTCAAACTTTCACTGTCAATTTCCGTTTCAGCGCTGAATGGCCTCATAAGTCCCAGTGCTTGGCCTGTGGCCTAAATTCTATATTCAATTCAGTTCAATTCAATTAAATCTGGGACACCCTCACAGCTACCCAATTATTCATAGTCAGAAAGAATCCCACCAAAAAAGATACTGTTTCTAGAATCCCACCAAAAAAGATACTGTTTTCTTATAGTCATCAACGGCATAACCGTATCATGTCCACACATGCAGACACTACTTAAGGCACAAATTTACCTCCTAGTAAGAAAAAAAAAAACAAAAGCAGAAGGCATTGTCTCCTATTTCGTAGCAAAAGATCCAAAGTTGTTGTAAGTCCCCAGCAGACTTCCCCTCTCTATATCCCATGAGGTTATTGCAACTGTTGCATATCCATCACTTGGCAAAGAAATACCTTGAGTAAAAAGGGATGGTGTATGTAGATAAGAGAGAGAGGAATCTTTCACACATTATGTCTAAGCTAGTGTGCTGTGCTCTCTCTCTCTCTCTCTCTCTCTCTCTCTCTCTCTCTCTCTCTCTCTCTCTCTCTCTCTCCCGTGTCTTTATATCTCTTTGTTTTGGACTCGGGCATTAGGCATGACTATGTTTTTGCCCACTGTGGATGTTTGGCATAATTCTCTCTCTCTCTCTCTCTCTCTCTCTCTCTCTCTCTCTCTCTCTCTCTCTCATATTCTTGACCATGAAAGAATGTACTTGAATTACAGTATCCACCGCATCAGATTGTTGAATTAAATTCACTTAATCTTGCCAGATCTCTTCCATTAATGTATCTTCTCGGATGCTGAGTTTGCTAAACTTTGTCCAAACATCACAACTTTCCCATTTGACCGAGATTTCTTCTTCGTTCGAGAGGGTTTCATATAGATGACTGGTAACAGGTTTCCGAAATTCCGCTGCTAATTGGCTACGTGACAGGAAGATGGAAAAATCTAGAAAGTAATTAATTTACGATTATTTGTAGGCTTTTGTCTCTGTGAGCATTAATTATGATGATTATGCTAATGATGTCAGGCCTGCTACGGTCAGGCTTCTCATTTCCATGTGCACAGAGCGTGTTTGGAAATGTAAAAATAACCCGCGAAAGGCCTGGTACGCAGTTGCTTCTCTTCCATCGTGAGTTGAAAACAATGCCTATGTAAATTCCTGCCACAAATGCTTTCTCTCTCTCTCTCTCTCTCTCTCTTTCTCTCACACACACACACATTAGATATATATGTGTGTATGCGTGTGTGTGTGTGTGTTTGTGTATGTGTTTATAAGTTTAGACATCCCTGCCCTATGCAGATAAAGTAAGATGCAGCAGACAAACCCAGTAGGACTTGTATAACTTAATGCCTTCATTAACTTGAAAGCATTAGTGCAAGCTGACTGCCACATACCTTTGGGATTGCACATACCTCAGGCAAGAGAGAGAGAGAGAGAAAGAAAGAAAGAAAGAAAGAAGAAAGAGAGAGAGAGAGAGAGAGAGAGAGGAACGAAACGTGATTGTAAGATGTAAGAACGAGGAAAGCGGACTAGGGTTGATGACACCTAGCGGGATGTTGGAGGGAGGGGGGGGGGAGGGAAACGCACACCTTGCAAGCAGTGATCGTAAAACGTGATAAACTTAGGAAGGTGTAGGACACCCCCTCCCCTCCCTGGGACAAACCCCCTCCTCCCCGAAAAAAAGGGAAATGAAAAGGAAAGGTTATGAGAGAGGGCAACGTGAAATACTAGATACCGGTAGAACGTATGGTGAATGTAAAGGTGCAAAGTGCATATATTCACGTTCGTCTGTTTGGAAAGCCATCATTACATTATATAATATATAAAAAAATTCGTTCTGTGGATAAAATCAACTGTTTATGGAGTACCAAGTACTAACACGTGTGTTTAATCCTATGGTTGGATGGAGTTTTGTAGTGTGACTTACTCGTAATTGATATTTACATTTATACAGGATGTATATATGTGCGTGTACTTGCAATAATATCAGTGCATTCATAACAAACACTTCCATACATTAGTATCATGTGGAACCCACTCAGTCACTCTTACACTACATACATGCATACGTACATACACTTACATACTATACATACAGTATACATACCGTACATGCATAGGCAAGTTTTCATTTTTATTTCATGGAGTTTTAAGTAAAACACCTGTCTACTCGAAGCACATTCTGAAAGAAAGATAAGACCTTCGGTAACTGTTTCCCCGATTTGAACGAGAGAACATTATAGCGTTGTGTATAACAACATTTGTAAAATGTATGAGTATATAAGTTCACAATAATATATATATATATATATATATATATATATGTATATACGTATACGTATATATACACATATATGTATACATACACATGTACGTAACACCCATAAGTACACACACACACACATATATATATACACATATATATATATATATATATATATATATATATATATATATATATATATATATATATATATATATATATATATATATATATATATATATCAGAGAGAGAGAGAGAGAGAATTTTCACAGTATGTTGAGTGTTTATAAAAGAGTAGGCAACCGATCTGAAATAAGATCTATGGATGCACAACTGTTCGAAGACTGCGGTAACAAATTCCTTCCCTTTATTTTGTGAATCCTCGATACTGATTCTGTTTTGTTTTTATTTGCCAGCGAGCTGCTTCGTGATTTTATTGTTTGCCGTCGTGCTCACTTGCGCTGTCATTTTGTTGGTGCGATTTATATGCTCTTTTCTGCTGTTATTTTAATAGTATGTTCATGTTTTCTTTGCGCGCCCGTGCGTTTCCAATTCGGTATTGTATTTCGTCCTCGTATTTTATTTTATTCCTTGGATCCTTATTTACGCATTTTCATGTTATTGTTGTTCTTAATGTTTTTAGAGTCGTTCTTTTGAGAACCCTCTTGTGTATCTTTCGTTATCCTTTGTCATCCTCGTAACATCTTGTTCCTCTTTCCGTTTCGACCCGTTGTTGTTTTCTGCTTCTTCCTCGTCGTTGTTTACCTTGTTTTAACGCCATCCCTCTTCTTCTTTGATGTTGTTTTTCTCCTTGTTCCTCCTCATCATTATCTCCCTCTCCTCCCAATGACGTGAGAACATCCATGTTGTGTTCGGTGACTCACTCGCCCCAGAGGAGTGGATTCAGTCATGTGTATTTATAGCATCCAACTCCTTTTCGTTTTTTTGTTTTCCCTCCCGAATTTTGGCTCCACAAAACACCTTGGGGGTTTTCTTCCCTCGCTCACTAATCGCTGATCTCCTCTTGTGTATATTACTGGCGGCATCTGGCAGCAACATACGCGCATTTATTGGCCGCTTGGGAGTCGCGTCATCACGCTCATTATCTGACAGGATTTTTGTGCTTTTTTGTGGTTTTGACGTAGAAGACAAATATTCCTGTGGTATTTCATTGCATTTCGTTGTTATTTTGGAATGGTTTATAGGAACAGTTAGAACATAATTTATGGGTACGGTTTGGCAAGAAAATATGTCAAAATATCATAAAATGAATCAGTGTCAGAACTGATATATTTCGTTTCGAACACTTACACTTACAAAAAGTTAACTCTTTTTTTTAATGTAATAACTTAAAAATAATATCATAAAATGAATCAGTGTCAGAACTTATATTTTTCATTTCGAACACCTACAAAAAAGTTTATTCTTCAGTTTTTTTTGTTATGTAGTAACTTAGAAGAAAAGAATTCTTATAGACTTTGCTGCTGTTGATTATTATTGGTGTAGCTTCAGCTCTGGTAACCCAGTCAGTCGATCATACTGGAAATACGTCAGCGGTAGTATTTGAAGATTATTTTCCTGTCATTTTCTCATGTAAACACTTGATGTTTTCTTCTGAAAACATCAAGTTGAAATTAATATTTTCGGTGATCAGTGTCTTTATTTACTCAACCCATATTTTCCTTTTATATTTTTGTTATTGAAACACAAGATTCGGTTTCGTTCCTGATCTGTGGCCCACCAGGCGACTTAACTGCGAATGTATACAGGTGGTCTGTCCTATATCGTTGCCAGATGCACGATGGATGACTAACTTTAACCTTAAACAAAATAAAAACCACCGAGTCTAGAGGGCTGCAGTTTGGTATATTTGATGATTGGAGGGTCGATGGTCATCATACCAATTTGCAGCCCTCTAGCCTCAGAAGTTTTTAAGATCTGAGGGCGGACGGAAAAAAAGTGTGGAGGGACAGACAAAGCCGGCACAGTAGTTTTCTTTTCAGAAAACTAAAAAGGGATGGGTCCACCAAACTCATCCTTGTTGTTCCCACAATAGTATTTATGTGAATCTAAAAATTCAGAATGACTTCCAAATCGCTTTCAACATCGACATCTTTTTCGTTACTCCTATGTTTGTTTAGTCTCATTTTTCTCTTGCAAATTCTATAAGACCGAAAGCATTCCATCCGCTGCAATGTTATCCTTCTTGTCGGTGGAAATTTTGTATGTTTTGGTATTTCTTGCTTTTTCTCGGAAATTGCGGTAAATCAAGTTGAATTTCCTTTTTTACTGCAATGCCATCTTCTTTTATTCCTTTCTATTTTAGAATTTTATTTTCGTTTTTTTCAGAGTTTTATTCGTTGCTCGTTTCCAAATTCATTAAAGCATGAAGAATTCCTCGAGATGCAGGTTGCAGTGGCCATCTGTCATCATTAGCCTGTTTTCATTGCGCTTTTGCAATGGCATCAATCTTTATTCTCTACTTTTTTTGTATTTTGTTTTCACGTTCCCACATTCTCCTTCTTTGATATTTATCGAAGAGGTTGCAAGAATTTGGTCGGCTGGGTTAAATTAAAGGTGCTTATGCCAGCACGGACCCTTGCTTCAAGACGGGTCGTATGATGTGGACCTCCGGACTCTTCTCGCCAACAAAGCTATTTGTGCTTCTATCAGTCTTTTCTTTTCGTTTTTTTGTGAAAACATCTATTTTTACTCCTTAATTTTTCGTTTATATTCCCATGTGAAATTTTTTCGCCCATTTTTATCTTTGCTCATTTTCAGATTCGACAAACAAAGGATTTTGATGTTTTTTAATTTTTGTCTCATTTTGCGCATTTTATCTCTTTGCTCTCCGAAAATAGGAAAAAGGGCAAAATCTAAATTTTAATTTTATTCTGAATTTTAGTTTTGTTTTTCTGTATCTTTCTTCTTTTGTCTGAAGCAAATTCAGTCACGCGGAAAGAAATTCACACGTTTATCCAATCTCACAAATACTTCTTTTAAAGCTATTAGTTGTTGTATTTTCGCACTGGAATCTATTTTTGTGTCTCCGTTTGATTTAAACTATATTTTCGTTTTTTTCTGCATTTTACTCCCCGTTCGTAAGCAAAATTCAATCAAGCAGGAAGAATTCACGCTATTTTTTTCGAAAAAGACATCTAGATTCTTTAACCTTTCTCTATTTTGTTTTCCTTTTGCTTGGATTGCGTCGTAAACAACATTTGCAACAATATCGGTTGACTTAATGAAACGAGGCAGATGACTTCTGCTGCAGGAAACAGCTGCATTTTTCACCATCAGCAGCAGATCTGCAATGGACTCGGATGCGCCTGGCAGTATGGAGAGAGAGAGAGAGAGAGAGAGAGAGAGAGAGAGAGACTTTCGAGTTTATTTGGCTGTCGTAAGAATAAGTGAAAAGAAGTTTACATTACAGTATAATTATACTATGTATATATAATATATAATATCTCTGTATATATACTTATATTGTATATATGCATAATATATATAATTATATATACACGTTTTTATCATTTTTTATATATATACATATTTATATAAATATGTATACACACCACACATATATATATATATATATATATATATATATATATATATATATATATACATAATATATATATATATATATATATAATATTTATCAATTTTATATATATACATATATATATATATATATATATATACATATATATATATATATATATGTGTGTGTGCATATGTATAATATGTGTGTGTGTGTGCGTTGCGTGCATGCACGCGTGCGCGATGTGTGTATGTCTATACATATAACTTTGAAAAGTATGAATCATATTTTGAAAGAAAAAGCCGATCATCCCGGCCTCTCTTTTCTCAAAACCGATGACATAAAAGTTCTTTGCAGTTCCCCTTCCACCTCTCATACGCCCAAACAAGCAAAAGCAAAAACAAGCAGCCGAGTAAAAACAGGATGTAAATAAAAGAACTTCCCTCAACTCGTCGCGCGTTCCTCCCCTCTCCTCCCCGATATCCTCAGACCCCGAGAGTTGGGGAATACATTCCACTGTTTCCTTACAATTCGCTGACTTCCCCATCAGTGGTGGGGAATCTGTCTCCATTCCGGGTCACACTCATTGATGTAGGAATCCTCTCATTATCTGTTGTCAATTTCACAACTTCCCTCATTGGTGGTGGGGGATATTCCCCCACCTATCCCCATTTGCGGTCTTCCCCAAAGATGGTGGGGAACATCTCTCCACTAGTTTCCCTTCGCCGTCCCCAATCTCAATCTTCCATATTCATGGCAGGAGGGTATACGTCTCAAGGAGGGAGAACAAGGGCTGATGGTCTCCTTATTTTGATTGCGTCATCTTTTTCTGAGATGGGATCGACCAGAAAATAACGGAAAGAAATTCTGGTAGGGGAGGTATGTTTTCCTGCGGCCGTGATGATGTCACTGTACTTTCAGGAATAAAGATGGTGACGTGAAAAAATTCTGAGAGAGAGAGAGAGAGAGAGAGAGAGAGAATAATTTGATCTTTAATTATAACTCTGCTAATAATTATGATGATATAAATGATAACATTATGATTACTGTGGCACTTTGCGATTAATTATCTCCCACATCTCTCTCTCTCTCTCTCTCTCTCTTTTCTCTCTATGCATAGCTTTATTTTATGCGATCTGTATTTTAGGCATGTAGAACAAATTTACGACCTGTATTTTAGACGTAAAAAACTTTATAAAAAAACCATCATTTAAGACATCAGAAAACCACGTCAACGGTCTACATTTTAGACACCAAAACCCTATATAATTGCAAGACAGAAAAGCAGAGCGAAAAACCGAATGTTTTTCGACAACTAGTTTACGTCAGAGGGAGACAGTTTTCTATTTTTCAGTGTCTCTTCCGAAATCGTTTTCCTTACACGTCCGTGGAAAAAAGTGCGAGTGTGCTTCCACATGAACGTTCCGAGGCGGTTGCATGCACCGCCCCTAAAGCGTTGGTTGTTCGACCCACATCATTGCAAAGATGCGTGTCGGCCTTTTCAGTTAGCTGGCGGAGAAAATAACAAGTTCAGGCCTTTGGAAAAAAAAAAAGACGAAAAAGGTAGTTGTTCTGGTGTATGTAAAAAAGAAAATGACAAAAACGTAGTTGTTCTGGTCTTTGTAAAAAAAAATGGTAAAAAAGGTGGTTGTTCAGGTCCTTGTAAAAAAAATTAAAAAAGGTAGTTGTTCAGGTCTTTGTAAAAAAATGAAAGAAAGGTAATTGTTCAGGTCTTTGTAAAAAAAATGACAAAAAGGTAGTTGTTCAGGTCTTTGTAAAAAATGACAAAAAAGGTGGTTGTTCAGGTCTTTGTGAAAAAATGAAAAAAGGTAGTTCAGGTCTGTGTAAGAAATGAAAAAAAGTAGTTGTTCAGGTTTTTGTAAAAAAGTGAAAAAAGGTAGTTGTTCAGGTCTTTGTAAAAGTGAAAAAAGGTAGTTGTTCAGGTCTTTGTAAAAAAGTGAAAAAAGGTAATTGTTCAGGTCTTTGTAAAAAAGTGAAAAAAGGTAATTTAGTTGTTCAGGTCTTGTAAGAAAATGACAAAAAAGGTAGTTGTTAAGGTCTTTGTAAAAAAATGACTGAAAAGGAAGTTGTTCAGGTCTTTGTAAAAAACAAGACAAAAAAAGCAGTTGTTCAGGTCTTTGTAAAAAATATTTCGAAAAAAGGCAGTCGTCGTTTTACTGAAAAAAGTGATGTTTTCATGATGTTGGTGATTCGACGGAACTATTACTATTATCATCATTGGTAGTTAGAGAAGAGCTCGTGATGGCAGTAGTATTAATGAGAATATGACGGTTTTGCCTAGGATAATAATAACTTCGTTTGCCCTGAAAAAATATGATACGTTTGACAAGTTGATTTAATGATGTATGGATCGACAGTAATAAGCAATAACAGCATTTATTTCAGTAATTTCTATATCACCAGTAACAACAAAATAAATAATAATGATAATGCGTGTAAGACATTGCAAAAACTAAAGCCCGTTTAAAGTTCCAAAGTTCTTAGAATTTCACAATCTCCTCAAAAGCGTCAGACGTTCAAAAATTAAGTTGATAGGTGAGATTAAGGCTGGAGTTTGTTTGTTTCCGCTTTTTCCATAAAATTCCACGAAAATTATATCACAGGTTTCACTTAATCTTTGTAACCTCATGACGAAAAATCGTAATGACAATCTTTACAATACCAATCACTGTGGCAGTGCTGATAGTATTAACAACAATAACAACAGTACTCCGTGGGGGCTAGTGCCGTCAGTGCACCTCGTGTGGTGCACTGTAGGCATTACTTAACGTTCTTTGCAGCGTGCCTTCGGCCCCTAGCTGCAACCCCTTTCGTTTCTTTTACTGTACCTCCTTTCATATTCTCTTTTTTCCATCTTACTTTCCACCCTCTCCTAACAATTGATTCATAGTACAACTGGGAGGTTTTCCTCCTGTTACACCTCTCAAACCTTTTACTGTCAATTTCCGTTTCAGCACTGAATGACCTCATAGGTCCCAGTGCATGGCCTTTGGCCTAAAATCTATATTCAATTCAATAACAACAGTATCAGAGTTATTATTACTTTAACAGCAACGACTGCAGGCAGGAGTAACAAGCAACCTTGAAGCTGGTGAAGAAACAACAACAGAACAACAGGATTATTGCACTTGGATGCCTGAAATAAGTGCAAGTGATACTATTTGTAAACGGGTTATCTTCGAGTACTGTTAAACAGATGCATAACGTTTCTCAGAGAGTCCAAGCAGCCTGTATACACAGCAGGCATCCCCGGAACGTAACGGAGCCAAAATTGGTAGATGCTAATCAACGTCTAGACATCCCTATGTTCTCTGATAACGATCTTTTTGTCTCTTATGGCGGGTCGGTTGTGTTTCGGTGTCAAGGTGCATTTTCTCTGCGTTTCTTTAGAGCCCCTCGGATATTTAACTGCTAAACGCCCCACGGAGTTTGGGTTTAAATAGAGCGAGTTTTTATTCCGCTGCTTTGCGAGCTTTTCTCTTTTTTTTTTTCTCCCTCTCTCTGTTTTCCTCTGGTACGTAGGCGCAGATGGTCGCTTAATGGATGAATGTGGACCGATAAACTCTAGCGGGTGAGTAATTGCCGCGTCTTTTTCGTACAAATTAATCCAGGAGTATTAAGTGCAAACTGAGGCAGGAACTGATGCTAGACTCGCTTTGAAAACTTAATTGAAGGGTATTTTCTTTTGCAAAGGCTCTTTGCGAGAGAAGAATGCGCGGGAAGTAGAACCCTTTTTATTTCGGTTGCAGTCTTGGCGTGCCCTCAAGTACTATTGGAATTCCTCTTTTCTTGAGGGAGCTCGTCTCCCCCATATTTCTATATGTGAAAGTTTGACTGTCATGATTATGGATATATATATATATATATATATATTATATATATATATATATATATATATATATATATATATATATATATATATATATATATATATTATATATAAAAACTATCACACAGGTACAATGAAGAAGGGTGTGCCCAAGTAAATAAAACAAAAAGGAGAATGGAGGAGAGTCGTATTTATTTAGGTAGTATCTCAATATTCGTAAAGCAGGTGGAGGTACCAACTGAAAATATAAAGCTGCTCTGTTATCACTTTTGTCTGATTTTACATTGGCATTTCTCTTTCAGTATATATATATATATATATATATATATATATATATATATATATATATATATGTATATATATATATATATATGTATATATATATATATATATATATATATATATATATATATATATATATATTATATATATATACACACACACACACACACATATATATATATATATATATATATATATATATATATATATACTATATATATATACACACACACACATATATATACATATATATATATATATATATATATATATATATATATATATATATATATATATATATATATATATATATATATATATATATATATATATATATATACATATATACATATACACACACATTTGTATTGAGCATTTATGGTATAATTTTTTTTTATTTCAATTCCTGTCGTTTTGCAGGTAGAGCATGACTAATATAGTGTTTTACAGAATTTGCGCAATACGGTGTCCTCATTGTAATCTCATCCCATCACCAAAAATTAAAATCACGAAAAATTCGTGCCATGGAAGCTTAAACTTTCTAAAAAAAAAAAAAGGGAAAAAATGGTGGGGGCTTGTTAGTCGTACAAAAGTACTCAAAAAAAAAGTTTGTCCGGTAAAAAGTTTTGAAAAGATTGCCTTATGTAAATTAGGTAAACAAGTCTCTGTCATGAATATTTGAAACGTTTAAGTGGAATAATTTAGCATCGTTTTACGAACCTGTTATTTGGAATGTGTCTGAAAAAAGTTCTGGAGAATAAAGTGTGACATCTCTGAAACGAGATGATTAACTTACAGAGTGCCACACCCCTTGGTTTATGGATTTAACTACAATTTAGGTCAGAGATAAAGGTGTTTTCCCAGCTCTTGGCATTTGGTAGGTCAAAGTGCTTTAAGGTGCTTTGAAAATTACAGATGAACCTTGAAAGAAAAGTGTTTTTGGCGGAATTATCATATCAAGAAGTTGACAAAATAATATTTTAGGTGTATTTGTTCAGTCGGGCAAATGAATCAATGAATACGATTTCAGCGTTCAACAAAGCAAAATATTCCGCGCTCAGAATATTCATTTGCCTTGTGCAAGTATTCATTAATGACCCAGGCCTTGATGAAAAGAGAAATAGGAGGGAATGAGAAAGAGAAGAGAAGAGGGTCTGTAGGGAAGGAGAAGGTGGGGAGGAAAACTAATAATATTCTTCGTTAGTTTTATGTTTTGATTTCCGTTAGAAAATTTGGGAAAATTGTAGAACCGAGAAAAGAAAACGGGCATGCACAAATTCCTAATTTTATTTAATATACAAGAACTGAAAAGAACACCCAAAAACCACGTATAAAATTATATTCTCGTAAGGCAGTCTTAGATAATATATTACTTGTGTGTTATGAGATCCATTATTCGGTAAATGTGGATCAGAAACCACTGAATTCGGGGGCCAGTATTGTGAGGCCCAGCGAAGAAAACCAGTTAATCTGGCTAACAGATTCTGTGACATAGAAGGGTTAATTTCATGCATGAGACAGGTTAATATTGTATTCTTAACAAAGACTTCTCGAAACTCCCAGGCATAATTACAAGGGCACGACTGCTGATTACAGTGAGAAAGGTGAGGGTTCAAGACCTGTTCAGCGCAAGTGCAGATTATTGTGAAACGGCACACACGATCACGCTGTGAAACACCTATGAGAAGCGTGCTTGCAACATGTTCTGTACACTCATTTTGCATCATCTTGGTTCATTCGTTATGTATTCGTTCATTGTGAATGTTGTATAGTTTATCCCTCATGGACATTGCTTACATTTATTGCACATATGCAAACATGCATATTTAAACATGCGAGAACACAAAAGGCAAGTGTATTCATTTCTTGATATACACTGGAGACGTGTAGAATATAACTAAACGATATGCTGTAGGTTACAGATGCATTTGAAACACGTCATGCATACGCATTACACTTGTTTACCTTCTATGATGTATACCTGCGTAAAAATACTTTAAAAAACGCTGTATTCACTCAACACTCGTTTGATATTTTGTATAAAATTCAAACCGTTAGAAAATATTGACTGCAGTATTAAAAAAAGACTACCCGACTTTCGAATGCTTAGCTTTTGTAAGGAGATATAAAATAATAATAATAGAAGAATCTTCTCAGTTTATTTGTTTTAGCTCTTCCCGACTGTTTGCTCCGGCATTTCGTGCGAAGACTTTCGCCTCTCCTTTACTGACGCTGGTAATACCCATAATCGTTACTCATATCGCGGAGAAAGCTATCGTAATTAATACCGCAAGCACGGACATTTCGTGAAAAGTTCTCGAAATAAAAAAAGACGCGTTGCGGTTAGTTCCTCTTTCTCCTTTTATTTGTTTTTATTGGAATTCCACAAGGAAGAGTAAATAGGAGACAGTTGTCTATAGAGGTAGAGGTGAAGAGGGCTCGGAGGTTAGTGCCCCCAAGATGGGGTAGAGAGGGTGCCGGGGTGGGGGGTCGATTAGGTAAGTGAAAATGTCCAGAGTAAAGAGGCCATGTAACCTGGCAGAGGCAGAGGAGCTTAAGGGTTTCTCTGTGTACCATTCCAAGTCCCATAGTTGGCAAACACATGCCGCTCCGAGCACAGGTAAGTTTAAAGAGGACCACTTGATAAAAAATGGGAGGTCTAAACACACATACACACGCATACCCATTGTACAAACACAGACATCCGCAAAGGTGGCACCTTTCAAACTCGTCTGCTAGACTTGTTAATAACTGGGATTCATAAAAAGATGTAGATTCCTAGCAGGCATTATAATCTGTTACTATTTTGGGGTGGAACAAAATATAAACGAAACAGAAATTGAAATGAACGTATTGCAGACAGGATGCAACGGAGCTGCATCGTCGTTCGCCCAAATATACATATAAAAAACTTAATTCATCGAGACACTAACTTCTTTGTGGTCTGTGGCACAAGCCGTTTCACAGCCCCCGTCAAGTGCTGACGATATTAATAGACGATTAAGTTTCTTTTTTAGTACCTTACCAGGGCTTCATGCTGGATATATTAAGCATGTACGATAGTCTGAAAACATCTTACATGCCACGCGTCTTGCGTTCGCGTTCGCCAGGGAAAGTTATTAAAAGATATTTCATTATCATATTTCCATGATGCGTCGTTGGCAACGCACCCGGAGTTGGAACACCAGACTCCCAGAATTATTATTCTCTTTGGCTGGAGTCTCGGTCCCGCATTTTCGCCAGTGTTGTTTATGAATCGGAACCCCAACATTTTCGGCACTTGTTTATCTGATTGTAAACATGGCTTGACTGAATGGGGACCCTGGGAGATGATGTTTGGGGCCTCTCGTAACTTATATTGCGTTAAGTGTCCCATAATTCTCCCAAAAGATGATTTATCAGAACGGCTACCAAAATCTAAACTTTGCCTAATTCCGTAGATCTTTTTGTATTTTTCAGCTTTGGATGTACACCAGTATTATCATAAACTGCTGTTTATCATGCCATTATGGCAATGAGTCAGACTTCTTAATATGCCGAAATGGTTCACTTTATCAGACAAGGAGGAAAAGTTACTTCTTTGTGTAACGAAGA
The DNA here is from genome assembly GCF_040412425.1 of Macrobrachium rosenbergii. Taxonomy (NCBI): domain Eukaryota; kingdom Metazoa; phylum Arthropoda; class Malacostraca; order Decapoda; family Palaemonidae; genus Macrobrachium; species Macrobrachium rosenbergii. Next base: position 3,128,820 of record NC_089752.1, read on the forward strand.
TAATAAAAATGATAAATCAGATATTGTAAGATTGGTGGTTAGACAGTTTTAGTTATAATAATAATAGTAACATTATAATTATTTAAGAAAAGTAGCTTAAAATCCTTTTTAGAACTAATACCTTCAAAAACCATCAGTACTCCTTTGATTCAAGTACATACAAGGGATTATTGGTGAATATCTGGTTCACTAGATAGAGTTCCTACCCTGAGGGACTAATCTCATATTTCCAGAATTAATCCTGGCAGCCATAAGGATCACAGGTAACCAGATAAACATCTATAGACCGTGTTTGGGGGCCTAGTGAGACCATTTGGGTCCTCATGCAAATAATGATCTCTCTCTCTCTCTCTCTCTTCCTGTTAACTCTAAAACAAACATGGGTTACCGGGAGGAGGTGGAGGAGGAAAAAAAAACCCCGAAAACCTACACTCAGATCCAGTAATTGGATCGCTGCCGTGTCGTCTAGAATAAATAGGAATAATTGGCAATAACGTTAACGGCTCCGTCTCTAAAGACACCCATCCCCCCCCCCAACGTCGCTTTGGTCGCCCGCCATTAACCTGCGCGGGAAATGAGATTTCAATTCTTGAAACGCGGACTGAAGAACAGGAAAACAGAAGAAAAGAGTAGGAAATGGACGAATGAAAATATACATATAATTATATTTACGTATATATATATATATATATATATATATATATATATATATATATATATATATATATATATATATATATATATACACAAGCAAGCATTAAGCTACAAATGTCGTTTTTAATATCAGTTCGCTCTACCTCGGATATAATATATGTATATATATGTATACCGAAGGGGCGTGTCACTGAACGTCGTTAGTTCTCTGCGGTTCAAGCTCGTGAGGCGACGAACTATTTATTAATTATAATTCCCCTTCGGTACACATATATTATTATTATTTCCGAGTGGGCAGGTGGATATTAAACGACATTTGTAACTCAATGCTAAAATAAATCATTCGTGATCTGATAAAAAAATCATTCGGTATATATATATATATATATATATAATATATATATATATATATAAATATAAAATATAAATATATATATATATATATATATATATATATATATATATATATATATATATATATATATATATATATATATATATAAAGTGTGTGTGTGTGTTTATACATATATATATTTATTTGTTTCTTTATGGTTTGCAATTGCGGAAAACGAGATTCCAACTCTTGAAACAAAAAAGGAAAAAATAAAGAAATGAGAGGGAAGAATAAATCGAAGAGGTCCTATAAGTATAATCAAAGATCTTCAAACTAGGAGAGAAGAAGAAGATCAACAACAACAACAACAACACTGATCTCTACCATATGAATTCATTCAGAGCCGAGTGAAAGGTTGAACACCACCCAGCGATCCACGGCGGCCATCTTACCCCTCCAAAGTATTGGTAGTAGCTACGGTAGTTCAGTGCCTGCTATGAAGCCGAACTTCCACTCATCCTTTGTATTATGACCTCCAAATGTGACCTCATTCTGCCATAATTCATCCACTTTAACACATAAGTTACATACATATATTTTTACATTCCAATAACTTAATCATGATTACAGTACACAAACATTAACTGGTTGTGTTTTTAAATAATTTTCCCTATCTTCCTCTCCATCCCAATTTAATTCATGCCGGATAGTTCCCTATTTTAATTGGCGCTGTACAAGTGCGATAGATGCAAATATTAGGTTCCTCCACAATAAACACCGAAGCGAGATTAATTCACGCTCATTTGCTCTGTAACTGATATGAATTAATGTCATTATTTTAGTTTAATCACTGAAAAGAGATAAAATAACAATGTTTTCCATGTTTGGTCATGGTAGCTGAAAATTTAAATGATATTGTTCATAGTTTTATTCACTGATTTATTTTTTCAAGGGATATAGAATGTTAAATATATTTCAGTTCGACATTAGTGTTCTTTGACATTTTTTTTTTTTTGTCCGTGGCCATAGCATTAAACAAATACCATAAGGCAACTTATGCGATGCCAAAGGTCCTCAAAAAATCACTGATCTGTTTTTTAATTGTTGTTTAATATCCTCACAGTCAAACGCACAAACAAGTCAGCTTCCATCTTATAATTATTTTCTGGTGTATCTCTTTCCAGCACATACTACTTTTCTGTAAAAGAAAACTATTGTGCCGGCTTTGTCTGCCTGTCAGCACTTTTTCTGTCCGCACTTTTTCTGTCCGCCCTCAGATCTTAAAAACTACTGAGGCTAGAGGGCTGCAAATTGGTATGTTGATCTTCCATCCTCCAATAATCAAACATACCAAATTGCAGCCCTCTAGCCTCGGTAGTTTTTATTTCATTAAAGGTTAAAGTTAGCCATAATCGTGCTTCTGGCATCGCTATAGGATAGGCCACCACCGTGCCGTGGTTAAACTTCCATGGACCGCGGCTCACACAGCATTTTACCAAGACCACCGAAAGATAGATCAATTTTCAGTAGCGGCTGTACAGAAAACTCAATTGCGCCTAAACAAACTTCGGCGCATTTTTTACTTGTTTATACTTGTTCGCCCTCGCGTAGAAATAAAAACATTTCACTGGCTCAGTCTATTAAGTTTCCTTAATTTTCACAAATGAGTAACCCTTTAGTGTCTCAACACCTTTCATTTGTCACTGACAAATGGTTTATCAGCACGTGGACAGAAAACGGTGCTCAGTTAGTATTTTCCAACATTTATCTTTTAGTTGAAATTCTTGTATTTTTGATGATTAAGCCACTGCATCAGTTCTCCATCCCTCTCCAGATTGCTCTACCTTCAAGTTATAACACTTCTAAAGTAACACATCATATATTGTACACTCACTATTCATACACCATTAACTCATAATTTTGAACGTGAGGACAGCACAGTTCATAACAAATATATATTATCAGATTTTTGTTGACATTATCTAGAATGTTTCTTGGAACAGTTTTGAAGCAATATATATATATATATATATATATATATATATATATATATATATATATATATATATATAAAATATAATATTTATTTAGGTACTGAATGCCCCACAACTGCGAATACCATTTATATACTGTAGTAAATAAAAAAAAGAATCCCTCTGCGTATAATGATGCTCGACTCGTGTAGTGGAAATGAAGAATAAATTGACAGTTTTTGGGGAATCCTCTTTTTTTCGTTCGGTGCTATTATTAGATCGTCTTTTCGGGAAGGACAAGATGGCAGACTTGCAGCGTCACTCCTGTCAGCCAGTGATCCTTCTACTGTACACCTTATTTAAAGTCCGTGAGCAACCGGTAGAAGTAACCTGAACCGAAAAAGAACGAAGAGAAGAAGGAGCGGCAGGGAGAGATTGGGCTCGATGTATCCTGAGCCAAGCTGAAGTAATTACACGCAGCGAGTCCCAACCAGCAATGGAAGCCACTGAAAATTAGCGAATCTGGAAACCATTGAGTAAACGTAGCATGCACTACAAGAGTATCGGTTTCTGCATTTGAGCTGCAAGTACAATCACACGATTATCGGTTCCAGCAGTTTAAACTGCAAGAATAATTACGGGAATATCGGTTACGGCCGTCAGGGGAAAGCCAAGAAGTTTAAATTTAACATCACGGGTTAGGCTGGATTAAGTCAAGAGGCTGTTTGTTGGTCCTATTCCGCATTCATTGAGGTTTTCTCCCAAGTTTTTGTGGGAAGGCTTTTCTTGATAGGACCTGATTACAAAATGATACACACACTCACACAGACACAGAGAGAGAGAGAGAGAGAGTGTCAGTTCACCAACTTCATAGGCAATACATTAACATATGTTTGCATAAAAGTGGATTATATTCATATATGTCAGTGTATACATTACGGTATCGATATGAGCATTTATGATACTTACAACATTAATTATATGCTGATATCCAAATTATACAGACACGAATACAAACACTTATGTACACGTACACACGGCTCGCGTATACGCAAGCATCCACGCACTCACACACACACACACACACACACACACACATATATATATATATATATATATATATATATATATGTATAATATATATATGAGAAAATTGAGCGAAACCTCTTTTTCCTCTCTTCTTAGAAGACCGAACAAGAAGGCAAGTCACCGGAATCTCGCAGACAATGACTATCGGTTTGCAATGCGTCAAGATGACTTGCCGTTGTAGTCAAAATTGCCTCGTAAATAATGGCTTATGACCCTATTCAGGGTCATTATGGCAGTATTTCACGTCATTACATACATTAGCAGCCTCCAATATTAATAACTTGTAGTCATTTCCGATGATCGTCATAATTTGGCCAATTTCTTTTATTTCTCAAGGGATGGCAGTCAGTGACACCCTCATGAACCAGAGGTCATTTTGCTCTTTGTGTTAATCTTGGCGACTTTAATTGCTGATATCAAATGGGAACCCCTGATAGATAATGTTTTTGTCATTAACTTCTGGCTATTGTGAATTGTTTATGTGCCGGGAGGGTAAGAGCATTTTCTTTAGGTACTCATACACACACACATATACACTGTATATATATGTATATATATATATATATATATATATATATATATATATATATAATATAATGTACATATATACACACATAGATACATATACATACATTATACGTATGTATGGTGCATCACTATATTGTGACCGGAAATAATGAGTGAAAAGCCATAGTAATTTAACTGAGAGACTGTATTTTTCTCCAAAAAACCCTTTATTGTACTTTGGAGAAAAATACAGTCTCTCATTTACATTATTGTGGCTTTTTTACTCATTATTTTACGTATATATACACATATATGTATTATGTATGTATATGTATCTACGTATAAATATATATAAATATATATATATATATATATATATATATATATATATATATATATATATATATTATCCTTTTCACTGATCTAGTAAAAAAATTAAGGAAAAATAATATTAGATGTTCTATTAATTTTAAGTAAAAAGACTAGCCGAATAGTTTGGAGTTGACTGAGTCATGTAGAAAGAATGGGAGAAGATCGGGTTAACGAAAAGGTTGTCAAAGGAGTAAGAAAGGAACGTAATTCATGGGAAAATACTAGCGTCTTAGAGGGGCAGAAATATAAGAGAATAAACAAAAATAAGAGAAAAAGAGAGCTTGGGGAGTACGGGGGTATGGGTCTAGGCAGGTGGTGGTTTGGTGGATGTTTAGGAAGGCTGCGCGATTTGTTCTCTTGCCATAAGAACTTCATCGTATTTTAAGGAGTCCGAAAACGAAGGGATACTGTTAATCATTTCCGTGATTACACGTCAAATTCTTTTCGCCTTGTTTTTTCCCATAACTTTAGGGCTCGCTGATTAACAGTGTTCTGAAGTTTGTCCTTTAAAAGAATTTACTCAGCTCTGGTGAAGCTCTTGGCATCAAAAGTGCAACCGTAATCATAGTTAGAGTAGCAGTAATAAATCGTAGTGGAAGAGAGAGAGAGAGAGAGAGAGAGACAGAGAGAGAGACAGAGAGAGAGAGTGGGGGTCAGCATCTTTCTATTAATTAGATCGCAACGGTCAGTATCATCGGAAAGAATAAAGAACATCGAGTAAAAAAAAAGGAGAAGAAGAAGAAGAAGAAGAAGCAAGCAAAGAGACCTTCCTTCCTTCCCAGACAGCAGCGGACGCCTCCTTTCGAGTGAGTTAACCGTGGAACAATACACATGAAAGCGAAGGCGGGAGAAGGCGCGCGCCAGTAAATCACCTGAGTAAACAAAGTGTAGAATTCACCAGGTAAATATATATGAGTGCAGATAATTGCAGGACCCAAATAAAAACAAAGCAGAGAGAGAGAAGAGCGAGTGGGACAAAGAATGAGAGCACGAAGATTAGCGAGAGATTAAGGGAAGCTCGCAACTTCTTCGCTTGCCTGTCGTTGTGCTAGCTAGCTGGTGGTGGCTTTACCCATGCAACGGCACACCGTGGTAGAGGGGCCCTAAGTTCCTCCAGTAATGTTGGCAAGGAAGATGAATGTTGGTTAAATGTTGGCTGAGTCTTCGCTGTCTTTCACGTCTTTACCAACCGCGCTACTACGCTTTATACCGTTGGCCTGTTTTTACGGTTCGAACAAATTTTATTTATTCTTTGATATTCTATTAATCCCCATCTGTCATTTATGCCAGCTTTCTTTGTAAACTTATTTTATATTTCTCTAGTCTGCTGAGTAAAGGACTGTAAGTCAAAGGCCTTCCTCCATTGTTTCTCTTTCTTTCGTGGATTTTGTCTTTGTTGATGTATTCATCGTTCCATATTTTCTTGATTCAGATATACAGTATATATATATACATATAATATATATATATATATATATATATATATATATATATACTGGCATCAATCCCAAATTGAAGACAGGAACTATGGACGCAGTTTTTGGAGTTCATTTTAACCCTGTTGACTTCGGCATTTAATTATTTACATGGAATTAGTCGGCATTCACAATTGGCCGCAGAGTTGTAGATCTGTGTGGGGCTTGCAACCTCATCCCCAAATATCATCAGGGAAACGGGAACGCAATACCCTCTTTAACTACCTCCTCTAAGTGGAAAGGTTTGCAGGTGGAATTTGTGAATATGTGCTTACCGCTCTCTCTCTCTCTCTCTCTCTCTCTCTCTCTCTCTCTCTCTCTCTCTCTATATATATATATATATATATATATATATATATATATATATATGTATATATTTATTATATATCAAAATCCTTTATGGTACATGTAACATGTGTACATTTTGTGTTCTTCTCAAGAGTAACTTGAGATATGTGAGCTTCAAGTGTGAAATCATTGGAATCTTTTGTAACACAAGCCAGTACGTCTGAAATGCAATACTCTGAGGCAATGACTTTCGGAAAGCGAAAATGTGATGATTTTTCGTTTTCTATAAAAGTAAACTATTGTGCCGGCTTTGTCTGTCCGTCCACACGTTATGCTGTCCGCACTTTTTTCTGTCCGCACTTTTACTGTCCGCCCTCAGATCTGAAAAACTACTGAGGTTAGAGGGCTGCAAATTGGTATGTTGATCATCCACCCACCAATCAGTAAACATACCAAATTGCAGCCCTCTAGCCTAAGCAGTTTTTATTTTATTTAAGGTTTAAGTTAGCCATAATCGTGCTTCTCTCAACGATATAGGATAGGCCACCACTGGGCTTTGGTTAAAGGTTCATGGGCCGCGGCTCATACAGCATTATACCGAGACCACCGAAAGATATATCTGCTTTCGGTGGCCTTGATTATACGCTGTAGCGGCTGTACAGAAAACCCGATTGAGCCGAAGAAACTTTGGCGCATATTTTACTTACTTCTTTTATGCGAAGCACAACATAACAGACATCCTAAGTCCGCGTCTAGCCCAGGTTTGATGGGAAAAAGAAAAAAGAAGGTTGAGAGAAACCGAGGCGGGGGGAGACGCTTGATTTGGGTCTTGGTATCCTTTTGAAATTATGGGTTGATTGAGTCTTAACAAAGAGCGTCCTCGTGCTAGCAGATGTTTTTCCTATCATGTTTTTCTTCTTCTGATTATCATACTTATAAATAGAATCTACTTGCCACATTCACGTGATGCATGTGTTTTTAGTATTACGCCACAAGTACCTCTTAACTTCTCGATTTCCTCACTTATTTGGGCACTGAATCTGAACGGGAGATATATGAAGAAAGTCTTACTTTTTATTTTATTATTATTATTATTATTATTATTATTATTATTATTATTATTACAATGTGCGCATACTCAAGCATGACTGAAAACTACACCGTATAAGCAAACTCCCACGGCACGAAATACCATCCATCAGGTAAAAATAAAACGAATGATTATAACCGAACATAAACATACGCCCACATAATACTCGACATGACCCATTGACACATCCATCTTTCGGAAGTCACACAGCATAATAACATATCTTCGGCTTAATTTTATGTATGAAGAAAAAAAACAGCCGAGACAAAATTTAGAATAATAGTAATAAAATATGTACCTGGAGTAAACGACGTGCCATTGTCTTGACGACTAACTACTATTGATTGCCATTACTGGGTAGGAGGATGGTCGATAGGCGCTGTTCCGAATGTCCTGGCAGGTAGATAACGGAGGTCGAAGCCGATGGTGGACGAACAGAATCTGAGGTTACTATTCTACCTTCTTGTCGGGACCGTTTCTTGTGCATGGAGCTGCTCTCAATTCAAGGATGTTCCTGGAATTATACGTGTTTATGAATGCGTTCGATGTTCAGTTGTTCACAGTAGGAAACCTTCTTAAAAAAAAAAAAAATCCCGTAGGGCGCTAGCGCAGTCAGTGCACCTCATAACCTCATACGGTGCACTGTAGGCATTACTTGAGTCTCTCTGCAGCGTGCCTTCGGCCCCTAGTTGCAACCCCTTTCGTTCCTTTTACTGTACCTCCGTTCATATTCTCTTTCCTCCCGTCTTACTCTCCACCCTCTAAAACAGTTGATACATAGTGCAACTGCGATGTTTTCCTTCTGTTACACCTTTCAAACTTTTCTGTCAATTTCCGTTTCAGTTCTGAATGACCTCGTAGGTCCGAGTGCTTGGCCTTTGGCCTAAATTCTATGTTCAGTTCAGTTCAAAAGAAAAGAGACCTATGTAATTATCTATTAATTCTTACTCTTCTTAGAGAGCACTCTTTAGTTTATAGTTAAATAGAAAATTGATTGTGTCTTTATATATGCATTTCCTGTAAGAGGATTACGCACGGGCAAATGTCATACATAAACACACGTACGCACATAAACATATGTTCTTCTTTTTATGCATTTCGAACGTGCCAACTCATGCAAGTTTGTTTTCGTTGGCAAATCGCTGCGTTAATGTCATTCTAATGAATGTTTTTGGTTCTAGATTGTGTGGTGACTTATTTTATATATATATATATATATATATATATATATATTATATATATATATATATATATATAATATATATATATATATAAAATATAATATATCTTGGTTTATATATATATTATTTATATAACTGAATTTTTCACGAAAATATGGAAAAACCAGTTAAGTATATCTTAGTTTAACAGACCACTGAGCTGATTAACAGCTCTCAGCGTAAGGCTTTCTACCCATCCATCCAATGAAGGATAACGATTTAATTTACGTGGCTAAGAACCATACTGGTTACCTAGCAACAGGACCTACAACTATATTGTGGAATCCATGCCACATTATAAATCTATGCCGAAAATGAATTTCTATCATCGAAATAAATTCCTCTGATTGTTTTCTCAGTGGCCGGTCGGAGGAGTCTTGAGACGCTAGGCCAACAGCGTAAGTTTATTTTTAAGTTCCTTTATTAAGCTCTTTACCATTCATTTTAAGTTTACAGAACTTTTACTGGTTCTTTAAATGAATATATATATATATTTTGAAATATTATATAATCTGTAAACTTAAAAATTCAAATATATATATATATGATGTATATATATACACACACACACATATATATGTACTGGTCTGTACATATATATATATATGTCTATATATATATATATATATATATATATATATATATATATATATATATATATATATATATATATCTATATATATATGGCCACATTGCATGATTCCCCAGATTTACGTTCAGTGCAGCCGAGGATCACTTCAGCCTCACTTATTGCCCGACAATTCGTGAATTGCGATAAAGGAAAGCTTAATTTATTTGAATACACTTCACGGCTAATTTGCTGTTTAGTCAGTGTTTATACGCCATCAGATCTGTTCTAATTGACTCAGTAATTTCATCAGTTTATGATGACAGCATGATTTCAACCTTATTTAGAAATTTCAAATGCCTGCATCTCCGTGTTGTACTCAAAGGAAATGTGAAACTAAATTTAATTTTCTAGATTTGCATTTATTTATACGACACAGCTAGACTGCTTTTGGGTTAAGCTAAAAGAAATTTTTGGCTGTAATTGCATCAAAGAAAAATAATTAATTTTTATGGTATTGATGATGATTTGCATAATTATAAAAAGCTTGGGTGGCAAGAGATGCCTTCTCTCTCTCTCTCTCTCTCTCTCTCTCTCTGAGTCTTCGACAGAGTACTAAGTATGAAACTGATACATATTTTCGGGTGATATTGTTAGCTTGAATATTTTCTTCTTTCTGACTTCTGGTTTCCATATATAATTTATATATGTATATATATGTATGTCTATACATACATACACACACACATATATATATATTATGTATGTATGTATAGACATACATATACTGTATATACACACGTCTATATACAGATATATGCTTATGTATATATACATAGATACATACATCATACTCGCACTCATACTCACACTCACACACACATTTATACATACACATAAGGTCAAAACTGACGAAAATTTGCTATCATGTGGTAAGTGCTGCAGATGTCATTTGCCTTTGATGCGTGAGTAGAGATTCTGGATAAACGCTTAATGTTTATCTAATGTTTATGCGTTGATGAGTTCTCGTTAGCGTATATCTGTGTGATAATCTTTATTACTACCTTTAGAATAAGTAAGGAATGTACACTTTGAAAATAGGAGAGAGAGAGAGAGAGAGAGAGAGAGAGGAGAGTTAAACTTTCGGCACAGTCATTTTGAGAATGGGGAGGATATTCTCTCTCTCTCTCTCTCTCTCTCTCTCTCTCTCTCTAGAATAAGTAAAGGTTTACACTCTGAAAATGGAGAGAGAGAGAGAGAGAGAGAGAGAGAGAGAGAGAGTGTTAAATTTCCAGCACAGTCATCTTGAGAATGGGAGAATATTCTCTCTCTCTCTCTCTCTCTCTCTCTCTCTCTCTCTCTCTCTCTCTCTCTCTCTCCATTGAGAGAGAAACGCTATTAGCGGACAGCTATTGTTAATTGATGGCAGTAAAATGTCTCTTGCACAGAGAAGGAATGAATGAGAGAGGAAGCACAAAATGAAGTCGGGAATTCTATTCCCATTTCGAGGAGCTTGGGTCATTGCAAACCACTCTGTAAAGAGATTTTTTTTTTCTGTAATGGTACAATAGTTCGCTCCAAATACTGGTATATTCATTATTTTCTAGCGTATCCACACCGCCAAACTCGACGGTAATATAAGAGAGGTCGCGACGTCACATGGCATATTGAAACCTGGACAAAGCTACCTATATTCTAAATTTTTACGCAGAACATTTAGGTTTTGTATATTTGTATTTGATGTGTTGGTGTCATCTTGTTTATTTTTCGATTTTGTTTCCAAATAGTGACTTACAATGAAATCACTACAGTTATCCTGTATTTACAATGAAATCACTATAGTTATCCTGTATTTCATTTTCTAGATCTGTTCACGACGCGTCGATTTTGTCAGACATTGATTTTAACTTTACGAAACACTTTTTGTAAACTGATGACGTCACTGCTTCTGATGGAGGCGGGTCCTCCCCCTCCTCTGCGATCCCCGTTCCTCCCGATTCGCCCCCGTCATCATTACTCGCTGGTAAATACAAGAGTAATGGCGATGGAAAAGGAAGCTATAAATAGGGGTTCTTGTTAACTCCGTCCACAAGAAAGGTATTGTTGAGACAGGTGGACCGCGTCTAAACAACTGTCGCTCGGATATCATAGAAGGACGACGTGCGCACAGCCAGACACTAAAAGCCTCCGAAATAAAGTTTCGCTGCCGCTTCTTCAGGCTGCCGTTTCTCTCCAGCAGGAGCGCCACTGCCACCACCACCACCACCAGCAGAAGCAGGGAGCCCCATAGGCGGACAGTGCCGTCAGTGCACCTCACGGGGTGCACAGTAGGCATTACTGAAATATATATTATATATATATATATATACATATATATATATATATATATATATATATATATATATATATATATATTATATATATATATTATAGCGTTTCTTCTTCAGGCGTCTCTTCCTTAGCTGCTGCAACCTTTCATTCCTTTTACTGTACCTCCATTCATATCATCTTTCTTCCATCTCGCTATCCACCCTCTCTTTAACGATTATTTCATAGTGCAACTGCGAGGTTTTCCTCTTGTTACACCTTTCAAACCTGCCTACTCTCAATTTCCTTTCCACTGCTGAATGACCTCATAGGTCCCAGTGCTTGTACTTTGGCCTTAACTCTATATATGTTCGATTAAATTCAGTTCAGAAGCAGGGGGCCTTGAAGCCCTTCTTCCCCTCCCCCACACTCCTTCTAAGCCCTAACATATCTTATCTACCAAGCCTCCCCTCCCCGACAGCCACTGACTCCCCTACCCTCTTCCCCCCAAAACGCATCGCCCCACTATGTGTCTCCCAAGGCAAAAACCTTTCTGGCTCCCCATCTTTATCTCCAGTGGCCCCCATCAGCGTGGGCGGGGGAGGGGTGATGGGCGGAATGACGACGGGATGCATCAGATTGTTTTGTATTGTCGATTAAGTTCGAGTTACATCCTTAATGCGAGAGAAGCAGCTGAGCAGCTGAGGTCGTCAAATCGCAACAGCAGCTGTATGGCTTCCTACGAGTCGTCGTCCCTTGGGCTGCTGCATCCCGGGATGTGAAAAAGTGGGCGTAGAGGGCCGAGAAAGACATCAGGTCATTCGATAGGCGTTCTGGGTGCATGTGAACCGCGGTGAAGGAGCTCCTTTATCTGATTTCAGGGATTATTCCACAGGAAACACGTCTTCATTGATGTCTCGGATTTTTACGGCTGACCTCTTTTTCAGCGCATTCTCTCTCGTCCGCGCAAACATATCCTTATCTGGGAATCAAACGGCGAGCCTTTCCCTTACCCCTGATCTCTCTCTCTCTCTCTCTCTCTCTCTCTCTCTCTCTTCACACACATACACACACAAACTGCGTTCTCAAAAGATTGTTTGTAAAGAGTCAATGAACTTAACCTACTCTCTCTCTCTCTCTCTCTCTCTCTCTCTCTCAAACTTCATTCTTAAAAAATTATTTGTAAAAAGTACATGAACTTAACTCTCTCTCTCTCTCATACACAAACTCACACACCCATTGACAGGTCAACAATGTCAATTTATCTGTTATTTCTATCATATGAACACAGTCATTTTTTAAAAATAAGTTTATCGTCCTCTCTCTCTCTCTCTCTCTCTCTCTCTCTCTCTCTCTCTCTCTCTCTCTCTCTCAAACTTCATTCTTAAAAAATTATTTGTAAAAGTACATGAACAACTCTCTCTCTCTCTCTCTCTCTCTCTCTCTCTCTCTCTCTCTCTCTCTCTCTCTCTCTCTCTCTCTCTCTCTCTCTCTGGAACTAAACTCATCAACCCATTGACAGGTCAACAATGTCCAATTTATCTGTTATTTCTAATACGTGTCAAAAAATAAGTTTATCGTCCTCTCTCTCTCTCTCTCTCTCTCTCTCTCTCTCTCTCTCTCTCTCTCATCTCTTAAAAAAATTAAGGTAAAAATTACAGGACTTAACTCTCTCTCTCTCTCTCTCTCTCTCATACACAAACTCACACCATGACAGGTCAAGCAATGTCAATTTATCTGTTATTCTATCATTATGAACACAGTCATTTTTTTAAAATAAGTTTATCGTTCTCTCTCTCTCTCTCTCTCTCTCTCTCTCTCTCTCTCTCTCTCTCTCTCTCATACACACCAATTGACTGGAAGATGCAATTTATCTGATTTCTATCCCTATGACACAGTCATTTTTTTAAAAAATAAGTTTATCGTTCTCTCTCTCTCTCTCTCTCTCTCTCTCTCTCTCTCTCTCAAACTTCATTCTTAAAAAATTATTTGTAAAAAGTACATGAACTTAACTCTCTCTCTCTCTCTCTCTCTCTCTCTCTCTCTCTCTCTCTCTCTCTCTCTCTCTCTCTCTCTCATACACAAACTCACACACCCATTGACAGGTCAACAATGTCAATTTATCTGTTATTTCTATCATATGAACACAGTCATTTTTTAAAAATAAGTTTATCGTTCTCTCTCTCTCTCTCTCTCTCTCTCTCTCTCTCTCTCTCTCTCTCTCTCTCTCTCTCTCCTCTCTCTCAACTTGTTCTTAGTACAGACATTTGTAAAAGTCATGAACTTAACTCTCTCTCTCTCTCTCTCTCTCTCTCTCTATACAGACACTTCCTAATACGGAAAAAGTTAACAAACCATTACCTTCGGAAAACGGGGATAATGAATGCCCAAAATTTCGCGTTCCTTGTAATCAGGGACATCAAACATAAAACAAAAGAAAGGTCGAAAACTCTTGACAGCGAGAGGGGATATTTATGCCGCATATTCGCTTTAACAAAAACAGCTAGATTTCGCAAATAACCAACGACTGTGAATGAGATGTTTATAAAGTTTTATAAAGACTGTAAAAACGTGAGTTAAATTTTTCGCTGGCATCCAGTGTGCTTTCAACTTTAAGACGTGGTTGCATGTGGTAGGCATTTAAGAGTCTGTCATCATTTCATGTTATTCAGTTTGCGCTAGGTCTTTTTGTTTATTTTTATAGTTTTAAACCTTTTTAAAGTTGCCTTGGATCAGTGTTGTTTCTTCGATATATCAAAAATTTCTTTTACATTCTATCGACGTCTGTATAATATATATATATATATATATATATATATATATATATATATATATATATATATATATATATATATATATATATATATATATATATATATATATATATATATATATATATATATATATATATATATATATATATATGACCTCTACGTTACATCCATCAAGTTAATATATAAAGACCCAAGGGCAGTCTCACGCCTAAACTTTTAAAGTGAAGAACACACACAAACAAACAAACATACAGATGTTTTGTACTAATTCCACGTGATAAAGCACACATACGCTTACGCAAACATGCTGTAGCCCCGTACCTCAGTTTCCATGAGGTAATGCACACACACACACACCGTTTCGTTCCTCAATTTCCGTGAGGCAAAGAGCGCGCGCGCTCGCAGCCACACAGGAACCTTGTACCCCAGTTTCCGTGCGGTAAAGGACACACGAAAATTGAATGCAGTTATAGCTCACGCAAATGGAATGGACAAAGTTGGATTCTGACGAGGACAGGGACTTTTCATGATAAAGCACGCCCGGGTCTTGAGGTACTGCTTCTCGGAGGGCTCTTGAGAACCTAAGGTCGCCCTCTCTAAGGTCATCCTCGGGTGCTCGAATGATTCCTTGGCATTTTTTTAATTCTTGGGAAGGCTGCGTAACGCTTTCATTGAGTTACTTTTCAGAGCGTTTACTTCTAGTAGCATTTTTAGTTTTCTCTAAAAGAAAACTATTTGTGTTGGCTTTGTCTGTCCGTCCGCACTTTTTCTGTCCGCCCTCAGATTTTAAAAACTACTGAGGCTAGAGGGCTGCAAATTGGTATGTTGATCATCCACCTTCCAATCATTAAACATACCCTCTAGCTTCAGTAGTTTTTATATTATTTAAGGTGAAAGTTAGTCATAATCGTGCTTCTGGCAACGATACAGTACCGTGGTTAAAGTTTCATGGGCCGCGGCTCATACTGCATTATAGCGAGACCACCGAAAGATAGATCTATTTTCGGTGGCCTTGATTATACCTTTTTTTTATATATAATTTTATCACTTCGACGCAATAATATAATTCTTGAATTCATCAGTTTCCTTATTATTGGTCGATTTATCCTCATTATTATTATATTTTCATCTTCCATAGCTTTTAATCATTTACTTTTTGCTTGTTTATTTTCGTGTGCGTAGGTTCCCTTTTTTTCTAGTTTCTAGTTATTGTGTATTAAAAGTGTATTTTTTAATTTGTTTCATTATGGTAAAATATATATTGGTAAATATGCGTTCGTATCTTAATGATAATAATAGTATATTGTAAACATTTAGAAGTTATTTTATCAAATATTATATAATCTGGTATCCTTGTACACATACACCTACAATAAGTGATGGGAAATTTAGTTGAATAATAATAAATAATAATAATAATAATAATAATAATAATAATAATAATAATAATAATAATAATAATAATAATAATAAACACTATCTCCACAAAAAAATAACCACAAGCTACAGCAACAAAAAGGTAATAGTTCTCAAACAAGACGAACTAGAAGAATGATAACAGCAATAATTACCTTCACCAATAATAATAATAGTAATAAATAATAATCATAATGATAATAAAGGGATAACTGCTTCGGTCATAGGCTCATGATCTAGTGACTCAGAAAGGAACTGCCCTTTCAACCTTAACCTTTGTTGATGCTGTTTGATCTTGCATGATATTGGAAATGGCAGTCAACATTCGTCTCAAAGCAGCATCAGTAACCAATAAAGGATATGACTCACAACTCATAGTGCCATTTCATCTTATGATGAGGAAGAGAACGAGCTTGACGAATTGTTCGTGATGCATTCTCTATATTCGTTCACTGCACACACACACACACACACACACACACATATACATCCATTATTATAAATTAATGTTTTTCATCTCGTTATGGATACTCCTATTTATATAATTAGATAATATACAATTACAATGTTTATTTTTAGCGATTGTTACTATCATTTTTACCTCAATGTGAACTGCACCTAGAAAAACCAGGGTATCTGTTATCGCTGTATTTATGCACAAACTTCTGCAGGTACCTTCTTCTCTCAGGAGTTCAGGCTGTTATAATTATGATCTTTATTATTATTATTATTGATATCATCATAATATTGACGTTAAGAATTAACGGCTTCATAGATTAATATCAATATAACTGCTGTAAAAAAATTAAGTATACCTTAGTTTAACCAGACCACTGGGCTGATTAACAGCTCTCCTAGGGCTGGCCTGAAGGATTAGACTTATTTTACGTGGCTAAGAACCAGTTGGTTACCTAACAACGGGACCTACAGCTTACTGTGGAATCCGAACCACATTATACCGAGAAATGAATTTCTATCACCAGAAATAAATTCCTCTAATTCTTCATTGGCCGGCCGGAGACTCGAACTCGGGCCTAGCAGAGTGCTAGCCGAGAACTCTACCGACTCGTCCAACGAGGAACTGTTATCGTTGCTGTATCGTCAATATCATTATTGCCATGCTCTTGACTTACGTCAGTTTTCATTAATTGGCCTCTTAAGACAGCTTCAACAGTACTTTGGAGTTTGTAGTGAACAGTTGAAACGTCAGGGCTTTTGAAGCTCCACCAGAGTTTATTGAACTTTGCCTCTCGATTGAGATTTTAGCGATGGTTTTCTTGGACAAGTTTGAGTCGAAACGATTTAATGTTTGGAGTAAACTCTAGTGTCTCTTGAGTGGCTGCTCTTGTTCCTTTTCGCTTTGAAGGAGGATTCGAAGGCCTGCATATTCCGTCCTTTAGCTTTTTATATATATATATATATATATATATATATATATATATATATATACATATATATTACATATACATATATATATATATATAATTTATATATATATATATATATATATATATATATATATTATATATATATATATATATATATATATATATATATATGCATGAATACACAAACATATACTAGTACTTTTAAATGTACATACATACATACATGCATACATACAGTAAAATATATGCGCAATTAAAAAATATACGTGCACGTAAGTTGATACATGCGTACATAAATACATGCATATTTCTAAGATTCTACACACGTCAACGTACGTATACAAATAAACCAGGGAAAATTACACATACGTATACGTATACATAATATACACACATATACAGTTAAGTACCGGTATATATGAAACGTAAAACGTACATACGAACACATATTCGACCAGATAGATCTAAATTTATGTAAAACAAAGCCAACATACATACGTACATATATACCTACATACATAATGATGCCACTGAGGCCATCATTCCTTGTTATTCACGTACCCTGCATCCCTTACGTGCGCCTCTGTACGTGCTCATGCCCGTGTTTATGGACCTGCGCGCACGTAGTGTTCCTTCTTTGTAGCCCAGCTCCCGCGTGGGTAAAATAACTTCCTCGAGAAGGCCCCACTTGTCACAGGAATTCTAATGCGAATGAACAGCAGTGTGTTGGTGATCGCCTGAAACTGCGACGGAATTCTAGACATGTGGGCCGCGCTGCGCTTGCGTGCTCGGCATTCATATCTTTTCGACGGTTATTAATGAGAGGTGGAAATGTATGAATGACGTGTTGGCACAGGGAGTCGTCCGCTTTCGTTGTTAACGTCAAGAGGTCGTTTTGTGATTCTTTATGGCCGGAATGTGGGTTTCCAACGCTGTTTTGCAGGATTTATGTGAAATGGGCTAAGTATAGGTATGTGTGCAAGTTCAGGTATAGATTAATTTGAATATGTTAAGTACAGGTTTGGGTGTGGGTGCAAGTATGTATATGTATGGGTATAGGTAATGCAGTTTTTACTTATACATTTGGGTTAAATACCTTTTTGGGTTTAGGTATACGCACAGGTATAGATATAGGTATAGGGCGACAATATTTGTATTTTAGACATGAATATGAGTTTGATTTTAAGTATAGGTGTAAATTGGGGCAATAAAGATGTTATTTATGCTTTTGGTCATTGACTATTTTCGATATAGTTGCAATTATGTATAGGTACATATTTTGATATTTTGTGTAATATGTTGTAATAAAAGCATATTTAAGATTAGTTAAATGTATAGGCAGTGCAATGTTTTGTTACTCTTAAGAAGAAATATTCTGCTTCCATACATTTTATCAGATTTGTTGATATATTGATCAAACAACTAATGTTATACAGATAACCCGTTCAACTGTGCTAGACGTGCATACATACAAACACACACACACACACACACACACACACACACACACATATATATATATATATATATATTATATGTATGTGTGTGCGTGTGTGTAAACTGCATATTTATGTATAAGTTTGTTCGTATATATCCACACAGCAGTATTGGAAAAAGTAAGAGGAAAATTTTCAGAAGCAAGAAAAGCGGTATAATTTCATTTCAGTGTTTTAATACGGAATCGCTCATTACGAAGAAAAAGTGGCGTATCCTAATGTGAATATAATTATCCAAGTTATTCTATGTCGGAATAATGTTAGTGTGGGGAAGTGGGAGTCTGCAAGTGTTCCTAGGAAGAGTTCCAGAAGCTGCTGTAATTGGATTTTTAACGAGGTAACTTCATGGGTCCGACAGTCAGAATTTTAGTTGGAAATTCACTAATGTTTCTCCGGTGCGAGAATGTTTTTTTTCAAAAGAGATTTTCATAATGCCTGTCTTGCGTAAGAGTTGCATTTGGTCAGGAATTTTCGTAATTTTTTTTTTCCGGCGTGGAAATGGATTGTCTGTTATTTCAGCAATGCCTCTTTTGTGTAAGAATTCTCATGAGGGTATTTCAGTAATATTTCTATGCTATGATTACTTTTTCAGTTATTTTCGTTGTTTGGGGTTAACTCTGCAATATTTCCCTCTTGTGAAAAGTGTCAGATACTATAGCAATATCTCTGAAGGGTAAATATTTCTCTGTTTTAAGGACCTGAAGTACGATATATAGGGTACAGAATCTACTGGCCACATTCATCAGCAAAACGTATTAAATAATAGCCACGTGAAGCAAATAACCTCACAAAAACGAAACGGATTTTTGTTTAAAGTTTCTGAAACAAGAAGCAAGCAGAAACGTTGCAAGGGATGATAAGGATAATTATTGCGTAGAAAAGCAAAAGTTATTCTAAATGTTTTTAACATAAAACTTTAGAGATGTTAAATGACCGCAAAGTCGCAAAGTTTAACAAGTTTACTTGAGAATGTAACAGTAACGTTCACATAAACCTCGCGCAGGAAAGTGAGCTGGTTAGTTAGAGTCCTGGAAATCTTTGGAACGTCGTAAATGGGTTAAACTTGCAAAAGCAAGGTCATTGGCAAAATGAGTTGAGGTCGCTGACGGAATGAGGTGTGAGAAGAGGAGGTCACTGACAGAATGAGGTGTTAGAAGAGGAAGTCACTGACAGAATGAGATGTCAGAAGACGACGTCACTGACAGAATGAAGTGTTAGAAGAGGAGGTCACTGACAGAATGAGGTGTTAGAAGACGACGTCTCTGACAGAATGAGGTGTTAGAAGACGAGGTCACTGACAGAATGAGGTGTTAGAAGACGACGTCTCTGACAGAATGAGGTGTTATAAGACGAGGTCACTGACAGAATGAGGTGTTAGAAGACGACGTCTCTGACAGAATGAGGTGTTATAAGACGAGGTCACTGACAGAATGAGATGTCAGAAGACGACGTCTCTGACAGAATGAGGTGTTAGAAGAGGAGGTCACTGACAGAATGAGGTTTTAGAAGAGGAGGTCACTGACAGAATGAGATGTCAGAAGACGACGTCTCTGACAGAATGAGGTGTTAGAAGAGGAGGTCACTGACAGAATGAGGTGTTAGAAGACGACGTCTCTGACAGAATGAGGTGTTAGAAGAGGTCACTGACAGAATGAGATGTTAGAAGACGACGTCTCTGACAGAATGAGGTGTTAGAAGAGGAGGTCACTGACAGAATGAGATGTTAGAAGACGACGTCTCTGACAAAATGAGGTGTTAGAAGACGAGGTCACTGACAGAATGAGGTGTTAGAAGACGAGGTCACTGGCAGAATGAGGTGTTAGAGGACGAGGTCACTGACAGAATGAGGTGTTAGAAGACGACGTCTCTGACAGAATGAGGTGTTATAAGACGAGGTCACTGACAGAATGAGATGTCAGAAGACGACGTCTCTGACAGAATGAGGTGTTAGAAGAGGAGGTCACTGACAGAATGAGGTGTTAGAAGAGGAGGTCACTGACAGAATGAGATGTCAGAAGACGACGTCTCTGACAGAATGAGGTGTTAGAAGAGATGTCAGGAGACGTCTCTGACAGAATGAGAGAGGTCACAGAATGAGATCTCTGACAGAATCACTGACAGAATGAGGTGTTAGAAGACGACGTCTCTGACAGAATGAGGTGTTAGAAGAGGAGGGTGTTAGGAGGTCACTGACAGAATGAGGTGTTGACAGAATGTTAGAAGACGACGTCTCTGACAGAATGAGGTGTTAGAAGAGGAGGTCACTGACAGAATGAGGTGTTAGAAGACGACGTCTCTGACAGAATGAGGTGTTAGAAGAGGAGGTCACTGACAGAATGAGATGTTAGAAGACGACGTCTCTGACAGAATGAGGTGTTAGAAGACGAGGTCACTGACAGAATGAGGTGTTAGAAGACGACGTCTCTGACAGAATGAGGTGTTAGAAGACGAGGTCACTGACAGAATGAGATGTCAGAAGACGACGTCTCTGACAGAATGAGGTGTTAGAAGACGAGGTCACTGACAGAATGAGGTGTTAGAAGAGGAGGTCACTGACAGAATGAGGTGTTATAAGACGAGGTCACTGACAGAATGAGGTGTTAGAAGACGAGGTCACTGACAGAATGAGGAGTGAGAAGACGAGGTCACTGACAGAATGAGGTGTTAGAAGAGGAGGTCACTGACAGAATGAGGAGTGAGAAGACGAAGTCACTGAAAGAATGAGGTGTTAGAAAACGAGGTCACTGACAGAATGAGATGTTAGAAGACGAGGCCACTTACAGAATGAGGTGTGAGGAGACGAGATCGCAGGGGAGGCTGAAAGGGATTTTCACATTTTCGTGCAATAAAAATTTATTTGTACTCCAATACTTCGCTGAATTCCGGGCCTTCCTGTAACCCACTCCCGCTTTCGCCAGACGATAAGGAATATTAGAATATATTGGGGCTAGGGACCAGGGACTTACGTGAGTACATAAGCTCCCCTATCATAGACATTCCCTCTCTAGGATTTTTGATAAAGATGACACCCTAAATAAGCCATACCCACCTTCACTACTACAGTTAGAATAGAGCTGGGCACATGCCACACATACCCGACACCTTGACGGGTTCATCCACGCTGAAAACATGATTAAACCCAAGGTCTAGATTAAACCAACGTGAGAACGATCATGCCACGTAAAGATGACGGAGATTCTAACATCACTGCTAAAGTTACATTTACGATCGACATCAGACGTTAGCGGTGTAAAAGCCTATTAAAGCGCTTATTAAATCCGAGCAAAAATGGGGTTCGACATCAAAATATGAGTTACGAGGGTACTTGCGTCAGCGGAAGAAAATCCGCGAGATGTTAATGAGGTGCGCTCTTATGTAATTAGCTGGGAAAATTAGAAGTTAATTTGTTATAACGACCTCAAACTCCTGTACTTTGGTTGATTGTTGTTTTGTTGTTGTTGATGTTTTGATTACAGGTGGAAGGAAACTACTGAAAAGTTAAAGCAAACATAGAAATACAATTAAAATAGAAACAACGTGATATACACACGGTAGACTAAAAAATGAAAATTGACACGTTTAGGTATTAATCATGACCTGTTAAAGTAATATTATCTTTTAATTAGGGTAGAATTAAAGATTTTCGGGGGCCATATGTGAAGGGAATTGTTCTTTTGGAAGAAACAAGGCATATAATAGAGATAGATTGGCATAAAATATTTAAGGATGATTTGTTTTCATTGCAGAAGCAAAGGACGTGCCTCAATATACCATAATTCTTCGGGTTATTCAAATCTTAATTGTTAATGAGAGATGTTTAGAATGCCATCATGATAAGGGAAGGTTTTTCACAAGTTTCCACACATGACTGTCAAGGCTCAGTACAAGAATAGCGCCAGATCAACATGTTATTCGATAAATTTTACACTGAATCATTGGTTTGATATTTAAAAGTCAGTCTTATGGCTAATCTTATGGTTGTCTGGGGGAGAGAGAGAGAGAGAGAGAGAGAGAGAGAGAGAGAGATTTCGATAATATATAATCAGAATATATAGTGTCATCAATCTTGAATCTTTTAATTAGATCCAGACGCCATGATCACAATTACTGACTACTTTGCCCCCAAGAGAGAGATAATTCAACCACACTTCAAGAAAAGATACTTAACGCATTCATCTGTTTATCCATAACGACATTACTTATCCCGGACCCATTCTCCGCACAGGAAGCAATTAAATTTTCCCCTTTCATGCGGCGTGAGAACGTAAAGAGACAAGTCCCATTCGGTGGCATTTTATTCGCGGGTTTCAAACGCTCCTGAATCACAATCGAACGCGCTTTGGAGTCGAACGGAAAGAGGTAACAGCTTCGTCTGTCCTCACCTGTTAGGTATGATGTAGTCAGCTCGTAATTATATTCATCAAAGGCATCTCGAATGAGTTCCTGTGACACGATAAGTTTTAAGGTGCTCATTCCTTCATTTTTTTCTCTCTCCTCAGGTGAGTTGTTGGGAGGGCCACCTGTCGCTCAAGTGTCTTCAAGGCGAACCATCTAGCCCGCCGCTTTCCCTGCTGCGGCTTCTTCTTCTTCTTCTTCTTCTACGTTTTCTTCCCAGTAGGGATCACACGCGGCTGTAAGTTAATTAAATGAACATTAAGTTGGTGGGTGGTGTGCCCGTTGGAAAGTGTGAGTGTGAGAGAGGTTGAGAGAGAGAGAGAGAGAGAGAGAGAGAGAGAGAGAGAGAGAGAGAGAGAGAGAGATTGATTGAAGATGGTATATATATATATACATGTATGTATATATATATGTATGTATCTACAGTTATAGTGTATATATATGTATATGTGTATATATGTATATGTATATATTTATACATATATAAACTGAGCATATGACCACAAACCAATTGAATCAGTGGACTGCAAGAGCTTTCGCATTATGCCCATATACGTTATTTATATTTTATATACCTACGGACACACAGAACCAAACATATATGTATGTATATATATATGTGTGTGTGTATGTGTGTGTGTGTGTGTGTGTGTGTGTATGCGCGGGTGTGTAAAGAGAGAGAGAGAGAGAGAGAGAGAGATAGAGTAAGTTACTACTGACAGCAGCTTGGCAGGGGATCTGGCTGGGAAGAAATAGGTATCAGTCGATGATTAGGAGTGACAGGCAAACATGGAAAAAGTTAATTGAGTATGTCGATGGAAAGGCTTTAAAGAGGGTATTTTCGACTGGTTAGAACGCAATGCAAATTGCTAAGTTTTTTTTTTTATACCCTTCAAAGTTATGGCTCGATAGGTCGCAATCAAAATAAGAAATTGAGGTTTTTAGTTTTCTGTAAAAGAAAACTATTGTGCCGGTTTTGTCTGTCCGTCCGCATTTTATTCTATCCGCACTTTTTTCTGTCCGCACTTTTTCTGTCCGACCTCTGATCTTAAAAACTACTGAGGCTAGAGGGCTGCAAATTGGTAGATCATCCACCCTCCAATCATCAAACATTTCAAATTGCAGCCCTCTAGCCTCAGTGGTTTTTATTTTATATAAGGTTGAAGTTAGTCAATGTCGTGCGTCTGGCAACGATATAGGACAGGTCACCACCGGGCCTTGGTTAAAGTTTCATGGGCCGCGGCTCATACAACATTATACCGAGACCACCCAAAGATAGATCTATTTTCGGTGACCTTGGTCATACGGCTGTACAGAAAACTCGATTGCGCCGAAGAAACTCCGGCGCATTTTTTTACTTTTTCTTCTGGTTTCATATTTCCTTTCTTCTTAACTCTCCCTTTCTCTGTTCTTCCTCTCTTTCCTCTTCATTTGGTCCTTATTCTCCCCTTTTCTCCTCCTCCTTACTTACTGTCGTGCTTTTCTTATTCTCGTCTCGGAATTCCATCTGCTTTTCACTCCTTTTAGTTTTTATCAGTTTTAATTCGTTCCCTTTCATCCTTGTATCTCATCTCTCATTCGTCGATCCGTATCGCCACCGGAATATACTTCGTCATTTTAGTTTCCCCTCACATGTATCAATTCAGCCATTTTCCGATGCAGTCGACGTATATTAGATACATTAAAAGATATATGTAAGATGGAGAACCATTTCGGTTCTTAATGAAAGATATTCTCTCTCTCTTTCTCGGCCATATCTTGATAAGGGAAGAAGGGGTCAGGAATTTTCTTAATTTCATCTGTAGTGGAGTGATGACAAAATGAGCGATTGCTTCCCCCTTGAATATGTTTGTCTTATAATTTAATTGTAATTTTCATATTGGTATTGTGTCTCGTAACTGTCATACAGGAGTGATCCGACACATACGCACATTATATATATATATATATATATATATATATATATATATATATATAATATATAATATATATATATATATATAGATATATATACATATATATATATATATATATATATATATATATATATATATATATACATACATATATATACATATATATATATATATATATATATATATATATATATATATATTATATATATATATATATATATATATATATATATATATATATATATATATATATATATATATATTCACAAAAGGTTATAAACGCCCAGGAAAACGAGTCGGGACAGATTGCGTTTCATACCCAGGTTAAAGAGCTTTCCACTGCTAGGATCGCTTATCCTCAGATCATATTTATGAAAACAGGGAAGTTCAGCCACTGCTGCTTCTCCATCCTCTTATATAACACTGATTTAAAGACTCTCGAAATGTACACTTCCCACCTGCCTGCAATCTCCTATCTCGTAGAAGCACCTCTAACGCTGCCGTCTTGGTACGTTCCCCCAACCGGGACCTCGAAGCTGTCGTCTTTCATCTCCCTGGCCCATATTGTCGGAACTATCTTTTTTTTCCTTCTTCTTCTTCTTCTTCTTCTTCTTCTTCTTCTTCTTCCCCTCTGCGGGTCCTTTACTCTGTGTCACCTGCTTCGTATGGAAAAACCATACACGCACACACAAATACAGACACACATGAAGATACAAGCGTGCTTACAGCACCTGACAAACGTACTCTTTTTCTCGAAGATGGCTTTTTTTTTTTAATTTTCCTCTGTTTTATTTATCATTGTAATTCCAATCCTTTATTCTAGTTTTGTTGTTTGTTGTTGTGGAAGACCTATGAATGTTTTCTTTTGCAGTGTCGATGCCTGTTGCCAAATCATCTCGCTGATCGGAGTACCTTTGAGAATTAATGTACACGATCGTCCCTCGCGTCTCTCTTTCTTTTGGCATCTCCAAAGAAATTGCTATAAGCTTTGGCAAGAAGAAAAATTGTCACTGTGCCCAGGTATCAAGGCTTCTTCTTCCCTTTCTTTTCTTTTCTTCTTCTGAGGCTGCTGCATCCACAATACCCATTCAATTGGGGCGAAAAAACCTCGCCAAACCGATCGCTAATTGGTAAACTAGAGCACTGGCTTATGGGGCATTGAAGACCCTCTATTGGCTTCTTATACCCAACCAAACCCGTGGGCGCCTGTTGGATTTGGCCAGGGAACTGAGCGCTCAGTGTTTTCACATGTGGGCGGGTTTGAGCATTCCCCTTCCCAGCTTTTTCGGATATCAGTTCACCCAAAAGGCACCTGAGAACGCTTTTCAAGATGACTCTGGTGAATGGTTGTGTTAATTGTACTACTCGAGTTCGCTGTTACATTCTTAGATTTAAATACTCACTTGTTACGAAAAGCTTAATGAATGTTATGCTAATTAGGACTGTAAATATCTCTTAAAGGTTCGACACTGCTGGGGGGATTACCTCGACTGTTCATGATTCCTTGAATGCCTATGAAACGACATGGAGACCTTGGAAGTATAATGTTCAAGGGAATCATTTTGAACTCAACGTGGGCGCGCGCACACACTACACACACACACACACACACACACACACACACACACACACACACACACACACAGGAAAACTCGTTCTCTAGAAAACCGAATCAATTCCTGGCAGTGCTGCGCAATATGGAGGTGTTCCATGAAATACTTTTCTGGTCATCTGAGTTGCTGATTAGGTCAAATGCTATACAACCAGGATAAAGACTTGGAGCAAGCAACCTCATCCCAAAGCAACACACTATATTTATATATATACATATATGTTTGTGTATATAAATATATATACATACACATATGTATATATTGTATAAATATACATACATACATACTATATATGTGTATATATAATATATATATGTATACACACACACACACTACATAACTATATGTAAGTCACATTGTATGTGTCGCCACTGAGGATAGAAAAAGGTGCGGCATCCGTCTCCTCTCCTTCCTCATCTCTCTCTGATCATGTGTATTTATTCCTGCCTGCCATCCTCTGTTCGTATGATGCAACGCGGAACAGAAGTAGTATTCGGGAATGCAAGTCGAGTCAAACACATTGTTTTTCCTCTCGGAAATTGTGGCTCGCTTTGAATCAACAAACGAAAGGGGAATGTTTTGTTTATGTTGGATGCCTCCTATTAGAGGGACCGTAATAAAACAATCAGCATGAGAAAGGAATCTCTCTCTCTCTCTCTCTCTCTCTCTCTCTCTCTCTCTCTCTCTCTCTCTTTATAAGTCTTCAGGTTTCCTGCAAGTAGCGTTGTTTTAGTGATATGATTGCACACTTACTCATATGCAAATATTACTCATTTGCAATTATTTTCCCCCTTTTTTCCAATTTTTATTACTTGTTTCCATACCTTTAAATTCTCAATTCTTTTTTGTCCTCTCTACGTCTCATACACAGCATGAACTCCATAGCAGAATCGAAATTTAGCCATATGACAAAATCTATATATATATAGATATATATAAATCCATATATATATAGATATATTATGTATATATATATATATATATATATTATATATATATATATATATATATATATATTTATATTCCTATCTCTTCATACCACGAAGAAGTAGAGATATGTCAATATAGTCCACAGGACAAAGGTAATAAACACTCTAATAACTCTATAATTCGCCTTCCACCAGGCCTCTTCAAGAGCTTTATTACAACTAAACAGAATAAGTACATACATAAGAATCACAAACGTTGTTTCTCACCGGAAAAAAAAATAAATAAAAGAACAGTTGTCAAAGTTAAAATTAAGTTGTTTAGATCACTTAAATAAATGGTCAAGAATCGTTGAATAGTTCTCTCTTTTAACTTTTCTGAACTGTTAATTCTTGACCATTTGTTTATGATCTAAACAACCTAGTTTTAACTGACAACTGTTCATTTATTTTATTTTTTTCCGGTGAAACAATGTTTGTGATTTTTATGTATGTACTGAATCTGTTTATTGTAATAAAGCTTCTGAAGAGGCATCGAAGGCGGAATTACTATTCAGTGTTTTTATTCTCTTTCTCCTGTGGACTATATTGACATTTATATATATATATATATATATATATATATATATATATATATATATATATATATATATATGAACAAAAGTTACAGCCATCACGTTGTTACCTTTTTCGTGATTTAAAATCAACACATATATATATATATATATATATATATATATTATATATATATATATATATATTATGTATATGTATATGTAAATGTATGGGCGCTTATTTTATCAGCGAGTGGTCCTGGATTCAGTTCCAAGGTAAGCTGGAATGTGTTCAGGACGTACTTTTAAACCCCATCAAACTGCTTTCGACCTAGGCAGGGTATTTTGTATTAGGTCACTGCGGTTCACAGCCACGAAGGGCATAGGGCTAGCGGCCTCATCTGAAAAGACTGGGTAAGAACCTTTTAAACTGTAAGCGTCATTCATATCACACGGACGCACAAACCCCCGCACGTTCCTGCTACCTTAAAATGTCGCTCGGAGTAGCTCTCAGGAATTTGTGCCTTTCAGCGGAAAATTTGATTCGCATATCCGTCAGCGACTGCAAGCAATAATTTAGACGAGGCTCTTAGAATCTCGCCGTACCGATGGACAAATATTTACGGGTGAGATAAGCACACCGTCGCCTCCTTCCCTCGCGTCTTGCGTTTTCTTCTCGCGTTCTCGTTTTCGGTTGACAGTTTAAGGAAGGAGTTTGGATTTCTCGCAGACGAAGTAGTCGGTGTTAATATAAGTGTGTGCGTGATTCAGTGCGTATATGCGTTTGTGTGTGTGTGGGTGTGAGTGTATGGTATTTATGCATTTGTACATCTGCGCATAATAGAGAGAGAGAGAGAGAGAGAGAGAGAGAGAGAGAGAGAGAGAGAGGAGAGAAGAGAGAGGAGAGGTAAAGGCAGACATTTATTATGGACTGCATCTCTTCCCCTGTGGACTGAAAGGTATTGTATTGGCGATGTTGAGTGATTTCTGACGGATTTCCTTTTATGAGTCTTTATTACGGATTCTCTTCGCATCCGTCCTACTTCTATTCTCATGCGTCGGGCACCACTCCCTCTTCCTTCAATACTAATTGCTGGATATTCTCATGAAGGCTTTGTGCTGAAACAAACGTCTGATGATAAGAACATGTAACTGATTGATACCGACACGCGCGTATATATATATATAGCATATATATATATATACTGTATATATATATATATATATATATATATACTGTATGTATATCTATCTGTGTGACAAAGAATATTAAAAGAGATTAAATCTGGCAAGAAGGATGTTGTACATAACGAAAGGTGTGCTAGCATTTCCCAGTTGCTTACCGCCCCCACCTCTACCCCCCATCTACCCCCCTCCTACCCTTTTTGAAACAGGTGAGGAAAATGAACAAATATGTATTTATTTCTTGAAACGCGAGTTGAATAAGAGGCGTGAACTTCATTTGAAAGCGAGAAATCGCCGGGGCAAAAAAACCCTTCACACAGACAACTTCATTCACCAGGCATCTGTTTCTGTCTGTTACGAATTTGGTGTGACTTACTTCTTGTTTTATTTGGACTTTGAACTAGTTTTACAGCGTCAGAGATCTGCTACGTACATGACAGATAGTAAATGGAAATTTAAACGCTGATTTTATTTTGTTTTGCTGTTATTCTAAACAGCATTCACAACAGCCAAGGTCAAGTTCATAAAAATGTAGTTAATATGAATAAATGCATTACTGGGAATTTATTTTTTGCGTTAAGTAGTGAAGGGATATCTTTAAAAAATAGGTCGTCTTTTTGAGTGACTGATATTTTCTGTTATGTCTATTCAGTATGCAAATTGCAAGAGAAAAATTTTGAATAGACAACAACACAAAATATCAGTCGCTCAGTAAGACACATAAATGTATAAAGGATTGTCGACCCATTTTTTAAAGATATCCCTTCACCACTTAACGCAAAAAATAAATTCCCAGAAATTCATTTATTCTTATTTAGAACAGCAACTAACATAGATGCTTTAAAAGCAACCGGATGATTTGGTAGCACGCGCCTTTGAAATGCAATAGTGCTTCCCGAGGAAGACTTTTAAACTAGCCAGCCCGTACCGTCATAAATCACGGTAATAAAAGAGAGAGTCGAGACTGCAGATTCCGGCTCCGGTGACGTTACGTACCGTCCAGAAGTTTTGAAAAAGATATCTTTATTCTGCATTCTGCATACTTGAACAGCAGCCACTGGTGAGAGAGGTTGGCACAAGCTAGACGACGGCAAGTCTGAACATGGAAATTACATAGAATACATAGATACAGTTGCATTTTCTGAAATACATAGTTGCTGAGATACAAATGGGGAAGGTATAAAAAAGATCGAGAATATTAATAATAGCAGATAATGCCTTTAAGAGTATTATTATTAAAATATAATTGACCTAACATGTAATAACAATGGGAAGGAAAAATTATAATATATATATATATATATACATATATATATATATATATATACAGTATATATATTATATATATCTATATGTATATATATGTGATATATATATATATATATATATATATATATATATATATATATATATATATATATATATATATATATATATATATATATATAGTGTGTGTGCATTTTTTCTCTTACGCATTAATGTGACTCGAATTTCTTATATATAAACACTGGATCTTG
Source organism: Macrobrachium rosenbergii (assembly GCF_040412425.1). Classification (NCBI taxonomy): domain Eukaryota; kingdom Metazoa; phylum Arthropoda; class Malacostraca; order Decapoda; family Palaemonidae; genus Macrobrachium; species Macrobrachium rosenbergii. Next base: position 3,159,877 of record NC_089752.1, read on the forward strand.
TTAATTTTTCTACCTGCAAGTCATATGATGTTTGCGTGAGTTTCATTCACCGAATGGTCTCCGCCACGTAATTAAGTAAGCATAAACATCACCGACCGCGAGTTGTTCCGCATTAGGGTCTGAGATTCCAAACATGGCCAGGGAAAGGAGTCCACCAGAGACCCATAAATTGTGCCGAAGTCGTCATGGCCGCGGAATCTAGTAGTATTTTAATGTCTGTACGGCCCATGAGACTAATGTACAGAACGTCCCGACCGTGAAGCCATTACATTATTGAGTGACAGCTGGCATAACCCCCTCTCCCCGTGTTTCGTCTAAGTTTAGATTTCTCGGACATTCAGTGACCCTTAAACCATGTCGTGACGTCTCGGTGCGACATCCATAACCTATTTTTTTAGGGTTCCTGTGACGTCCCTCAAAAAATTTAAAGACTGGGAGTAATGAGGGAGAATTCGGGTGATGGTTTATGATTTAATCGAGTTGAATAACGCGCTGGTCGTATTTCATGCGGTCGAAGTTTTGACTGTCATGTATATTACTTACGCTCACGAGGGGAACTCATCTTGCGGTTGGTTGTGTCTGTGCGTTTTTCGAAATACAGATTTGGTATTGCACTCCTAGTTTTTAGACAGTATTGAAACTATGTATTGAAGAGAAGGAGCCGTTGCTCTTCAGCACACAAGGTGAAGCGAAGGAATAGGCATCTTGTACATAAAACAGTTTATTGGCCGACGTACTTTCCAGTCGCATTTTCAAGGCTGAAACAATTTTAGACACTATAATAGTTTAACTTAACATTTAAAAACATTCATATAAATTACAGTGAAAAAACTAAATCACAGAAAATCAATAAAAAATATGAGATAAAAGGTAAATAGGAAAACAGATTCAACTATATATTGACTATGTACCTTTCAATTAATCATTATAGAAATGAAAAGGTCTGTTTATACTTTTTTCTTGGACATTATACAGAAGGAAACTCACTTTCAGAGGAGGACTAAATTCGCTTTCCAAGTTCAAATATACAGAATTGCATCAAATTTCCCCAAAGTATTAACATTCATAAATGTCTGCATTCATATACACACATCTGTCGTTTCTGTTATTCTAACAATCTATCTGTCAATAGTTTTGGTCGATTTTAGAACATTTCAAAGTCGCCTTTTACGCAGTCACCCGAAAATGCTCTGTTATTCTTTTTTTTTTTTTTTTCTTCTTTAATTTTGCACTATTTTCCACCACCAAAACCAGACCTGCTCCCGTTCACAGTATATCATGTCTCCGTAGAAGGGGAGGGGTCATAATTGCAGTTTATTTATACTAGGTCTCTACTTTCCTATAAATCAGTGGTTCTTGACCTTTTTTGGCAGTGACCCAAAATCTTGTCCAAATTAACCATGGCGACCCATGCCCTCATAAACATTTTCTTTTCGTATAATTATGCTTATGAAAACGTGTTATAGAAACAAAAATTACCTGCACAGGCAAGTGTCTATGTTGGGAAGATTTCCGACCTAAAATGTTCCATGTCACCATAATGTTCTGATTAGATATTAATGAATTATGTATTCTTGTTACAATATTTCTCTAATAATAGTAATAATTATAATAAGAGTATTGGGAAAATAATAAGCCCATAAAGTTATAACCCTTGGGGACCCACTGAAATGGTTTGGCGACCCAACTAAGGGTCGCGACCCTGGGGTTAAGTACCGTTTCTCTAAATGGAAATAGGTTAGATTCTGACTTGCAGAGATTTAGAGGACTGGACGCGTGAATTCAGGTTAAATTTTGACTCGGCCTAGGCGCTCTGTGAAGGTGATTTAAGCAAATTAAAACTTCTGCAGGCTTTGATTCCTTTGGGGCAGAATGAATGTCTGCTGGTATTGGGCAGGTCCATGAATGAACGTTAACTGGCTACGTGAAAATGAGATTTTCAGAGTGAAAGACGTTTAAAGCAGCCAAGAGAATAACTCACAGTAACGATTTTAAGTAAAAGTAGGCGTTTGAGCACTTTAAGAAAGTGAGCTGTTGAAAAGCTGGTTTTCGTAAGTTGTTTACTTTTCATTAATGAAAGGATCTCGACTTTTCTTTCATTAGAATATCCTTTTCAGTTTTACTTTGACGGAATAAACACTGAATAACGTATTCAAACTAATCTCACGCAGGCATTCAGTGATTTACTTCTCTCTATCTATTTATATATGTTTTTATAGGTATATAACCGTCATCTAGGTAGAAAGTACCTATCTATTAAAAAATAGCTTTCTCGGGGTTAAAAAAATAGGAGTCATCAGTGTTCCTCCTATATATTATTAGGCTCCACCATATCAAAGAACACTAAAACAAGGTTCCGAAATCTGTAATGCAATGAAAATACAACCCCAGGGCTTGTATCAAACCCCAAAACAAACGAGACAAACCTTGCGCTCTGGATTAGGTAGGAAAAAAAAAAAAGAGCGTCCGATTCAGAAACATAAATGAACAGGTACAAATGAATGGTTAGAAGTCTTTGATGTCTAAAATTCCTTTCCATTTTGACGCATGCACGACACGCACATTGTCCTTTACGCCATATGTGTGTTGCCGGGTATGTTTAAGACCACATGTTTGTGTACGTGTTTACGCTGCAGTCAACTTTTATTTGTGTTTACCCGTGTGCACTGTACCCGATGTCATAGGCGGGTTTTCATATATGTGCAATACTCATTGTCACGGGAATGTGCATCAATGCATATGTTCTTCACTGTCACTGAAGTGACTGCCTGTATTTGTTGTAATTATTGTCTTATTTGCGTTTACATGTATGTATTGTACTCAGCATCGTCTGTGCGTAGAGTATATGAGCGCAACGTCATGTGTACGATCGAGTGAATGTGTTGTACTGAGCGTCATGTGAAGATCGAGTGAATGTGTTGTACTGAACGTCATGTGTAAGATCGAGTGAATGTGTTGTACTGAACGTCATGTGTAAGATCGAGTGAATGTGTTGTACTGAACGTCATGTGTAAGATCGAGTGAATGTGTTGTACTGAACGTCATGTGTGCCCTTCGATGTATGTAGTATACTCAACGTTACCTGTCATTTTGTGTATGTGCTGGGATGAACTCCATATGTATATTTACGTTAATATTATGTACTCAACATATTTTCAATCATAAAAGTATTCTCTTGCAACTGACGGAACATATAACGTAACATACAGTAAACAAAACACTTATCTTCTTTCTACGCCCCTTTTCTAGAATTTCCAGAAAACCTCCATTTCATCTGCCTCTCTCGACAACATTTTTAATAACGTAAACCGGAAAAGAAAAAAAAACTGAAGGATGGGCACAGTGGAACTAGCTCTCTCTCTCTCCTTTTAAAATAAAGATGAAGAAGAAAAAAGATGGTGCTTGAAGGCCATAGGTCCTCCTTCTCTAAGTGGCACTCCAGTCCCAAGTGGGACTTCCCCGACCTCGTTTGAGTTTTTGTGACCATATCTGGAGGAAGAGATTCTTTCCTCTCTGTTTTGTTGGATTAGGTGACTCCCGACTTTTCAACGATCTTGGTTTTCTTGGCATGCAGTTTTATTATGCAATAATGCTCTCTCTCTCTCTCTCTCTCTCTCTCTCTCTCTGACATTGCTTTCTGTCATTTTTAATCTTCTCTGTCACTCAAGGGAATATTTATATACATGTCAGTGGAATGACCTTTGCGTTGTGGAAGAATTGTATGAGTTGAACTTTAAAAACCTACTAAAATATTCTTATAAAATAGGCAGGCTAAGGGTACACATCAAACATAAAACATACACGCATATATATTTAAATATATAAATTATATATATACATACATACATACATACATTGCATACATACATACATACATACATACACATACATATATATATATATATATATATATATATAATATTATATGAATTGAGAAGGAGAAAGAAAAAGATGTACAGGGATTTTCTATGATAACATACATTCACATAGTTTATGCTATAATTGATATATGTGATTATTTTAAGAATAAATCAGATTACAAGAATTCCAAACTACTAAATGATATACAAGGTGTACACTCATAATACTAAGAATTATTCATCCGTCTAAATTCCTACACAGAGAAAGAGTTCTGATTGTGAATAAGTAATAAATTTAAAGTTCGCAGGCAGTGAAGCAGATTTTTGTCATCAAGAATATCTTGCCTGATTTGTACCTTAGATACTTTTTATTAAATATAGAGATAAATCTTAATATATATTGATTATGTAAATAAGGTTAGTAAATAGAAGTATAGGTCTTTGAAAGACACACCATCAGCTAATATGTTATTATTATTATTATTATTATTATTATTATTATTATTATTACTACTACTACTACTACTACTACTACTACTACTACTACTACTACTACTACTACTACTACTACCATTGTTACTGGAGAAACAAATCAACAGTTATGTATATGTACATATACATAACTGTGGATTTGCCTCTCCATTTTAAGACTCATGCTACCATGAGTATTTTATTATTATTATTATTATTATTATTATTATTATTATTATTATTATTATTATTATTATTATTATTAGAAAATCTATCAAAGTCAAGAGGGTCACTAAACACCAAAGGCAATAAAACTGGAACAGATTACAAATTAAACTAAAAAATATATATCTAAAGTGATAGATATATTTCTTAGGGCAAGACTGTGAAGGTATTGATTCTGTGCATCTGCGAGAAAAATTCTGCGAACGAAATCATTGGCACCTCATCAGAGCAGGAAATCCTTTTTGGCAAGTATGCTGAATCCAAGATCATGATAAGTTTCTATTTGAAAGTGATCTGATGAAGTCATTTCGATTGAAAGCTTTTCTCGCGGAGAGAAAACAATGAATCTAGAGAACATCTAAGACGCGGTCAAGCAATTCATATAAAATGGAGACTCTCGGATAGTAAGGATAGTTATTATTCTCTTAGAAAGAGAGAGAGAGAGAGAGAGAGAGAGAGAGAGAGAGAGAGAGAGAGAGAGAGAGAGAGAGAGAGATAGATATCGGGTGTCTAGATAATTTTGGAAACAATGTTTAGGACGTTTTTTTCATCACATGCAGCGTCAAAAAAGAATGGTGGGCCAACAAGAGTTATCCCGTTGCCCTTAGGTGAGTGAGGTTGAGAAGAGACTTTCGATTCCAGCTGCCATTCACGATTTATTTCTCAACGCAATGGTTAAAAAGGACGCTGATTTCGACTGATAACAAAGGGAGCAAGGAATGGAGGTAAATTTAAACGTGATAAAGGACCGACAGAGAAAAGTGAACGTCTGAATGAATGGAAAGAGAAACGGCCAAGTACGACGAAGTGGAAGTAAACGTGTCTCGAAGTTTTTTTTTACCTAATATGAATTGAAACGCAGGGTTGAGTAACAGCGTTTGATTTGAACCTGAGAAAATTTTTTTTTTTCTATGGTCTGATGACCGATTCAAAATGAGGCTTGGCCGGAACTCGGGTGTGGCGTTTCACTGAATGTATCAAAGACCTGACTGTTAGAAAGGATGATGTAATGCACTTTGGAGCTCCATAAAGTTGGCTCTGAGGGTTTTAAGAAAGGAAGTGTAAACTGCTTAAAAGACAATTAGCTTTAATCACAGGTAGAGCTTTAGTCTAAGAGACAGTCGAAGCAGAGATAAGGAATAGGAAATCAAAAGGAAAGAGAAGAACTGGTGAGTTGATAAGGATGAGGCACAGCTGAAAATACAGGAATACGAAGAAGACTGCTGTGGCCCTGCATGCGAGCACTGAAGTTGATTTATAGCCTCATAAAAACTTGATTATATGCAGTTCTGTTTTCAAACACGGAAATGAATGTCGTGTCCTTGCCCAACGCAAATAAGAAAGGAGGGGAGGAAGGAAAATGTGAGACGAATTAATTTCCCTGATAAACTCCACAAAAAGAACCGACGTCGGCCACGGACATTCTCTCGTCTGCCCTTCCGTGCAATCTAGGCTGAGACGCCAGGACGCCTTTTCATCACCGTAATACGAGTCTGCTTGCTTCTGGAATCAAGACGGTGCCTATTTCAGAGGCTTCAGCTTTCATTTCCCCGAGTGCAAAGCGAGAGGCACTCGGTCAATGGCGTTCTTTCTTCCTTTCTTCTCCTTCACCCACTGATTTTGTCCCCGTAGGTGGGTAGTGTCATCAGTGCACCTTATGCGGTGCACTGTAGGCATTACTAAAGGTTCTTTGCAGCGTCCCTTCGGCCCTTAGCCGTAACCCCTTTCATTCCTTTTACTGTACATCCATTCACATTCTCTCTTCCATCTTACTGTCCTACCCTCTCCTAACAATTGTTTCATAGTGCAACTGTGAGATTTTCCTTCTGTTACACCTTTTAAACCTTTCTACTCTCAAATTCCTTTTCAGTGCTGAATGACCTCATAAGTTCCAGCGCTTGACCTTTGGCTTAAATTCTGTATTCCATTCCATTCCTCTGATTTTTTCAGGAATTAATTTTCTTTGGACTTTCTTCTTCTTCTTTTCGTTTTATGATCCGAACCTGTCCAAAGTAAAACAGTGAGACGTATAGTAATAACGTTCACGAAGTTGCAAACGTATTACAGCCAAGTACAAAAAGCGGGGCGAGCGCAAGAATGCGCAGGGATCTTTCCTCTGAGATTAATTAGGAGAAACAGAGCACCCTTTTTACCTGACACGAGGATCAACTAACAAGAAAAGAGTAAACCCTCCCCCTCTCTCTCTCTCTCTCTCTCTCTCTCTCTCTCTCTCTCTCTCTCTCTCTCTCTCTCTGTTCAGGAGAAAAGGGGAGGTTTTTCATTTCCTCAGAGGTTTCTTTTGGTCTTTCATTCAGGCGCAGCTAGAAGTACGAGAAACAAGGGAATTGATGAGAGAGAGAGAGAGAAAAAAAATAGGATAATGGGGAATAACAGGCAAGTGAGGGCATTGTGAAAACGTATGTTAAATTTACACAACGCCTTATCCCTAAAAAGGAAACGGAGTAGTAGGGCACTCAAAAGAAAGGGAATAGACAGTAACTTTAGGAATAATGAAAACAGGGAGAGAGAGAGAGAGAGAGAGAGAGAGAGAGAGAGAGAGAGAGAGAGAAAATGACAAACACGAGTAAACAGTTAGACTCGAATGGCCTCAGAGAGAGAGAGAGAGAGAGAGAGAGAGAGAGAGAGAGAGAGAGAGAGAGAGAGAGAGAGAGAATGACAAACCTTCCAGTAAACAGTAAAACTCGCATGGCCTCAGAGAGAGAGAGAGAGAGAGAGAGAGAGAGAGAGAGAGAGAGAGAGAGAGAGAGAGAGAGAGAGAGAGAAACCTTCGAGTAAGCAGTAAGACTCGAATCGCCTGAGAGAGAGAGAAAGAGAGAGAGAGAGAGAGAATGACAAACCTACGAGTAAACAGTCAGACTCGAATGGCCTCAGAGAGAGAGAGAGAGAGAGAGAGAGAGAGAGTGACAAATCTACGAGGAAACAGTAAGACTTGAATGGCCTCGAAGAGAACGAGGTAGTTAGCAGCGAGGAGTTTTCAGAGTTTTGCGGCGAGGTGCCGCCGGGGAAAGCGGTAAATATGATCGGGAGAATGGCGGCGAGATAAGGATTGAGAATGAGGTGCCTCGCCAGGTGATGGGTAGAGATAGCCAGATAGAGAAGGGCACCTTAGGAGAAGAAAGAGAGGTTATAAAAAAGGATAGTAAACAAGGGATATCACGATGAAAGGGACGGAAGCTTTATTCCGAAGTTATAATGGGATGGTTGCTGGAAGGGGCTATACTCAGTGTGACGTGTTACGAGGGAAGATATAATGGCTTGTGTTGATAGACTGTGTGTGTGTGTGTTAGAGAGAGAGAGAGAGAGAGAGAGAGAGAGAGAGAGAGAGAGAGAGAGAGAGAGAGAAGGGGGATGTAAAATAGGAATTCAAGTGCTTGAGACGAACAAGGTAAATGCGTGATGCAGATGAAGAGGCTAACACGCAGAAAATGTAGAGAGAGAGAGAGAGAGAGAGAGAGAGAGAAATTAGACGAGTACATAATTAGTAGATGGGTTAAGGGAAAAGGTGGAGTCACGCTGTGATGATTTTGATCAATGGAAGTTTAAAAGAAAATTTTGAAAAGATAAGTTACCTTATTATTTTTTTTTCACTTCTTGCCCGCTGTCCAAGTTGTGAGAGACCCCAAGATTAAGTTAGATGTTATGAATACCTGTATGTGTGCATATATATACTTTAGAGTGTCATTTATCAAAATTTCCATGGCATGACTTGAGTACATCCAGATGTGCTGTGTCACGCCTATACAATCAGAAGTCGACAAATTTTCAAGGAAAGGTCATACGGTACCGCCAAGACTAACCAAAATTAATGGGTGGCCCTGTTTTCTTATGATCGTACTCACACAGTTGTCTGTCTCAACCCCCTTCAATAGAATATATTATTTCTGAACGCTGTTTCAGTCGCTGTAGTATTAAGGTTTGTAACCTATGATCCCGAATTCCACGTGGGATCCCTTCAGACAGTTTGCCATTACCAGACGTAATGGTGGGTGTTAATTGTGTGGGAAAGGGTGGGGAGGATTGGGAGTGGGGGCGTTGTGAGGTTAGGAATAGTTTGCAAGAATACCATAAATCTCAAATAGAAATTTCGATTTAATACCAATTTCCAAAAGTAATTTGTTTATGGGCTTTGATGTAAAATCTTTTTCAACTTAATTTTCAAATCGTCTTTTCATCTTAATTTTCAGATCGTCTTGTTTCATGGCAGTTTTTAATTCCACATTTTCTCTTGTGATCATAATCTTAAAACTGTCGTTTCATAATTATCAGTCTAGAATTATCACACATAAAAGTCATTTGTCTATTTTCATATTTTTTCAGTGGATATCAGCTAGAGAGAAATGATCTTATAACTATTTGAATATCTCTCGAGAGTTTTAGTGTTAAGTATATTGAGTTTTTAAGCCATTCATATATATATATATATATATATGTATATATAATATATATATATATATATATATATGTATATATATATATATATATATATATATATGTCAGTTACAATCACAGGAGTAAAGAGATGAGGAAACACTCTAATAGCCCAATAATTTCCCTTCCAGTAGAGCGTCTTCAAGAGCTTTGTACAATAAACAGAATAAGTAGCCTACATACATAAGAATCATGAAAATTGTTTTCCCTGTGGACTATATTGACATAACTCATCTTCATGGTATGAAGAATATATATATATATATATATATATATATATATAATATATAATATATATATGTATATAAATATATAATATATATATGTATATATACATATATGTGTATATATATATATATGTATATATATATATATATATATATATATAGATAGATAGAGAGAGAGAGAGAGAGAGAGAGACTATGTATGTATTTACAGTATGTGCATTAAAAAAAAATGTTGAGAAAACGAAGCGAGAAGGGTTAAAGTTTATTCTGGCTAATCGGTAAACAGCGATGAGATTATATAAACACCCTTATTTTTCAGCCCTCACAGCTTGTGTCGATAAACTTAGAGAAAGGGAGAGGAAGGGAGAGAAAGAAAATGAGGAGGAGTGAAAAGAAAGAGACACGAAACCTGTAATAGTAATAGTAATAATAATATTTATATATATATATATATATATATATATATATATATATATATATAATAATATATATATATATAAAACTTTTAACTCAGTTTAGGTAGGTTGTGTCCGTCTTTAAAGGTGATTTTTAAATTGTTATTTTTTAAGCGTTTTTTTGCGTTTTTGCAGCCTTGAAGATGCCGCGAGATATTGCGAAACGCCGTCAACAAATAAAACTGTTGTTTTAATATACATCTGCCTTTTCCCGGATACCCCCTTAATAGCTACTATATATATATATATATATATGTATATATATATATAATATATATATATATATAATATATATATATATATATATATATATATATATATATATATATATGTAAATACTCATATATACAAACATATATACATATACGTGTATGAATGTATATATATATATATATATATATATATATATATACATACAATACATACATACATACATACACACATATACATGCACATATACACTATAAAATTATATATATTGAGAGAGAGAGAGAAGAGAGAGAGAGGAGTGTTGGGGAGGGCGGTTTGTATGGGGAGACATATTTTTCCTGCGAGGGAAGTGCGAAAATAAACGCGAGCATACCCACAAATCAAGCTTCATGACCCCTCATTCATACCCTGTATAAAGAAGAAGATTAACCTGAGTACCAGACATTGCTAGAACACCAACGGGATTGATCAAAATGATTATGAAAATACCAGCAAATTCTCTCAATATGTTTGGTTTAGTTCACAGGATTAAAATGCGAGGAAGATATATCCGTTGCACTAAGGAAAGAGTATTTCCTTGAGGAGTTTAAATGGACCTATTACTTTGGGATAATAGGTGTAACTTGCTGGTAGAGGAATGGTAAATTTACTGTGTGGGAAAGTCCATTTCTCGCAAAGGGAAAGTGAGACAAGAATGGCATTTGTTAGAGTGAGAGGAAAGGCCATTTCTTGGTTTGAGGGGAAATGGTAATTCTTACTGTTGTAAAAGGAACCTTCTTATTCTTTTTTGGTGTTAAGTAAATTGTATTTTGGTGTGGGGAAATCGTATTTCTTATTTTAGGTAGTAAAGACGTCACTGTCTGGGGAAAAGGTATTTATTGCTGTGATGACAAAGGGTATTTATTGCTGTGAGGGATAGGGGATTTTTTGGTAAGACGGGATAGGTTATTAGGTGTAGTGGGTGTAAGATTTTTTTCCTTTTTTTTTGGTGTGGGAAGAAAGGGTATTACATGTTATGAGGAGGGTGAAGGGGGAAAGACATTTCTTTTTCCAAGGAAAATAGTATTACTTGGTTATGGATACTCTTGTAGAACAAGGTATCATCATTTTTAAGAAAAAAAAATGTTACTCGTAATAGGAAAATCTGCTTATCACTCCTCGGAAAAGTAGCATTTCTTCACGTAGGGAAAAGCATGCCCCCTCCCACCCCCCTCCTTACGTATGTGTATTGGGTGGGGGTGGGAAGTGGAGGAGGGGGAAAGTTTGCTACTATGAAGTAAAAGATAATTCATTGCACCGTGGTAAAAGGTTATTTGGTGCTGGAGGGAAAAAATCCAATTTCATGTTACTGTTATCGTGGACATAGTTCGGCAACCGGATTTGATGGAATGGGCCATCGCGCCTCTATTTCATAATACCGATGTGACACAGAGAGGAAAGGATTACCATTTTTTATTTAGCCGTGAGCACGCGATGTGGATGGACACCCAGTAGTAGTGGGTTGTGGGTAGTCGTTAGAACATACATATATATATATATATATATATATATACATACATACATATATAAATTTGCGCATAATGAATTTCTGAGGGTTGTGTCGGCAAAGGACAAGATGTTTTATATCACTCTACTTGTAGCTGTGTGCGTATATATATATATATATATATATATATATATATATATATATATATATATATATATATATATACACCATATATACATATATAGTAGAGATGGAAAAGAGATTATAATATCAAAGTCCAATATACGATTGTTTTACAACAGAAATTTCATCCAACCTTAGTCTTTGTGTTTACATTAAATTGCGATCACTGTAAGCCTTAAGTAAGCTAAACAGCTACCCAACTGCAAATTAGTACATCTTCGGAAGAACAAAATCCATAAAAAAAGACACTCGAGGAAGGGGAAATTCAATTCTTGGAGGAAAACCACCGTACGAACAGTGTATATTGTTATAGTCATACGATGGAATCTGGTCTCGTAATATCATGGCGGTTCGTAGTGTGTTGTGGTTTGGAATTTTGTAATGTGATGGCTTTCAAGCTTTTGTTCTCTCTTTATGTTAAAAGTAAAGACAAAGAAGTTTATGACAACAAATAAGACGACTGAAGTATATTGAAGTGAACCTTAACTTATGAAATAGTACCGCATTATAATAAACTAATCAAAGTTGGATTTCACAGATAGGTAAACCTGCGTCAGTTGCAAAGTTTGTAGCCCGTTCGCACATACCATCATCATATCGCGGTTCGTCGTACTCAACTCACAGAAATGGGTCGCGTTCTTTTGTAGGACAACACGACATTGCATCAGTAATTCATGTCTACGACTGGATTAGTGTCCGTTCTACATTCCTTGCATACCTAAAGTCATGTATCTCACAGAGCCATAGAAAGATACGCATAATTGCGCTTTTATGTCCTCCACGGCATTTATAGACATCCCTGGGAACACAGATGTTTAACACGGATTAGTATAACTGTGCATATTAGATATACTGATAGAATGAGTTTCTATTGATATTCATGAGGTGTTCATCATACGTCGCTTATGGATATAATTTCCCAAGTTTCAGACAACCAGGCTCAGATTATCCCTTTTCCATCAGTAGAGGACTTTGATGGCTAGTTAAGGAACTCTGGTACTTAACTGGGTATTTAATTTAGGTTCAGCATAAACTGAATGGATCGCATTTAGCATTATCCGTATGGGGTTAATTGCCGTCAATTGCACTCGTGCAGTGCTGCTGTCAGCATTACAAGGTTCTTTGCAGCGTGCCTTTGGCTAGCTGCAACCCCCTTTCGTTTCTTTTGCTGTACCTCTTTTCATATTCTCTTTCTTCCATCTTACTTTCCACCCCCTCCTAACAATTGTTTCATAATGCAACTGCGAGGTTTTCCTCTTGTTACACCTTTCAGACCTTTTACTGTCAATTTCCTTTGACCTAAATTCTATGTTCAATTCAACATTCAACAAGATATATAAAAATTTAACATTGCAAATAATCCAAACTGTTTTCTCTGAATCCTAATGCAGATCTGGAATTATAGGAAATCTGATTCTCAAAAGAAAACAGGTGCGTCGCCAGATTACATAACTAATTAATCAATCAAGAATAATGCATACGTATCCGAATCAAGGTCGCGGAAGAAATTCCAGCATATGGTTACTGGTTTACAAATTCACGAAACTGGGAAATCCTCCTTTTAGTTTTTTCTGTAAAGAAAAATTGTGCCGAAAGCTTTGTCTGTCAATCGCACTTTTTCTGTCACCTTTTTCTGTCCGCCCTCAGATCTTAAAAACTACTGAGGCTAGAGGGCTGCAAATTGGTATGTTGATCATCCACCCTCCAATCATCAAATATACCAAATTGCAGCCAAGTAGCCTCGGTAGTTTTTCATTTACTTAAGGTTAAAGTTCGAAGTAATCGTGTCTCTGGCAGTGATATAGTATAGCCCACCACCGTGCCGTGGTTAAAGTTTCATGGGCCACGGCTCATACAGCATTATACCGCTGTAGAGGCTATACAGAAAACTCGACTGCGCCGAAGAAAGAAAACCGGTCGAAATGCGATCGGGTTATTCCGTTTCTTCATGAAAAGATTTCCATCGGGTTCACTCGCATCAACTGGATTATCCAATAAAGCAAACACTCTAGGAATTTTCATTCAGTGCTTCTTTCATTCTTGACGGAGTCAGGTAGCTCACTCCTTATCTATTTATTTATCTATCTGTAAATCTGTCGTTGCGCCTGTTGGAAAAAATTCAGAGATCTTCAAGTTTCCATTTCTCTTTTTTTCACCCTGACCGAATGAAATTTCATAATTGAGAATTCTCTCTCTCTCTCTCTCTCTCTCTCTCTCTCTCTCTCTCTCTCTCTCTCTCTCTCTCTCTCCGATGTTAAAGCACACACTTCCTTGTCAAATACCGTAAGCGGAATGCTTTTAGATTTTCTGGTCGGAATCTTCACCATTAATCTTAAAAGATATCAAGGGAAGGACGCTATTCATCTTCCTCTTCATTCACGTTACTTACAGCAAATAACAAAGTGTATAGTCTGACGAAGCACCTGCTAAATATTGCCTACTGTCAGAACTCGTCGAACGTTTTGCTCAATACCCGGTTTAAGTGAGGGCAGTGCAAAGCAAACACACAATAGACAAAATTAATTGCTACACATTCAGCCTTGACAGGCTGAAATGAACTCTCTCTCTCTCTCTCTCTCTCTCTCTCTCTCTCTCTCTCTCTCTCTCTCCATGTTTCACTTTGCGCTATGTGTGGAAGTACTCGTAAGCTACACTACTGTCTGTGCATTTATGTGTGTGTATGTGTGCGTGTATATATATATATATATATATATATATATATATATATATATATATATATATATATATATATATATATATATATATATATATATATATATATATATATATATATATATATATATATATATATGTATTATATGTATTTGTGTGTATGGGTGTATCTTGCGTAGGGTTATAAGTTTGAAGACGTTAGAAAATCTGTTGGCTGAACTAATTATTTCGTAATCCCAACGCCCCCCTCCACCGGGCCCCGCCTCTCTCTCTCTCTCTCTCTCTCTCTCTCTCTCTCTCTCTCTCTCTCTCTCTCTCTCTCTCTCTCTCTCTCCGTGCATGGATGCCAAGAATCTGCTTTGTTTACTTAGTAAATTCACTCGCTATTATGGCTTAATAAGTTGCCATCGCTTTTTGCAGTCCACTTTATTTGCTCCATTAACAAAGCCGTTTGATCAGTTCTTCCCGCCATTTGTCTCGAATATCCAGTGAACTGAATCATTTTATACGGGCAATTAATCTAACAAAATCATCAAGTCTACATGTGCTTTTTTCCCGAGAGAGAGAGAGAGAGAGAGAGAGAGAGAGAGAGAGAGAGAGAGAGAGAGATAAGGGAAGGTGGCCCCTTTACCAGTGGATTTGATTCATACATTCTCTGATGTAACTTAACTTACGAGGATCTCCTGTGAAATATTCACTGTTAAGGAGAAGGCCAGATTAAAACATTAACATTTCCCAGTCGTTAAACAAGTAAGATAATACGACCAATCAATAACGATATCCAGAAATGGCCGGATAATTGAAAATTTGTGAAGGGTATACCGAATGGATGCTCCTCGAAAGAAAAATAACGAAAAAGAAACTCCATGGCAAATGGACAGAGTTGAAAAGATTCTGGAATGGTTGGTTTTTCAAAATAATCTGAACATGGCGGCGACTGTGTCGGTAGTTCTTCAAACCCATTAGGGAAATGAAAGAACTCGCTTTTCATTTGTCAGTTTTTTTTTTGTATGATTTTTCTTGCAGGTTCTGCAGCTGAAATATCTCTGCCTGGCGAAACAGAAATCACTTTCTCGAGTGTTTTATTATTTCGACTGGGACAGGAGATCCTTTTAGGTTCCTTTGCTCAAACACTTTATTCACTATTACTTGATATATACACACACACACGCACAAAGAGTTGCGCATCCCAGCAAGCAGCCACTGTCTCTTCCCATGCCTTTCCAAAGCAAATTACGAAATACCAAATAAATATATACTTTTTTAGCTCCGTTTAAAATACATGGAAGTTCTTTGCATTGCATTTATAATGAGTTTATAGCCTCATTTTGTCAAGGAATCATTTAAATATTTATTTCTTTTTCCATTGCACTCTTTTTTGTTTGATTTTCTTTGTTCTTGAAATTGAGGAGCTCTTCGAATCACGCTTCGGTAAATCTCTCTGATAAATCTATATTTATTTTGAATGAATTATATAGGTCATTAAAGTATTACGGCAATGTTGTGATTATCATATTTATATAGACATTTCTAAGTAAACAAAAAAGTATAATTTTATAGTAATTCATGATTGAATGTTCATTTTATTTGAAGTAAAATTTTTTTGCTATATGAATGGAAAATACTTCATAGTCAAATCCGAAAATGTAGAAGATCCCATACAATTATTAATAAAAAAAATGATATTTTCGGAGTTATGATCTATTAATCAAAGTAGACCAGCGTTTTGTGTCTTTCATTGTCTCCAATGGAAATCACATTTTCGAACAAGGACCAACCAGTCACAAACACAGATAAGAACGAAGCTCCGTAATAACCTTTCAGGCTGATGGCAGTGAAGTTAGTGATGGCAAAATGCCCCTGAGGCGTGAGATTAAGGAAAATTATGAGGAGAATCTACGCTAGAAGGAGATTAGTTTTTACTTTTCATAACACGCGAGCTTGGGGCAAGAACAGACTGCTTTGGGCTGCCGGTGGGAAGGAAATCTCATTACCTGAAGTAAGCCAGTTGATTTAATTTAAGAGGATTTCTAAATTACCTTTCCCCGAGCGGAATTACTAATTACATTTTTTTAATTAATTACGCCTCCTTATCATTACTGTCATTATTCAACTATACCCTTTATCATATTGCGACGGTGGTGACATTATGGTTCTCGGGAAATATTTTTGGGGACGATGTTGCTAGCAGTTCTGTCCAGCCTGGCAGCCACCCACCACAGTCGACCAACCGCATCTTAAGCCATCAGTGGTACTGTGACTTTCTCAGAGAGACGGAATGAATCATTTCCCCATTAGTATCGATCTAAACGGCATCGATACTCAGAGTTGATAACCACTTGAGCCACGGATACATTATTATTGTTATTGTTGTTGGTTTTTGTTAATGGCACGATGATTGTTATAAACACCAAAATATTTTAAAATTCCTAATTAAATTCGTTAATTGATATCGTTACTGTTGTTTTTGTTAATGTTAGGACCAGGTGTAATTGATTAAAGTACCTCGACCACGCTCGAAAGCACTGAAGTCCTCACCAGTCATTTGCGAGACGATCAAGATGTTAAAGAGTTTGAATGAGCAGTCTCTCCTGGTGTAAGACCCATAGAGTCCAAGTAAAGTGGAAATTATCTTTAGTGGATTTTATAATAGTGCGATAAATTTCAGTGATTATTTGCTTAATCTAACGGATGAAATTCCGAATTGTATTGACCCAGCGCGTCTCGAAGAGAGGTGATGTGTGCCGTTAAAAGGACATTTATTCTTTAATCTCTCTCTCTCTCTCTCTCTCTCTCTCTCTCTCTCTCTATATATATATATATATGTTTGTGTATATATATATATGTTTGTGTATATATGTGTGTGTGTATATATATACACACACACACACACACACACACACACATATATATATATATATATATATATATATATATATATTTCTTCAAATACATAATTAGTAATAATAAAAAGAAAAGGAACGAGAAGGTGACAGAGAGAAAGAAAGAAAGAAAAGAAGGGAGAGGAGAAGAAGAAGATAGAGAAAAAAAATTCAAATTAACATACCGGGGCTATAAAAAATAAAGTGTCAATAATATTGACGGTAAGAAGTCGGGGTATTGATGGCATTCCGAGATAACAGGCGGTATAAATTAACTCCCATGTTTTTTATTTGTTTTTTTTTTTCTTTTTTCCGCCGGCGGCATCTTTCGCAAAATCTTTATAATAACAGACCGACGTCACTTCAGACCGGTCATATTTCAGCCTTACGCGATGACCGTTATTGGCAAGCACACACACCTCCGTTAACCGTTAATCGTTTGAGAAATATGACCGTCGGCTGCAGGACTCTGCTTGTGGGTTTACGTGGTGTCATTCATTTGCACCGAGACCCAATCAGTTTTGCCTCACGGACGCGTACGTGTAGGCGACGCATTCTTAATGAATATTTCAGTAGCGGGGCTGATAGTCCACTGAAAAAGAATACGCATAAATTCGCTTATAGAAATCCAGAAGTACAATATATCTGCATTATGGTGTTTGAAAGAGCATCCACAGTCGTTTACGTCACAATTGTCTTGAAGTTCAAAAGTCTCGGAGGAATAGTTATTAAATTGTCTTGTTTCAAAAGGCAACATTATAATATATATATAGAATACTGTACAGATATATTAATAAAAAGGAGTTCTGTAGAAGTGCAGTATTGTCTAAGAATGCCCAAAACTTATAGTGATCATTTACATAGATGTACTTAGAGAACCGTAGACATCAGCACGTAGAAATAACACGTCAAAAATCTATTTCCTTTTACTGACATACCAGCAAAGATGTTTGCAGTGGCTTAATTACTTATTACTTCTTATAATAATAGGCTACTTATTATTGTAACAGGACACAGAGTCCCATTTGCAGTCTTGTAGGACACACCAGAATGAACTGTTCTTGAACTAGAGGTGAACGTTGGAGCAAGACGAGGTTAAAGAAGTTGGACGGTTAAATAGGAAGAGATCAAAGTGGGCCACACAAGGCGCATTGTAAGTGGGACCCTTCTAAGCGTACGTTACGTACAGTTCTTTGAGTCACTTCTGAAACAGTTCATTACTCCGTTCAAATTTTAACTGTAGTATAAATGATCTTTAGAACCGTGTTACCATTAATGCGTGGTCCATAATTATCTGTTGATATAAAATGTCATCATTCATATGCCTATTCGATTTTAGATGGTATGCTTTATCTACGGAAAAATTACTTGCTGTCGTCATTGTAGTTTTAATTTGACTTGCTAAACAACAAAGCGAAAATGGAAGAAGAACAAAGTGAAAGCCAAACAAACAAAATCACCGTGATAGTAACAAAACATATGGTATTGTATTTCGTATTTAATGATGAGAGCAGTAGTCAAACAATGCTCAGATCAGGTGACAAATCGGCAATTGAAGACCCTACGTAAATAGCACCTACCTCTTTGACTGCCCTTGTGTGTGTGTGTGTGTGTGTGTGTGTGAGAGAGAGAGAGAGAGAGAGAGAGAGAGAGAGAGAGAGAGAGAGAGAGAGAGAAGAAATGTCTGTAAGGAAACTAGCTGCAAGACATACGGCAGCATTTTACTATCTTTAACATCACTTATTTTGACAATGACAAAAGCATACCACACACTATTGTCACGTCGTATTTGTTATTTTTATTCCTGAGCAGTGGCGTTCATGAATGTCATTTTTAGTAGGTCATAAATACAAGCAAAAAGTCCGTGAGATTACCTTGCGCGTATACTCTATTGACAAGACTATTCGTAACAGGAGTGTTGTTTTCTTGGTAATAAGAGATGTTATAAAGGAAGAAAAAGTAGAGTAAGGTAAAGAAGAGGAAAGCGAAAAGGAACCGGTTGTATAATTAGTGAAAATTAGAAAGAACAACAACGATGAACAATCACAAAAAACGTGCAGTCATGAGAACAAAAAGAGCAGAAACAACAGCAATGATGGTGGTAATACAGTGACAATAAGAGGAAGAAGAAACGAGAGAGAGAGAGAGAGAGAGAGAGAGAGAAAAAAAAAAAAACCGTCCTCAGGTGTGACAAGAGTGGGCACACAGCATCTCGGTGCCTCCAACGCGCCCGGGCTCTTGTTTGGAATCTGGGCGCCGAGTCACATGTCAGCGTGCAACCCTCGCTGTGCCAAATAGCGAGCGTGCTGGCACTCTTCAGACAGACTCCCCGAATGTTATGTAGAAGTGCCACCTCAGGTAAAAACAGGGGACAAAAAATCAAAGCCACTCCGCTAACTGCGTCACCTACGCTCGGAAGGATGGCGCTTTGCCTGGAGAAGAAGTTTATGGGTGTTAGCCGTCATAAAGAATTGGCATCAGATGATCACCAGCCATCCGTCAAAACTCACTTGCAAATCGCTAATTAGGGTGAGATGTAAAGGGTTGGAGTTTTGTTTAATCTCAGTGCAGTTGCTTTGCTGTGGATGTTTGTGAGTGAGAACGTTTCAGTGTTTATATTTTTATATTTTTTATTATGTTTTTATATTATTTGGTGCGGTCCGTGACAAGATACGTGTATTTTTGTAGTGCAAAAGCTTATTGGATAGACATCCAACAATCCCCGATTAAAACCAAAGTAGATCAATGGATTAGGCCTAGACTTGAATCTTCGCATTATCTAAATTAATTCTTTGATGATTACAGAAACGCAAATTACCAACCACCAGATCAGTATGAGTCAATTAGCTGCCCGATCTGCCATTTCTATTGAGCATTACGAAGTCCAAATGTAGACCTTAAATTGCGTTCTGTTCTGTTTTATGTCCTGGGTTAATTTGCTTGGCAGAGGTCTAAAAGTTTTTTTCTTTCTTCTCAGCTGATGATCTCTGTTGACTTGACCGGAATCTGATTAACATCAGTTTTCTGATAAGAAGTGGATTCTTTTTCGTACAGCTGTGATTTTTTTGTCACTGACCTATTTAGTTATTCAGAGGCATCGTCTCTACCCTTATCCATTTATTTATTTGTAGGTAAATGAAATCCAATTTGGCTTCTGTAAAAAAGGGTTTGAAGGAAATAGAGTAATTAGCAAACGAAAAATTAAGCAAAATAACGAAAACAAAAAATTTAAACTGATAACCATATACCCCCTCCACCCCACCCCTTACCCCTAAATAATGATTATAGCCCCCACCCCCTTGGCGAGGCCTTGTATGAAGCCTATCATAAATTCACGTCAAGTAGCTCACTGCCTTGGGAACCTTACACGCCATACTTCATGTTTAGTAATGCTCATCAAAAGCGTATGCACACGCACACACACACACACACTTGCTGTTGCTTTACTGTTTTGTAGGGGAGCTATGCGCGGGAGTGCTCATTTTAATATTTCCCAAAACGACGTAAGTTAATATTGCACATTTGAGGTAAGCTTTCATTTAAAACAGGTAGTGACACTTTAAGGATATTCTTGAAAATGTCTGACGGATCTTGAAAGATGTTTATGAAAATATTTGATAGCTGTCGAAGGAAAGTTTATGAAAACAATTGAGAGTTCTTGAGGGATAGTTATAAAGATAATCATGGGATGCATATTAGAGGATTTAATAGTTCTTGAAGGATAGCTGTTAATGTTAATGAAGATATATAAATGTTCTAGTAGGACATTTAAATATGATCCTTTAAGAATATATATGAAGATAGTTGGTAATTTCTCTAGGAGCCTTTCTGCAAAATTGACATTTTTAGTGGATCTTTTTTTAAATGTAATTCATATTTCTTGAAAAATGTTTTATGAAAAGATTAGGGAGTTATTGAAGGAAACTCAAGTAAACAAAAGGACGTTTCTGAGAATTTTCATTTTGTGGGAATGGGGGGGGGGGAATACTTCGTGTTCCCTGGAGGATATTCGCTGAAATTGTCCTCGACGAATATCTTTGAAAATATTTGGTGTTTGATGAATAGTTATGAAAACATTTGGTGGCTCATGAGACTTCTTTTATGAGGCTTTGAATTTTTTCCACGAATGTTTATTGATTTTTGAAGTACGATTATGAAAATCGTTCATTACTTTTCTTCTGTTAGGTGCTGGTATTATAAAGTGAATAGTTACATATAAAAAAAATTCGTAGTCCTAATAATTTAAAAAAAATATATTTCAATTGTTGTCACTGAATATTCATCAAGAACATTTGAGAGCTCAGTATTTCTTTAACTCTTTGGAATGGAATGGAATGGAATATAAAGTTTAGGGGCAAAGGCCAAGCACTGTGATCTATGCGGTCATTCAGTGCTGGAAAGCAAATTGAGAGTAGGTAGGTTTGAAAGGTGTAACAGGAGGAAAACCTCGCAGTTCCACTATGAAAGAATTGTTAGGAGAGAGTGGGTTGCAAGACGGAAGAAAGATAATATGAATGGAGGTACAGTAAAAGGAATGAAAGGGGTTGCAGCTAGGGGCCGAAGGGACCATGCAAAGAAACTTTAGTAATGCCTACCCCCTACGGGGATTTAACTCTTTGGAAGGTCATTTATGAATTTACACGTATTTGATAATTAATTACTTCCCTATATAATATTTACAGGTTTATAAAATCGTATTAATAAATAGATCCAGAAATGGGCTTATTGAGAATAAAAGAAATCCTAAATATATTACGTACATCAAACAACACTTAACAAAATAGATACACTTGTAAATTATAGCTCAAGTGTCCTGAGAATACCCTGTGAATTCACAAATCTATTGAAAGTATTAATAATAATATCTTACGCATATTTATTAAATGATTACACGAAAATGAAATAGATTTCTAAACCTTCCGAAATTCCCGAATCGCGAACGAATTCGTAGCGTTAATATATTGGAACTCAAAATATGATTAATTAATCACTGATAATAATTCTAATTAATCACTGTTAATCATTTTAATCAGTTAAGCGGCTTTCGGCTGGATTGGCAATTTGTCGCTAATACGTCCACTTTGCAAATCATTTCTTTAATGGAAATCTTGTATCACAAAACTTCAATGGAAATAAAAAAAAATGAAAAATTAGGGATTGAGGTGATAAAGCGAGTTGCGGGACTCAGGGAGAGGGAAATATCTGTAAAAGTGATGGAATTGGATCAAGAAAGTAGAAGAACAAAATGACGATAATGAGAACGCAAGAAAGAAAGGATCGAATGATAATACCTTACTTAAGAACACAGAAACGAAACATTTGGAGGAAGAGTGAACTTAAACAAGTAAAAAAACGAGCCGAAGTTTCTCCGGCGCAATCGAGTTTTCTATACTTCGTATAATCAAGGCCACCGAAAACAGATCTATCTTTCGGCGGTCTCAGTATAATGCTGTATGAGCCGCGGCCCATGAAACTTTAACCACAGGCCGGTGGTGGCCTGTCCTATATCGTTGCCAGATGTACGAATATGGCAGACTTTAACCTTAAATAAAATAAAAACTACCGAGGCTAGAGGGCTGCAATTTGATATGTTTGATGATTGGAGCGTGCATGATCAACATACCAATCTGCAGCCCTCTCGCCTCTGTAGCGTTTTAGATCTGAGGGCGGACAGAAAAAAGTGCGGGCGGACAGACAAAGCCGGAACAATAATTTTCTTTTACAGAAAACTAAAAATTAACCTGGAGAGTAAATCAGAATCATCAAAATTGACATGAAAGTAGATGATTCATCAAACAGAATATGGAGAGAATTTGGTTTTTATGCAAGAGATGATCAGTAAAAATGCAAATTAATTCTTGGGGAAGAATGGGGGAGAAGAAATGAGATCATTTAGAAAGGCTGAAAAGGAGAGGAAATGAAATGACTTTTTAAAATCGGGAGAAAGGTGAAAGAAAAGTAGAGAAAGCGACCGTTTTACTGAAAGAGACAAATCAGAGATGTTGAGCCCTGGGGAATGGCACATTCCTGATGTATACTAGTGTTGCACCAGCCCCGGTTTTTTGCCATGCCCCTAGATCAGGTTAGGGTAGGTTAAGTCAAGTTAGGTAGATTAGTTTATCACGTATTATTTGGGTGTGGAAAACATAAAGAGATTATTTTCAAGAAAATTCTATGGTAAGTTTTTAAGATATGGCGTCCCGCTTTTTTCAGGGAAAGTCCCGGTACTTGGTTACATCTCGGGGAAAATGCCCCCGGGGAATGGCACATTCGGTCGGCAAAAAAAAGGCCAAATTAATGGCGTCATTGAAATGAATTTGTTTCCGAAACAACGTTGCGTAATGGCATCATCAACAGGGACTCCCCATGGAACTGCATCAATATGATTATGGACTTCATAATCGTTTGTTGATAAACCCCGCACCTATTTCCATTGTCATTTTCCGCTTTATTTTTTGTGTGTTTTATCGTTTTCTATGCGAGTTATCGGTGATGGTCATTGAAGTTGCCTGAATATTACTCACAAACACACAATAGCTATTGTTACTGATGACACCAGGTTCACCTCTTTTTTTTTTCGTTTGTTTGTTATGTAGCGTAAAAGAAGCGAACAGTAATCCTTGTATGTCAACAATGATGAAATTATTATCCAAGGGATGGCGAAAAATGGAGCCTCCGAACAGCAGTCTAGAAGGAAGTATTTTATCTTTGTTCACTTCCTGGTTCATGTGGGATAGAACAGAGAGAGAGAGAGAGAGAGAGAGAGAGAGAGAGAACGATATTTTTTAAAAGAAACATAACAGAAAAAGAACAGTTTTTCAAATAACACCCTACATTTTAAATTGATATAGTTTCTATCTTCAGTTGATTTATTTTATATATGATAAAACTTTTATTTATTGCAAGTTGACGTATTTTTCGAAGAACTATTTATTCAGCTGAACACTGAATACTGAATACTCACTGCACTTAGCATTTTCCTGTTCTAAATCTAATTTCTTTAGATTCCATTGTTCCTTCGTGGAAGAGACTATAAATGAATATTTATGCTCGGATAGTAAAAATCTTCTTTGGCTTTCATTGAACTGCTAATTCGTAATTTCCACCAGCTTATCTCTTTTTGACCAAGTCTGTGGCTTTCTTCTTCAGAGTTGCGAGGCTAACACTTCATTTCCCTGGTAGATATTGCGCAATCACCTTTCATGCGTATTTATAGTCAGCCATTTTAATTCCCAACTAATTTGTTACGAAAGACTATTTTTATTCATATCCGAAAGTCTTTGGTATCATATTTATTCTATAAAAATCTCAACGCATCGTACTGCACCCACTCGCCACTTATGCTATCGGAAGAATTGCGTGAAAACAGAATGAGATTCTATTTAATTAACTTTGAATAGGGTGCTTTATTCGTGACGCTTTGTCGGGCATGGAGGAGAAAATAGAGTTGTATAAGTTGGTCCGTATCCCAAAACCTTGAGAGTCATTCCTGCAGAAGTCAGTCACCTGTGGTCAGCAATGCCTCCTGAAGCCACCTATGGTCAAAACACGTATTTATTGATGGCTGTCCCCGAACTGAGGTGTGAAAACGATTCTTTATTTCTTCGTCTGTGTTTCTCTGTACTTCGTCCCCCTGATATATTTCCCGCTGGAAGGATACGCAGTTTCCTTTACTGAACATTCACTTTGAGAACATCGAAACACGAAGCAAACTAATGGCTCAGAAGATCTGCGTCAGCAAAATTCGCTGCACGCATACCGGAAAAAGTTCAAACTGAGAAAAGAAAACCAATAAGTTGGGATCAAGACTTCGGTTCGATGGTTGCTGATCTCTCTCTCTCTCTCTCTCTCTCTCTCTCTCTCTCTCTCTCTCTCTCTCTCAGTTTCTATGTTTTCACGGATTTCAGACGATGCCACTCTGCTTACCCACAGCAATACTGTAAATGAAATGACTACACTCAGAATGATTTTGAGAATCACCAAAACGTCAGTAAATAAATATGTCAGTGATGATATCATTATTATCTTACAATTGTAACCATCTTAATTTTCATTATTATCTTAATTAGTATCAGACCCGGTCGCAGTCGCAGTATCTAGCGTAAGACAAAATGCGCGTCATTACTCATTCTCTTTGATGTTCTACTGAACACACATCTTTACGTAAGACAACTCGCCCTTGTAAGCTTTGCATTCAAATGCACTCGTCTCTTTCACTTACATTTAATATTCGCGTCAATGGGGACGAACCGCGACTTTATCCTAATCAGGAGAAAGAACCATTTGTATTCTTCGAGAAACCTTCATTTTTATTCAGTTTAGTTAGTCGTTAATGAACAACTTCTCTCTCGTCTTCAACATACCCTGGGTCTCGTAACCCGATTTCTTTCAAGCGTAGTATCCCACTGCCTTCTTTGGGAGGCCTTTTTTTGTCTTTCTTTTCTTCGTCTTCTTGTTCTTCTTCCTTTCCACTGGCAAGGTGAGATGGAAGAACACTTCATCTGGATTAGTAAAATTTTTTATTTTTACTGAGACCTTTCCAAGGCAGATGATTAAAGTAGACTATTTATCACAATTCGTATACTAATGATAGAGATATTGTTAATAATAAACAGGAAAAAAATATATGTATATATATATATATATATATATATATATTGTACATAAAGACAAAATCCACGAAGGAGAGACTTTGTCTTTATTTATATATTCATCACGTTCCATATTTTCGTGATTCAATTATACATTATATTATACTTATATATTTATACACACACACACACACACACACACATATATATATATATATATATATATATATATATATATATATATATATATATATATATATATATATATAATACTCGTACTTATGTGTACATACTATATATGTGTATATATATATATATGTACACATATACAGTAGTTTCAGGATTAGTAAAAGCTGACTGTATAGACTCACTTGTCGGCAAACGATATAGTGATAAAAGAAAAGTTCCCAGTAATATTTAGATAACGTCTTTATTTCCCAGACCGTGAAATTGGCAATTTAGAACCAACCGCATTTCATTTCGTTAATTTCAAGAAATGGAAATAAAGAAGAGACATAAAGCGCCGAGAAATACCTCTCTCTCTCTCTCTCTCTCTCTCTCTCTCTCTCTCTCTCTCTCTCTCTCTCTTGAAACCATACAAAGGGCTGCGTAATTAGATTTGTGCCCACAGCGTCATGTACAGGTGGTATACACCTCACTTTAATGGGCTTAAGCTGATGTCTTCGGTTGCCTTAATTTTAGGTATTCAAAGAGCATATTCTGTCACAAGGACTTGTGGCGAGTGTCAGTCGTCACGGGTCTTTTATATTAATTCTCCGGCGACTCCAGAGGACTTTTAATCTGTCAGATAAATCTTTTGCTCGTTGCACGCATCCGTAACTGTCATTTGTTTTCTGTCTTGTGGAGCGAGAAGCTTAAGAACTTGCGTTACAAATGGCTTTTTTTTTTATTGATGTGGCAAAAAAATTAAATCCATACTTTCTATAAATCCGTACCTTCTATAAGGTTTTATCGGCAGATAAATAGACATTCACATCCACCTACCCGCCCACCATCCTTCACACGCTCTCTCTCTCTCACACACAAACACACACACACAGACACTGACATATACAAATCTCAATAAAACTAAGCAGCTGTCTTCTTGGCAATGCTATAGATGCAGATGCTTGTAGGAGTGAATTTTACGCTACTGCAATTCATCAGGACCACTTTGCCCTAGTTTATCTGTTTCTCACATGTATTCTTCATGTTTATAGGGTTTTGTTTTTAGCTTTTTTTTTTTTGATTGATCATCTTCAATTGCATTTAACTATATCTCCCCACCGCACATGGGCGATGTATTTTGTGAAATGGTGCTCAGAAAGTTAATGAACTTTAGGTATCAAATATATGGATGCATGTGCCATGTGGGTAATTAGAAGAAAAATAAAATTTTCCCTTGTGTAAAACTAGGACATCTGCATGCAAGAACACGCTTATGCATATATATATACACATAAGCATGTTCTTGCATGCAGTTGTTTTAGTTTTACATAAAAAAAATGTTATTTTTCTTCTAATTTCTTACATGGCACATGCATCCATATGTTTGATACCTAAAGTGCATTAACTTTCTGAGCACCATTTCGCAGAATACATCGCCCGTGTGAGATGTGAGCTATAGTTAGATGCAATTGAAGATTATTAAGTAAAGATAAAAAAAACTAAAAACAAAACCCCGTAAACATAAAGAGTACACGTGAGAAACAGATAAACTACAACTAAGTGGCCTTGATGAACTGCAGCAGCGCTACATTCACTCCTACAAGCATCAAGCATCCGCATATATATATATATATATATATATATATATATATATATATATATATATATATATATATATATATATATATATATATATATATATATATATATATATATATATATATATATATATATATATATATATATCCACAATATATATATAATAAAGTCCTCACGTAAATGTATATATAAGACTTTCCAACTTTTATTCAAAGTCAAACCCTGAAGATGACTTTGAAATAAAGCAACAGCTTGCTTTCCTCAAGTTCAAACTGAACTCTGACCATCTCATTGTCAGAACATTCAAGTGACGAAATGAAGCATCAGCTTTTATCAAACTCGTAGACTGTCTGTCATTCCTTCGTCAGATATCAGTTGACGTAAAGTTTCTGTCAAAGTCGTACTCAGTTTGAGAAGAAGAAGAAGAAGAAGAAGAAGAAGAAGAAGAAGAAGAAGAAGAAGAAGAAGATGATGAGAAAAGGAGTTATAATAGGAATAAGAATTCTGTGATGGTATATTTCATGGCCCTAATCAGAATTCTTACAATGCTACTTGTCGCAAGTAGAATACAAAGTCTCTTGATTTTGTGAGATTATCTATCTACGTTCATCTTTTTCTCCCTCGATCTGTAAGGAGAGACGTTAGATTCATATAAGTGCCAGAATCAAAAGTCTCCCGTGACGAGGAAATCAACCCTTCATCAATTATGGCCTCAAGGCAGCCTTGGTGTCATAAACACAAACGAAAGAAGAAGACCCGCCTCGTCCCAAGTTGTTGTCATACACGGATGGGTGTTGGGGCCACATAAAAAGCCATCAACGTATTTAGGGCCCCGCGGAGACGATTTGGCACTCGTGAGGTGATTTGGCAATGCCCTGATGCACTTTGCTTGGCGTATATACAGTATATAGACTCGTTGCCGCACGCGAGGACATAACTTTCCTTTGGTAATTTGCATTTTAAGAATCTTTATTTTGCTGTGAATCTTTCTGTTTATGTCCGGTATACAAGGTGGTATAATCGTCTACGTATGAGTAGAAGTAAATGGGGGTATTTTCAAACAGCGCCGGATGACGTCCAAGTGGAACGCTTCTTTCGGAGGCTGAATATAATTCCCGAGACGAATTCTCTGTCCTTCGTAAATATGAGAGGTTTGACTTTATGCATACTCTTGATTTGTGTGAACAGTGCGAGCGGGAAAGGACCTGAGGTGACGTATGATTCTGGTAGTGAATAAAAAGTGGTAGGAATGGAGAAATGATAGAGATATATGTAGATAAAAACAAGTGGTGTATTGTGTGTACGAATGGAGGCATCTGTTCTAGTGCTAAATAATTCATTTTTTTCTTAAGATGGAATGTAGTTCAGTGGGCAACAATGGATTGCAAAAAAAAAAAAAACCGTTTCAGAGGTGGTCCCTTTACCTCCTGTGAATGATGGCGACAAAGTTCACGTATCTCTTGACAGCCTTGAGAATTCTGCTTTGTAGGAGGAAAAGAACCGAAATGTAGAAAGACCAGATCGTCACAGCCACAACTTCTAAGAGGTATAGTAAGTTTGGCAGTCAAAAGTTCTAAAAAAAAAATTCTTAAGCATGCGCGAATCAGCGCGTACTTATACACACACACATACACACG
Organism: Macrobrachium rosenbergii; assembly: GCF_040412425.1. Classification (NCBI taxonomy): domain Eukaryota; kingdom Metazoa; phylum Arthropoda; class Malacostraca; order Decapoda; family Palaemonidae; genus Macrobrachium; species Macrobrachium rosenbergii. The sequence continues at coordinate 3,188,993 of NC_089752.1, forward strand.
CACACACATATATATATATATAATGTGCTCGTGGAAGGACAGATCAGTGAGAAGTAAATAAATTTGTTAGGAAAACAAATGTGCATGTAGTCGAAACTTAAGCTAAATTCCTGGAGTGTCAGCCTACATAATATTCGAAAACTTTGAATTTTGCTGGATTCCTATTTGTTTGCTGGTAGTAGGACCCTCGTTGTCCATTTCGCTTGGTTTTTTAACTGCTTCTTAGATGTGTGCTAGATAAAAAAAAAAAAAAACTGAGCCAACATGATCATTTGTGAATAGCCAAGCTAATTGAAGAAAGGAGTATGTGGCTCAAAATGTTGCTTTTCTGTACACGGTAGATATTCTTTGACTGTTCATTTTAAATCTCTGCTTATTCACTTGTGGAAGCCCTTGATTATTCACTGTTGAAATGTCATTGATTATCTCAGCCGTCCTTTCATATGTACAGCATTTAAAGATTCGCTGCAGATGTCTTGTAAACATCAAACGTGTTTCAACACTGACACAGCACTTTTTTTTATTGAAAGTACCAAGATGGTCGTAGATCCCCTCAGACACAATAACCCGCTAGTTTTTAAACAGAAATCAAACTGAATCCCGAGGTTGAAAGAATTGAGCCGAAATGATGGAAAAACTTATGATACTTGATCTCACGGAGACTACTAAAACAAAAAAAGAGTAGTCAATCACGGCTGTGAGAATTCTGGACATTTTGTTCATCTGGGAGATTCGACGTAGCATCAACTGGAGTATTTGGTAAACCTGTCCATCCAGAAGGAAGACACAGTATTCTGGCCAATCAGCACTTACACAACACGATTATATCAGAAGGACACTAGAACGTGGAAATAATCAAACTAACTCTGTTACGGCCATTTCTCAGTCAGGTAAGCCAACTAGACTGGCATCCAGAGAATCAGACACTCTTAAACGTACGAAATCTGTAGGAGTTAAATCAATTTCGACGTCCATTCTTCGAACGATTACCTTGCATAATGTAGAAAAAACTACGGTTTGTGTCAGTCCCCTCCTTTACATGGAGTTTTGTCTTTCCTTGCAACATTTCATAGAGACCGTGGTTGTAGCGTTAACAGAACATGTTTTCCCTGTTCTAGCTTCCGTAAGGGCCCATATATATATACATATATACATACATACATACATACATATATATATATATATAATATATATATATATATATATACATACATACATACATACATATATATATATATATATATACATATATATGTGTGTGTGTGTTTATATAATTATAATAACGATTAATATACATAACAGAGAAATATTTATGAGTAATCAGTTACTACTGAATCTGTTACAAAATACTGTACTTTTAATCGAGAAGTAAATTCAACATTAAATAACAACACAGTGTACCTCCCCTTTTCAGAGAGAGAGAGAGAGAGAGAGAGAGAAATGGTAATATGAAATCATCCTCGTGCGATCTTTGTGAGAACAATCATTTGCACTGACAGAGAAATATTGCGAAGATTTAATGTGGCGGAGTCTCCACGGGGCGTAGAAAACGAGGGAGACACTTACTGTACATCAAGTCTCGACTTTTGTAAGTTTACCGCGAAGCAGAGAAAACGGACGCGACCCCCTTTAAAGGTTCCTTTGAGGCAAGCCCTGTGACGACTCTCTCTCCGATCCAATCGATATTGCAATTTAGATGAAAATAGGGGCGATAGAGGTACTAAAATTGGAGCGAAGATTGCTTGATCAATTCTCTTTTCACTACGCCGTTGTCGTCATCTCATCTTCCCTTACGCGTTCGTTGGTCCAGTTGGGGGTTTAAGAATTTTACGGTTACTCTCTTTGTGATTTTAGTTACTTCTGTAGCAGAGTGCTTGTACTGGCCGTCTCTTCTTCTTATATATATATTTATATATATATATATATATATATATATATATATATATATATATATATATATATTACTAACAGGACCTCATTGAAACTGGATGGTATCTAGCGGAGATATTTCTTCAATAAAAATTTCAAACTTTCTAGGACTAACAGTCCTCATTGTCAAGTATCCGTCGAATACTTACACGGATAATTGTGTAAGTGTAAAATTAATATAAATATTAATATATATATATTATATATATATATATATATATATATATATATATATATATGTATGTGTGTGTGTGTGTGTGTGTGTGTGTGTTTTCCTTGTGTTTTCCTTGCGTATATGATTTTTTTTATTTATGCGTAAAATGCAAAACATGATAAAATATGATATGATACTGGTTTCACATTGTACGTACTAGATAAGTTTTTAAAGTAACTTGCTTTTTACAATTAGATATATAAACACCACAAAAGCAGGGAAAAGAGAATTATATATATATATATATATATATATATATATATATATATATATATATATATATATATATATATATATATATATATATACAGTATGGTACACACACACACACACACATATATATATATATAGATATATATATATATATAGATATATATATATATATATATATATATATATATATATATATATATATATATATATAGATATATATATATAGAGAGAGAGAGAGAGAGAGAGAGAGAGAGAGAGAGAGTAAATTTCTAGTTGTGTTAATGTAAAACTTTACATTCAGTCTCGCAGTTCCAAAGATTATGAAATGTTCAGTAATTAGCAAAGTTTAAGCACTTTGAAGATATGTATTGAGCCCGACTCCTCTGCAAAGTTCTGACGTTCACTGTATCTGGATACTATTTTGTAATATAGTGGCTATAAAAATGTTACAGCTAAAATTAGCCTGTAACTGAAAAACAGGTGTTAGTGCCAGTGCCAGGCATGAGTCAATCTCATAACACCTGTCCCAAGAAACAAATGTTATTTTTAGAAAATTTGCGGATGTAAAGGCTAATTGCCTACGTGTATATAAAATGCGTGGTGTTTTTTTATATGAATGTCTGTGTCTGTGATGAACCGAAGGAAATATTTACTGGATCTCGGAAATGAATGTTTGTGCTTTAGCTGAATGAGAAAGAAACAGTCCCGCACAAGCAGCTCGAGTAACAGTTGCCACTTTTCGAAAAATAGTATTTTATTCGCGATTTCTATTTCATAGCCTCATGAACGTCTTCTGAAAAATCTGTCCTTTCATACGGATATATATTTTCTTGCAGGAACATTCACACTCATTTTTTCCATGTGTGCCGACCGTGCTCTTGAAGCATATTTTCTTTCCATCTCAATGGAAGGGATTCCACACTCTGCAAGTACTGAGCCTGACTGAAGTCAGGCTACCATTTTTATAACCCGTAGTGGGGTAGTGCCGTCAGTGCACCTCATGCGGTGCAATGTAGGCATCACTTTAGGCTCTTTGCAACGTGCCTTCGGCCCCTAGCTGCAACCCCTTTCGTTCCTTTTACTGTACATCCTTTCATATTCTCTTTCTTTCATCTTACTTTCCACCCTTTCCTAACAATTGATTCATAGTGCAACTGCTTTGAGGTTTTCCTCCTGTCACACCTTTCAATCCTTTTGTGCTTGGCCTTTTGTGCTTCGCCTGAATTCTATATTCAGTTCAACCAACTTTGTAGTCCTCGTGTGTTTTGTAAAATAGCTCGACTGATTTGGCAAAACAGAAAACTCGATGACCTTAACATGACGCGACAGAATTGAACGAACTGCCGTCTGTGGAACATATTTTGAACGCTAATATTGCTACTATTATGCATTAAGGCTCTAAGATAAAATGATATATTCTTAAGACAGAGGTGAAGAGAGAAAAGACCAGGCTTCACACCCGCCTTCTCTCTGAGTGGCGTACTAATGAAACTTTTATAAAGGAACGAAGGAAATCAAGCCCAACCATCGAATAAGGGACAGTCCAATGTTTACCTCCTCCCCTGATTGGCAGCCTCACTGGCTCTATCCAATATCTACGACTGGCGCTGAATTTATCAGGCCCAAAAGTACACTGGGTTTGGATGAATCCTCCCGTGCCAATAGACAGTCAACAAGTCAAGAGAATCAGTCGGTCTATTGCGTGTGATCTGTTCTGACCCTATTGTCGCGCCGATAAGGCTGAGCCCCGACACATACAGTGATAACGATAATGACCGTCGTAATTAGCGACGGTAATGACTGTCCTTTGTCACCGGCTCTTTAACTCCTGTCTCATTTCCGTTTTCCATTGAACGAGCACAGTTTTAGTGAAGTGGGCCGTGAAGACAGCAGTTTGCTCCGCTACATTTAGACTGATAATGAGCAGAATAGAATTTCATTATCGGCAATTAGTAATGCCTTACCCGTTCTCATGAATTATTTTGTTTGATTGTCTCTTTGATAATGAGTAGAACAACAACATCATTAGCAATGAGACGATTTTTGTCTTTTTAATCTTTGTACGCTTAAAAGCCTGATCTTCAATATCTGTAGCGTAACCAGTTATCTTATTATTAATAAATAAAAAAGACTATTTCTCTTTCCGTTTGATTTCTAACTTTCCTTAACGAAGACATGCGGCAACTAGGTCTCGTTGAATATTTCTACGAACGATACTTTATATCATACCAGCATCACTCAGATACCTTATGGTGTTTTGTAAATCCTGGCATAGCGCATAAGTATGTACAGTATATATATGTATGTATGTATGTATATATATATATATATATATATATATATATATATATATATATATATATATATATATATGTACACATATATACATATATGTGTATGTATATACCATATATGTGTATATATATATATATATATATATATACATACAGACATATATATATATATTATATACACAGACACACACATACACTGTGTATGCGCTATTTCAGATTGACAGAACATCAGAAGCTTCCGATTGATGTTGGTATGAAAGAAGGTACCGTCCGTAGAAATATGAAATGAGGCCTAATTACCTCATGTCTTCGTTGAGGAAAATTAGAAGTCAAACGGAAGGAGATATAAATGATGAAGTAAAGGCGTAAAACGAGTGGCAACGACTCTCTAAGAAGACACAGTAGACATTTATACTCGATAAATGGGTGGCCTTAAGCTGTGCATATTCTCGAGACCCGCTGAAATCTTGATGTCACTTTTATCGAATGTAAACTGGCATAAAATGAAGAGACTCCGAACGATTCACCTGAGGTGATGCATATGAAGGGGATTTGTTTGGAGTGATTTATCTCAATGATTCGCTGGAGTTGATATATTCAAATCGTATTCACATGCGAGTGGATATTAAGGAATATTTACTTGAAGTGATATATATGGAAAGAATTTCCATCTTAGTGGTTTTATTGAATGATGCATATTAGGGTAATACACGTGAAAAATTCACTTGATGTACTGAAAAGTATATATATATAGAAGTTTATATACGTGAAATACGCTTACCCGAGATGATACATTTGTAAATTTTTTACTTGAGGTGGTATTAATCGTCAGAATTTTGTAGCTGGAATGATATAGCCCGTATATCATTTATATACCTAAAAATTGCTTCTTTGAAAAGGTGTGGGTAACAGAACTTTTGTTTAGCAGACATTTACACCGGCTCACACACTCTGAAATGGGGTAAATACGTAAAAGCGACCTAAGTAAAACATTAACCTGATAGGTGATATAGAGATATGGTCGACATTTATGATAAAGTTCCACTCTGGCACGGGCTAGAGACTTCAGCTGGGTAAACACCGAATGCAATAACTTTGCTTTCGTTGATCCCAAAAGCTACTCGTTGAAAAACCAATTGCCTGAATAATAGCGTCGACGAATTGCCAGGAAGGGAAATTCTCTTCGTCACATCCGTCGCGTAAAGCGACCATCTTTGACGAATTATTTCAATCGTGAATGAATCTGGACACGATGGTGATTTATCGTCTGCGAAACGATTGCGAATAAATACAACGTCTGGGCTCCGTCAATTGGAGGTCATGCCGTCTTCTTCATGAGGTCATTTATTGCACTCTCTCTCTCTCTCTCTCTCTCTCTCTCTCTCTCTCTCTCTCTCTCTCTCTCTCTCTCTCTCTCTCTCTCTCTCTCTCAGTATCGTTATGAAGTCAAATTCATTTTCATTGTGATCTAATTCTGTCTAGTTCCCTATCTTGTCTTTGTAGATATGACGTTCCTCTTGTGTGAGAGGAAGGAGTATTGTCTGTTCGTAATACCTGTTGCGCTGCGCTTAACTCATAAATGAAAGAAAACTTATGTCTTGAATGAAAGACTCGTTTTCATTACAATTTCTAATAAGAGAACGGACCCGGCAAACATCTGGAACTGATGTTAAATTAGTAAATTACAATTTAGTTCGAAGGGGTTATTGCTGCAGGCCATACGAAGCTGTAATATTTCAACAATATCCACTGCTTTACAACTTAGTATGATGTAAGAAACGAACATATTAGGCATTTCCAGTATGTGTGTGTATATATATATATATATATATATATATATATATATATATATATATATATATATATATATATATATATATATATATATATATATATATATATATTACATACTGTATACATATCTACGTGTTTGTATGCAGAAGAGAGAGAGAGAGAGAGAGAAAGAAAGAAGAAGAAAGAAAAAAAATATAGAGAGACTAGAATATGCGTGACTTTAATAAGATAAAGAAGTCAGTTTATCAAATTGTCATGTATGTGTAAAGTACCACAGACAAAGCAGATCTCCTTCATTGAAGCACTGTGTATGATAGTATTAAAATTCATATACTGTCAGTGTTAATTTTATGCTTTAAATTTGCGGAGTTTTTAAGCTTTCGCTATCCGTAATCAGTGAATAATAAAGTATATTAAGGTTTCATTTTTATGCAAGGAATGGAGAAAAAATGGAAGGTTGAAAGCAATATGAAGAATTGAAGTAATACAATCAAAGCACTGTTTTTACGGACATCAGTGTCATAGGGATGCAAAAACCACATACGAAGAAAAACAGATTGCGGACAACCGCACACAGAAATCAAACACATATAATAAATATAGACATGAGGCAGTACATAATAATAAAAGTAAAATAAAAAAAAACCTAACCCAAGCGATGAAAAGAATCACTGCAATTAACCATCTTTGTTGACAGTGGAACGGAAATCTTGGGTGGGTTTCAGACGCAATACAGACCAACAAACAAACACAAATGTTTACGCTGCCGCTTCTTCTTCCGGGGGGCAAGGAGGCATTGCTTAGGTACGCAAACAATTGGTCCCGTGGGAAGGAGTTTAGCTGGGACATGGACTGAACTCTTGTCGACAAATCCAGGAGAATAATGTTTGGGTGGTTGTCGGTAACATTAAATAGAAGGCTTCCGTAGTTTCGGGGATTTATACGTTGTGCTATCGACACAGGGACTTGCCTGAAGTCGATGCCGAACAAAGTATTGGGAACGCATCAGCTAATGTTAGGAAATCACCATTGCCTGAGTCCCGTAGGGGGATATTGCCGTCAGTGCGCCTCATGCGGTGGTATGTACAGTAGGATTACTTAAAGTTCTTTGCAGCGTTCTTTGCAGCGTCCCTTTAACCCCAGGCTGCAACTACTTTCATTCCTTTTACTGTACCTCCGTTCATAATCTTTTTCTTTCTTCTTACTTTCCACCCTCTCCTCACAATTGATTCATAGTGGGAGGTTTTCCTCGTGTTACACCTTTCAGACCTTTTTATGTCAATTTCCCTTTGAGAGCCAAATGACCCCATAAGTCCCAGCGCTTTTCCTTTGGCCTAAATTCTATATTCTATTTTATTCTACTATATTGCCTAGGGGTCTTTCGTTTTCAGCTTACTATCATTGATCATCATGATTGAATGATTTATTAGTTTACATAATTTGATTTAGTAGTGATTAAAGTCACCGACACCGTCTGTCTGACGATGATGTCACTTATTCTACCATTATTATTACAATAACAACCAATAACCAATCATTCTACCACCACACAATGGCCGATTTTACCTCTCCCATTTTCCATGAACACCAAAGCCAGCAAACACCTGCAGCGAGCACCCCAGCCAACACTTAATAGCCAACAAACACTTGACGGAAACACAAGTGTTCTCTGCTGATTGTCCGCGGGAGCACTCTCAAACTCGACGAAATGGGAAAGTTAGCCAGTAAAAGTTTGTATTCACATGAACAATAAAAAAAAAAAAATTTCATTGAGGGTATATGTTATAGCGTTATGGGTATTGTTGCTCGCTAGAAGTTACCTGTCGATTAAAATTCGAGGAACAGGACAACCTCATTGTTTGATTGGAATCGAAGACCAGCTTTGGTAAATGAAACGACTTGGGCTGTTTCCTTAACAATCCATTGTGCCGTCTATCGAAATGCCTGAATTAAATTCTTACAATGGTTGGTCGCCTCAATCAGCAGACCAGAGCTCAAAGTCCCAAGAAGTAGCAGGACTTGGGGCAACATCCCAAAACACATTCTGCATCTGTCGGGGAAATATATAGTATATATTAAGTGCCTGGTGGTTGGTTGAATGTGGTGGGTGGCGAAAGGGAGTATGTGTTTGGAATAACAACCTATGTATAAATTCTTTCTTAAGACACTCAAACTAGAAGGGAATATATATATATATATATATATATATACATATATATATATATATATATATATATATATATATATATATATATATATATGTATTATGTGTGTGTGTGTGTAATGTGTATGTATGTATGTATGTATGAAATTCTGTGCGTAAGACATGCGAGCCTAGAACTAGCCGTTGTCATATACAAATTACCTGATGTATCCAAGTGTCATGATTGATGAGCGGGATTGCTTGCATGTCTAAGCACACCTGTAAAATTACACAAATGTATTTTCGAATAGCTTTCCTGCCTTACTGCTGCTTTGCCGCTTTCTAAGTAAGCCTCTCTCTCCTTTATCAGTATTGATTGCAGTTCTAAGGCGTTGCAGCGGACCACTTACATATTCAGGGGAAGTGACTTTTCCAGTATTCAATCCATATTTAACTGGCAGGTTGTGTACCTAAGTGTGTTTGTCTGTACCTTGTTAAACTATGTTCATGCATTTATTTGGAAGTAGCATTTGGAATGGTCTCGGTGTTGGTGAAGTAGGTCTCCGAAAAAGAACCTTTTGCCGTAGTCTTACTCTCTGACAATAATAGAATATTGATAAACCCTCCCAGATGGAAGCGTTTTGAAAGTGGGATTTAAATGCAACAAAGCCAAAGGGCAAATCCTGATATGTAAAACGACGTGCGTATCCATGCCACTACTTTTAGTTTTCTGTAAAAGAAAACGGTTGTGCCGGCTTTGTCTGTCCGTCCGGACTATTCTTTTCGCACTTTTCCTGTTCGCCCTCAGATCTTAAAAATTACTGAGGCTAGAGGACTGCAAATTGGTATGTTGATCATGCACCCTCCAATCATCAAACATACCAAATTGCAGCCCTCTAGCCTCAGTAGTTTCTATTTTGTTTAAGGTTAAAGTTAGCCACAACCTTGCCTCTGGCAACGATATACGATAGGCCACCACCGTGGTTAAAGTTTCATGGGCCGCGGCTCATACCGCATTATGGCGAGACCACCGAAAGATAGATCTGTTTTCGGTGGCCTTGATTATACGCAGTAGCAGCTGTACAGAAAACTCGATTACGCCGAAGAAACTTTTTACTTGTTCTCTGTGTGACACATATACTTGACAGATGGTGGAATCTTCATTTAACTTTCCCAAAATCATTGGTAGGAAAATGATGAATAGCATAATCTCATATAAGTACGATGCAATTGCAAAATCACTTCCATACAGCCGCCATTATCGACAGCCATATTTTTAGTATGGATCTCATGGAGACCAGTTATTGATTTACACTAGTATATGTGTAATCTGCATTACGCTTATCCTTTATCGTACACTAACCCCACCTTATATATGAGAGGAACAGTTATCCTGTCATCGGTTTCTGAGACTGCATTACTTTTCAAGGAAGAAGTGTTACTTTATGAACACTCACAGAATAAAAGCTATGAAATCGTTCAGAAATATCAGTTCAAATCAAACTGAAAAAACTCGTGCCCTTTTGACAAAATAAACTCGAGTAAAAACACCAACTAGCAGTAAATCCATATAGTTTTAGTCTATTGGCTTTCTGTTAGAGCAAAAACAAAATTGGCAATATATATATATATATATATATATATATATATATATATATATATATATATATATATATATATATATATATATATATACATCTTGTATAAGACCTGTATTTCAACTTTGATACCATAGAATGCAAGATTCTTTCTACCTTTCTTAAGAAGTAAGTGCATTTCATTTAAGAACTGTCTGTGGGCACATAGTTCGCCGGCCGATCTTCTACGTTAAAAAGAAAAGCTCTGCTTATTGAAAATAAATTAAAGTTGCCGTTTGAATTTAATGTGGTATTTCTCGGTTGGAACATGCTTCAGGCAAGACTACTGTAGACTGTAGCATGTAGGTAAAGCTATGTGTGTTCGCGCGTGCGTGAGCATGACGGAAGTGTGCGCTAAGGGGTTTCATCCCGTTAAAGTGAGGATTGCCTCATTAAGGTCCTCCCATTTGATTTTTTAAAAATTATACAATTGATATTCATATTGACGAGTATTGGTGTCTCTCTCTCTCTCTCTCTCTCTCTCTCTCTCTCTCTCTCTCTCTCTCTCTCTCTCTCTCTCTCTCCCCACACACCCGCTGTGACATTAACCAACTGTATAACAGTCAGGCACTTGATTCACAATTGCATCAAAAGATTTCAAAGAATTTTGTAGGACCGAACCCATACCGTCCCTTTCCTCATCCGGGTCGTAGATCGTATCCGGGGAGTCTGGTTGTACTAGCAGAGTCTACAAAATGATGAGCTTGTTCCATTCTCCATTCCCACGGCATTTTCAATTTTCCGAAAGAAAGCTGTATTAACGTACACTCTATATTCTCCCAGCTGTGAGAAAACAGATCGTTTGACATTTTTACTATTGACGGAAATTTTGCTTTCTTCTCTTCTTTCTCAATACCATCAGGTTAAGTTGGAGGATAATGGCAAGGGGTTGTAGACGTCAACGGTAGTCAAGAATGGGAGATAAGTGAAAACAATCTGATATTGTCATTTCAGTTGGCGTATGCTTAGGTTGACAGCAGGTAGAAACGTTGTCAAATCATGACTTACGGAAAACAGTGTTCTTCAGTACTGGATTGTATAATTGTTTATTATTATGATGGCTGTTTTTCTGTAAATGAAATATACTTTAAAATTTGTTTGCCTATTGCGAATTCTGCATCAATTTTTTCATATAAGCAAATATAGAATATCTTCAGTAGTTCACACACACACACACACACACACACACACACACACACACACACACACACACATATATATATATATATATATATATATATATATATATATATATATATATATATATATATATATATATATGTATATATATATATATATATATATATATACTATACATATATATATAATATATACACATATATTTATATATATATATATATATATATATATATATATATATATCGATATCGAGAGAGAGAAAAAAATAATTCGAGTAAGACAGAAAACAAGCAAAATTTCCATTCAAACATGATCGACAACACGCATGTATTATAATTTACTGGTGCGATGTGTCACTTGCGTCCATCCAGTTTTTACATGCGAATTCCTCCTGTGAATCACACTTTTAAATATATCCCCCAAAAAATCAGCGACGTAAATTGTCGCTTTGTGGGAAAGAGAACAGCCACTTGGAACACACGTCAGCAGATACCTGATCGCAATCGAATAATAGCACTTGAGGGAATACAAAAGAATTCTTTCAGCGGAATGCCCGACTTCCCAGAACCATAGCGAAAGTTTGTATTGGAAATTCGAGTGAATGGACTCGTGCAAAAAAGCGAACTGTATATCCGAGAATGTTTGCCACTTCTTATCCCCAAAAATATGTTATCGCTTTTAAAGTCTGCAGAGAAGGCTGCTGCTTTCTCAATATATAGTTAATTGGCAGCTTTTAATCTTTTGTTGTCAGTGCTTATTTAGTTTTTTGAATGCAAAGTGTAGTTTTTTTTATTAAAGTTTGCAAAAGGTAGGTGGATTTCTGAAAAATATATGATTTATATTTAGCTTTCTTTACGAATTTTCATCATGTTTTATATAATTTTATGGAATTTAGTTGCGAAAGAATTCATGAGAATTGAATAGGTTAATTGAATGTCGTGTTAAATTTTCAAAATTATTTTTATTTTAAGCTAACACTATTAACTTCTTGCATCGCAGTTTACGTCATTCAGTCTGTCTGTCAGCTTTATTCATTTATTCATTTATTGTTTAAAGTTTAGCATGGAGTCATCGAATGATGGGTTGAGATCCTCTAAACGGTAAACTTACACATTAATAGATGTTTCTCATTCATTTATCTACCATTTGATATCTTGCGTAAGCAAGAGTCAGTGTTGACATAAGGCCAGCCTAATCTGACGTGAGCAACAACAACAACAAACAAAATCCTTTGATAGAATTTCTTCTAACTTTTTTTTTATGAATGTACGAGGAATCTCGAAATGAATTTTTTTTATTTCGTTTCGGGCGAGATTTATGTGTTGCAATATATTTCGTGGAAGGAAGACTTGAATGTATTAGCAGTAGGTTTATTGCTGACATTTTCGCTAGAGTCTGGAGGTGTTTCTTTACGATTTGGAAATGATTCTCTCCGTACAGTCATTTTCATTTAAATGCCCATCAGCCTTTCTAACTGTCTATCTTTCTATTCTTGTTGATGGTATGCTTATTGTCTTTATTAATAATAAAAGCAATAGTTAAAGTTAAAGTCCTCCAGCAAGGCCGACAGCCAGTGGGGAGAGTCCTATTGCCTAAGACACGTGGCCAGTGTGTTGCTAGGCCCACTGTTTAACCTCCCAGCCCGAGGGCTGGTACCTGTTTTCTTACTAACCCTCTCGAGTTTCCAGACCGCTAGGTTGGCGGGCCACCGGGTATATGCAATGGCACCATCCCCAAGCCACCAGCAAGGGGCGGGATTTGAACCTCTGTCCTCTCGACTGGTAGGCAAGAACCTTACCACTGCGCCACTGCTATAATAATCATCGTCATCTTCATCGTCATTATCCTTGGCTCCATTCAGCATTATTGCTGTTGATGTTAATCTGGATGGATTCTGTGGGTATCCTGGTATAGTTGCAGTAGGCTTTGTTGTTTCTGTTGGTTTAGGATGAAGGGTATGACATATTTGATGCATTTTCTGTTGCCGGGATCCCTCCCCTCTCCCCCACCCCACCCCATCCCCCTTCTTAGCGTTTATCAGGCTTACCATTAACAACATCAAATATTCCGGACGGTGCAGCCTTAAAGTTCAGTTTGGGATTTATCCTTGATTCAGCAGCACTGAGGTGTTGGTTTTCTCTGAAGACACCAGTTGGTTGCAGTGTATCTGTTTCTTTAGTAAAAGGCACCGTCAGTGAGCATTTTTTGGATGACTTTTGTATTGTTTGTTTATCTAATACATTCCTGTGTCTTTTATTTTGGGTAACTTGCGTACTTCATATACTGTATAAATAAATATATATATATATATATATATATATATATATATATATATATATATATTTATATATATATATATATATATATATATATATATATATATATATAATATGTATGTTTGTATGTATGTATGTATGTATATATATATATATTACAAATATATTGTGGAAGAGAGAAAGGCCATTTAGGAAAATTGATGTAAAAACTAACAGCTTAGAAGAAGACTCACTACCTTAAACCCTTAAAGATATGTTTTGTGAAGTTTAGTTCTTTTAGCTTTAAGTTACCACGGTACTGTACACACAAAGCCAACTTACACTTCCGTGGAAACATATTCTATCCATTGAAACCGAATTTATTCAAAATAATTGTTTTAAGAAGAATTGAGATGCAGCAGTAAGTGTCTGCTTTCCCTCTCATCTTGACGAAGTTAGGAAGGACAATAACTGAGCCAGCACATAGTCGCGAGAATACACAAGGCGAGCGAACGCGAGCAAACAGTCTCAGCATGATGACGAGCTTAATGCATGCAAAATGGAGACGAAAACAGGATTGCGGGAGAGATTGAGTTATCAAAGAGGATGAGTAAAACGATTATAACAGGCGAGATGAAGATGGCATTTCTGAGGAAACACTCTTCAAGAGGAGGAGAGAAGAGAGAGAGAGAGAGAGAGAGAGAGAGAGAGAGAGAGAGAGAGAGAGAGAGAACCATCTCCAGCATGAAAGCAATAGCCTGAGCTAGAGGAAACATCTTTCCTTTGAGGGCTTTGCGCTGTTGTGTGGAAAAACTAAAAATGTATTTGGAGACACCCACTTTTTTTTTTTTACTCTGTATTTCATTTAATTATGGCTAGTTAAAAATCGTTTCATTGCAGAAAAGGGATAAGTAGCCTATTACATTAACCTGTTCTAACTAAAAACAGTCAGGAATCCTGATTAGATAATTGTAAGCATAAAAAGAGAAATTCATACGTTTCTCTCTCTCTCTCTCTCTCTCTCTCTCTCTCTCTCTCTCTCTCTCTCTCTCTCTCTCTCTCACCATTATTCATTCATCTTATTCATGAAAGATTTGCTGGAGGTTTAACTGTTAGGGCCTTATTCATGACAAAGGGCGAAAATTATAATTTCAAACAAACTACGTTAAATTTCCACTGTGCTTACATTTGCTTAAAATCTGAAAACAAAAAATAGATGAAATGTTGTGAAAATGAGTAAGGCAGAATTTAATGATTAATTTGCCTGATCTCTGCGGTTACATAGCTACGTGAGAAACTAGACCACCTCCCCTTGCCCCCAGAGGAAAACGCCGTTCATCAGCAACGATTAGGTCTTGAATCTCCAGTGAGTAAGCCCTTATTATGGCGATGCATTCATATGAACAGAACTGGTATTATTTACCAACAGATTAGGAAATGTACGATGGGACACGGCTGTTAGTAGTTCACTGAGCATATAAGCACTATTGAGATTATGGTACACATTTGCGAATTATGAATGAGAGCGAATATGCTCCGTAATTTGTCTAAGGAAAGTGATTGAAGAAATTTATTTTTGTATTCAGAATTTTGAGACGGCGTCGCAGTTTCGATGTATTGGGTTATCGAGCACTAAATTTCACTTGAGGCTTATGTCTTGAGAATATATTAGTTTTTGAACAGCCTGCTATATTTTCATAACTATACCGAATAATATTAATTTCTTTGAAATTAATATGTGTAATATGTTCTCCGTAATAGCATTTCTCTCATTCCAGCTTTTTAATATCCTCCAATTACGTGGTGGGATGGCGAAAGTTTCAAATTTCACTCATCTTTAAATTCATCAAGGTACACAAAGTAAATGAATAAGAAAAATTACCATGCCATTGTGATCGATTCATGACGAGTCAGTGGGCATAGCGTTGTGTCAATGAATATGTGGAAAGTGAGACCAATAAACAGGTTAAATTCTCTAACAATGTATACCTACAAACATTTACTTCAAGATTGCAATCAAACTTGCACACATTGCAGAATAAGGCCCACTTGTTTCTTCTCATCTCACATGAACTGCAGCTTGCGACGTATGAAGAGATAGCTCATAACTAGGATGTCGACTGTAAAATCTTAAATGGACGATTTTGTCGTAAGGCAAAGACGGATTTAGAATACTGCAGGTGTTCTTGATAACGTAGAGGTTAACTGGTACACTACAGTCTGGGAACGGTTTAGGGATGAGATCGGGAGAAGTGCAAGAGTATCTAACCTTTCCTAGTAATTTGTGGATAAATATACTGTATATATGTGTGTGTATGTATGTAAGTCTGCATATATATATATATATATATATATATATATATATATATATATATATATATATATATATATATATATATATATATATATATATATATATATAGAGAGGTGTGGGTTGGTGGATTGGTCGGCTTGTTGATTAAAAAATTCCATGCGTTTACGTGTCGTAACACAGGTACACACTCACCTTGTGCAAAATGTTTCCCGAATCTTTTGTGGCCACCACGTCTTTCAAACAGGGAGAGTTCAACGTCGAAAAGCGCTGGAATATGTCACAGAGTAACAAACGGATCGTTATTTTTTTTCATTTAAAGGAGCATAACGAAGAGCTGAAACAAAAATAAAAAATCATAAAAAAATGATAAAGAGATGATTTTACTTTGTGTTAGTTAACCAGTCCTTCAATAAATTACTCTTGAAACAACAGTGCTCGGGTTCTTTCCAATAGGCCACACCTGCGGTTTCTGACGGAATGACAGGTGTGTATTATTTGTGTATAAGTTTAGCGGATTTAGAGAGAGAGAGAGAGAGAGAGAGAGAGAGACTAAATTTCATACTATTTGTGTGTATGGGACAAGCTGCGATAAATAAGCTAACATATTTCATCAGATGTTGTGTGCGTGTGTGTTAGCGTGCACGTGAGCGCGTGTAAGAGTTTTCCTTATGAATTTCTTGAATAACTTTATCCTGGAAGCGGTAAAGATTACCTAGTCGAGGTCTCCCGGAGTTCAAAATTGATATGACCAACACGTAGGTACACCAAATCTACTACTTATAGCAACCGAGACGTACTAGATTGCTAAGAATTCTCCTCCAGCCCATCTCTTTTCTTGCTGATCCTGGAGAGAGAGAGAGAGAGAGAGAGAGAATAATTTCGCGTGTGATATATGTGTGGGTGAAACGGAGAAAACCAACCAACCGGTCTACTGAAAAACAAAAATAACACTTTTACGACGTCAAGACAAGCATGGAAGCAGGCGATAAAAGCGAAATCATTGCTCATAAAGTTATTCCCATTGCATGACAGAAGACATTATTTATGAAATATGAACTGGACTTACGGCTGTCACACCCAAGAAATGGAAGCATAAAATCGTTGACTGCGTTACTTAAGATTACTCATTATTTCTAGATGTTTTCCATTTAATTTTGAGTCAAAACTAGCGCATTATTTCAGAGCGGCCGGCGCCAGTTCTCCTGGGGAAATATTTATGTTTAGGAAATTATTCTTGTTACTCATCTTAACCCTCATTTCTGGCTGGCAAGAGGTATGATCCTATTCGTCGCACCTCCATGTATGTGAATCATTGTATCTTTTTGTGAATCATTGTATCTTTTTATTGCTTCTGTTTATCTTGTTGTACAGAAGAGAAAAGTATACAAAATCTTGCGGTTTAACTGTAACTCAAGTTATCATCTGCGTAGTTCTGGACCCTGGAAAATAATTATCCTCTATTCTGCTGCAAGTGTATCGATAACATCTTCGAGAAGTTCGGTGCCTCCTAAATTCCACATTCGGGGCTTTTAACCGAGGTACTTTTACGCATTGCTCCACTTGGAGCCGGGGCAAATCATTTTAAGGTTGAACGAATCACCAGGTTTTCGTGTACAAGGGGTAGCCTCCGGCCATAGTGAGATTAACAAAAATTAAAAAAAAAAAAAGTAGCCAAAAGAAGTCCCATGAATGATACACCTTCGATACTAATACCCGAATAAACCTGCGGTGAATTTAGACCGAGAAGAAGACCAGAACTTTTGGTATGTTAGATAACTAACACAAGCATACGTACATATATATATATATATATATATATATATATATATATATATATATATATATATATATATATACATATACATATATATATATATATATATATATATATATATATATATATATATATATATATATATATATATATGTTGTGTATATATACATATGTATATGTATATATATGTATATATCTATATATATATATATATATATATATATATATATATATATATATATATATATATATATATATATATATATATATATATATATATATATATAACTTGATATATAACTTGGCTGTATGAATGGCGCAGCTAATTCTGAGCGATATTTTTGCCTTTAGAATTTCGGAAATGCACCATACCACTCCGTGATGGCATGTCAACTCCACACTGACTCCAGTTCAAGCGAGAAGTGGTATGTCTTGCACACATACCTACTCACGTCACCGGTGACTAACTTACCGTTAAATAATTTCCATTTATTATCCGGTTGTTTCCCCTAGAAGGGCTGGCGCCATGAGATAACCCTCTGGTTCTCAGCTAGGTTTTCGAGATTAGGGGCGCATGTCGAAAAAAAAAAGAGGGCTAGCACCGTCATCTCAAAAACCTAACAAAGAACCTAAAAGTTACTTTCTAGAACTTATTCAACTGGTTCGCTGGTATAGTGGTTAGTGTAGTGGAATGCCACTCAGATGTCGCGGGTTCGCGTCTCCACCAGGGCGATGAAAAGTCACTGGCTCTGTATCATGATCAGTTACTGCTGCAGTGTGGGGTCTGCGGTGGTAGGTTGAGAACAACGTCCTTTGGAAGCTTGAATTTTAAGTCAATGGCCACTTTGGTGCGCTTGTTCCATGTGAATAGGTTTCATGGACTGAAATAATAATAATAATAATAATAATAATAATAATAATAATAATAATAATAATAATAATATTCAGGCAGCGTCTGATATAAGCAAGGACAGATGATTTATTTTACACTTAAACATCACAGCAGTTATTTCGTCCGAAGATTCCATTGTTTATTTTATACAAAATTTCCTAGTTACTCTGATATTGACGCTAATAGTAATTTGAAAACTTTATAAGCAAGGACAAATTATTTATTTTACACCTTATTGTTTTTTATAATGTATATGTTAAGAGCTGATGATCTTAGTATGTTTGCGTAGTTGTTGTGATTAATTCATTTATTTTTATAGATGCAATGGTATGCGTCAGGAACTGATGATCTGACTATGTGTGTGCGCCTCTCTCTCTCTCTCTCTCTCTCTCTCTCTCTCTCTCTCTCTCTCTCTCTCTCTCTCTCTCTCTCTCTCTCTCTCTCTCTCTCTGGTATACGAAATAAGCCAAATAATTTATTGCTTTTCTTATTCCGGGAACTCTAGGTTATGCAGAAATTTTATGCCCCGTGGGCTGTATGCAAAAAGATCTTAATAATACCTATTTACTTTTGACAAGAGAAACGATTTTCTTGTCTAACTTTGTACCCTGAAAATATTTATAGGTTTAGACAGCCTGAAATTATGCGGGAAGGCATGAAATAATTGCTAGGAAGACGACTTATACAGTGTGGGCAGTCTTACTTTCTTTAATAATCACTTTTTAAAATTAATTTTTAGTAGTTTCTGGTTCGCAGAAAGTGCCCGAGAGTTGAAATAACATTAAAGTATACTTTATAATTAATTTTTATTAGTTTTTCCGGTTCACAGAAAGTGCCCGAGAGTTAAAATAACATTGAAGTGCACTTTACAAAACCGGGGGAAAAAATGGTTTTCGGTATTCGAGCTATATTTCATTCCACAGAACAGAAATTTCACATCATGCCAGACGAAGGGGTAAAGACCAGACTTTGAGCCTTGCGAGCAATTTTAAATTTTCATGAATGGTCGTTACTTTGTTTCCGCTTTTCATCGGTCGGACATCGATCAAGTTAATTGCCCCATAAATCTCAAGTTAATGCCCATGACATGGATGACCGTCATACCATGATTCATTGGGTGGACCTTGAATGAGGGCCCCACATGGGCCACTCGTAAAAACCTCATTCAGGTGCCAGAGTTCATTTCTAATTAGCTAATGGTGACATAAGAACAAAATGTAATTTGAGTTATGCGTGTGAGTATTTATTTATATATACGTAGGTATGGTTGTAAAGCGTAACTATAATGTGAAATGAACAGTGATGTAGAGAAATACTGGAGGAAGACAAAGTGTAGTCAAGGACGGAAAAAAAGTGGAGAGTCAATGAAGTATTGTCACTGAGAATGTTATCAAGAATTTCAAGGAGAGGGAATTTGTTTTTGTAGGGAAAGGAATACATAGAGCAATTCCTGGGAACGCAAGCGTCAATAAAATATCGGGAGAGAATGCGTATTTGTGCCGAAGTAAATGTTCTAGAAAACGATTGAAAATATGCTGTAAAGAATAGGTGGAACTAAATGATGATAAAGTTGAAGGTAAGATAAATTGGAAAATGTTCATGGAAGAGACTGGAAAGCGGCAGCTGCGGTAAGCATGGAAAGACATCGAAACTTTTGGATCATGAAAGTGAGCTGTCTTGATTGCGGGAGTGCAGATGCGTGACTAACTATGGTTTGTAACGGATGTTTACCTGAGTGAAGGGTTCATGAGACGTGGGGTATAAATTAAATTCCTATTTCTAAGAGGGGGAAAAAGAGCGCGAAAAATTGAGGCAGAAAACAAAGCGCTTTATAGGGAAAGAGCAGCTTAGATTGTGACAAGGGAAGAGAGCGTGAATTGTTATAGACAAACATGCGAGAACTTTGGGAGTAGAGAGGAAAAGATGTAAAGCATGGCTGGTAGTATCGTAAGAATTGTTAATAATTATAAGCTAACAGTGAAACGATTGACAGCATTAGGTTACAGAGAAATTGCGAGTTATGTTTGTGTGGAGGGTCAGTATCAAGATGACCGAACAGCAAAGATTGTGAAAGATCAGAATTAGTTGTACATTTATGAGATAAGAGAGTGCGAGGCTGAGGTGGAATAGCGTAAGGTTACAGATGACACAACAGTCTGGACTGCTAAAAATGAAGAGTAATTGTAGAAACTGGTGTCAGCGTCGGGAAGCGTTAGAAGAGCAAGTAAAAAACTTCAGCACGTTTAAAGTTATAAAAGTAGGTGGATGTCAGGGAGAATGTTCAGTAAAGATGGCGAAGAGTGAAAGTGATTTCCGTACCCCATTCAGGCCTTTGAGCGAAAATGTCATAGAAGATGTTAGCGGGGCGGGGTGGGGGGACCATTAGTGACAACAAAAATCAAGTGACGGGAAAAGCGTTGCGAGGTCTCTGCACGAATTGTTCAGTAAGAAATATAATGCAGCAAGACTTCGAAGGTATGGAAAAGATGGCAGAGCTGAATATTCTTGTTGGCAGTGATTTTTCTCGTAAACTCTTTAACAGCAGAAAAAATTAATTTCAGAGTTAAAAGCAACAGAACGGATTATTTATTACAAGTGACCTTTGATATTTAGAACACGTAACCTTGACATTTCCTTACGAAAAATGACAAGACGAAGTTATGGCAGTAAATAAACTTTGAGATCTTATTTACCCTAAAGAAGTGTCGCTATAAATAATCTTTCTTACCTTAGGCAGTAAAGCGGAAAGACAGCAGCACCGAGATGTAAGCTATTGCCTTTGTAATTACATATCAAAAGCTGACAAAATAATTTATCTTTTCATAGGACCAGGTAGGCATCAAAGGGTAGTTTTGTGACAGAGTGAGTAATAATAATAATAATGAAAATCCACAATATATTACTAAGTAAAAATAACCATACTTTCGAACAATAATAATAAAAGAATTTTTTTTAGCTAACACTAGGCATACCCGTTCGGTATTCGAAATTTTGGGAGCTTTACAATATATATTTACTACTATAATTGTGGATTTTTATTACTCCAGATTATTTTTCATGGTATATGAATCTTTAATAATAATAATAATAATTAATAATTAATATTTTAATAATAATAATAAAAGGCTATGGCATACACTTGTAAATTTTGGATACCAGCATGATTAAATATACAGAACAATTATATACCCAGCTTATTTATA
Source organism: Macrobrachium rosenbergii (assembly GCF_040412425.1). NCBI lineage: Eukaryota > Metazoa > Arthropoda > Malacostraca > Decapoda > Palaemonidae > Macrobrachium > Macrobrachium rosenbergii. The sequence goes on from NC_089752.1 coordinate 3,210,795, forward strand.
TATATATATATAATATTATTTATTTATATACGTACACACATATGCATATATATATATATATATATATATATATATATATATATATATATATATATATATAGATATATATAGATATAGATATATAGATATAGGCTATATATATAGGTCTGTGCCCTAAGGCACATACATACACAGCTTATTTATGGTATATACCTTTCTCTTAATCCGTTATTTCGTTTGTATACGTACACACCAGCATATATATATATATATATATATATATATATTATATATATATATATATATATATATATATATATATACATATATATATATATATATATATATATATATATATATATATATATATATATATATATATATATATATATATATATATATATATATATATATATATATATATAGTATGTGTGCCTAAGCGCATATACATACGTTTATAGAGAAAGAAAAACAAGATCATTCTCAACTGGGGAAATCTGAATTAGATCACGGCACCAAAGAGTAAGCTACAGGTATATAACAGGAATTCCGGGAGTCGATCAGGTACTATTATTTTTTTCCTAACTTTACGAAATGAACTCTTAAAGTTACGTAAAATGACACCACGGTGTTTTATGAAGGAAATAAATAGATTAAGGTGGCTTGAAAAGCAATACAAATAAAAAGAGTCCTTTAAAAAAAAATTTACCTGTTGAAACCAGTCCGCCTACCTGAGCTGGCTGAGAACCGAACAAATTGCAGTGGTCAGTGTAAAGAGGACAAACGTCCCTTGCCAAGATGTAACGAGATTTGGTTAGACGACGACGACGGCGATGCTGGTGGCTAAAACGGTCAACGGAGAGGAGTGCCACAAAGACTTGTTTCTTTATTTCTTTACTTATTTGTAAATTTGTCATGTTTCTAAATTCCATAGCACTGGATATTGACATTGTCAACGGCAGGATACTCGGCAAATGATTTCAAAACTCACGGAAAACTGCTTTAGTAAGAGCGCAGCATTAACATTATTCCTCCCCATTTGCGAGATTCGTTTCTAAGCAGGCTCTATCGAAACGTCGTAAGCGTAAACGAACGCATATTCGAATAACCGTTAACGGATTAACCGGCCGTTGGCGGATGAAGTACAACGAACTACAGATCTCCCATTTGGAAGTTATTTCAAGTCCTCCGCAACACCTGAGTCCTCTCCGTTTTTTATCACCTGTGAATAAACTGTTTATTGCCTCCGGATCTTAGGAATCGGGTCCTCTTCAGAGGATTCCCTTTGGCCCTCTTCAAAGCCTTCTCTGAGAATGATAAAACGCAAAAGAGGCTGAAAAAAATTATCTCCTAAAACAACGAAATTTATTGTCCAATTCTTCGCTCTCTGTAGAAAAACCATTTCTCAGTGCCACCCATCAGATACCATTTTTTTTTACTATTCTTTTTTTCGTCTCTGTTCTTGATGCGCATAACACTGCGGTATTTAGAAAACGAAGACGGTAAGATTTCCTTGAAGGACGTTTTGTTGATAAAGAGGATTTGGTAATTTTAACAGTTGTAATTAGACAAAAAAGTAAAGTAAACCAGGAATAAAATTATATTGAACACTCATCAGGCAAGAATTCTACCCCGAATATCACTTACTTTTATACTCCTTGAAGTGTGAAAATTTTGCACACACGACAACGTCTATAACTTATGCAAAACAAGGAGGTGCCAAAATGTAGAGCGCCATTAATTATCTTTACAATAACCCAATATTTTAGGCTAAAATGTACACCTGACGAAGAAATACTGCGAGAGGACCACATACAAAGAATTCAGGTAAATCTTCAGTTACGCGAAGCCACAAATTTCATCAGCGTGGCGTCATTTCCAAAATAGAAGCTCAAAAATAGCTATCATTTTGAGAGAGGACACACCACACGAGCTCAGCCTACTGTTACGTCAGAATATCTATAAGAATGGCCCTTTTACAATCCGGAAAATGAGTAAAGTCTAACTCCACTGTTCTGTGTTTTAAGAGATGTCTCCTCTTACACATAATGAAAATGCATCCTTTTTATGACTCGCATTAAGACACAGCGAAGCGAGCGAAGACCTCTTCGCTTATTATTCAGAGCATATGTCATCCTCACGACTCCTGGCAGTAGGGAATTAATATTACATATTTGAAAGCAATCGCTCCCAAAAATGATGAGGATACCGTGAACCGTTAATGACATCAGACACGTGGAATGTGAGAGGCTCCCAGCACGCACCTGCTGAGTCATTCGTCGAAGAAATAAATCTATTTGTTCTTGTGTAAAGGTCAGATGGTAGGCAATAATTCGAGCGGGTCTGAGGAATAAGCACATACCTCTTCAGGCATTCTAAAATAAAAATTCATAAATATACCTTTGCAATAAAGATGGGCCAAGTTAGACATAAGAGAGCAAGACCCACTTTGATTCTCAATACGAATGAATTGTCATCGGCTATCTATCTATCTATCTATCTATCTATCTATCTATCTATCTATCTATCTATCTATCTATCTATCTATCTATCTATCTATATATATATATATATATATATATATATATATATATATATATATATATATATATATATATATTTTTTTTCCTGTAATTTTTACTCTACAGGCCGTACTTTATATACATATACACAAAACATATATATATATATATATATATATATATATATATATATATATATATATATATATGTGTGTGTGTGTATATGTGTGTATGTGTGTGTGTGTGCGTGTGTATACGTATGCATGTAAAGCACGGCCTGCATAGACAAAAATGACGGAAAAATATTAGGCATTAGTGAGAATCCATTAAGTTTAAAGTGATTACCCAGAGCTGGTTTACCCCAGTTTGACAACCAATGAGTGTATTCTCTTGCGCTAAATGCATTATTCTTCCAACAGATGAGTTGTTTTCATATTATACAATCTTAAAAGAACTATGCGACAGTTGATCGATTCTTTCTCTTGTTGATGTTTCCTATTCGTAGGGAAAACTTTGACGACTTTATCTCACATTCCTTTTAGTCTGGCTCACTTTGTTTCCTTCAGATTAAATGAAAACTTCGTAAAACATCGTAGCAGCAGGTTTGACGTATTATCGAAAAACATATTACTCACATATATATAACAGAATAAACATTCTCCAACGAAGCACGCAAGATTCGCCTTGGAGTAAAGATAGCTCCAAGGACCTATTCTTGTTAATTCAGAATCACAACCTCTGTTCTAATTTACCACGTTGACAGGTAGAAGAGAGAGAGAGAGAGAGAGAGAGAGAGAGAGAGAGAGAGAGAGAGAGAGAGAGAGAGAGAGAGAGGAAAACTCAGCTTACAGTCACTATGAATGTATACAGGTGAAATTGGCATCATTAACCTGTTAGTTATCTCGTGTAGAAATAGAACACCTGGTGGATCTTTATAAACCTGATCCTAAAATACTTGCCGTGTGCTACGGCGATGTGTATATTTTACGCCTTAAGAACTTTCTTTAAAACTCAACTGTATCCGTGGGGATTAGAACTATTTATATTTTGGAGAGAGAGAGAGAGAGAGAGAGAGAGAGAGAGAGAGAGAGAGAGAGAGAGAGAGAGAGAGAGAGAGAGAGCAGAATATTTTACGTGTTATTGTAAACAAATGGCATTTGTGCTGATCTGTTTTTTCATTCAGTGGATCAAGAGAAGAATGTCGCTTCGTGAAATTTGTATGAGGCCATCGGGAACATTTTTATGCCCATTTGTCAATTTGTTAATTCTCTAATATCCATCATAAATACCGCTGTAATCTTGCCACGCTAAAACCACAATAACATTAGTATAATTCACACCTGCAGAATTTCACTTTTGAGGGTATAACCACTTCATTAAGAGAGAGAGAGAGAGAGAGAGAGAGAGAGAGAGAGAGAGAGAGAGAGAGAGAGAGAGAGAGAGAGAGAGAGAGAGAGAGAGAGAAAATGATTATTTCTGTATCCGTTCATCCCAGCACTTTCCTCGTTGCACCTAAGGGTGATACCATCTTCCACATCGACCTTCCTCATACTAGAAAGAACTTTATATCAAATTACAGCATGCCAGAGAGATGGAATTCCTCACCAGTCCCGAGAATCGTAATTCCTGTTGTAACTGAGGTTAATGAAGCATGTATAGCTGGAAGCAAAATGTTTCTGTTATTCTAAATGAACAGGCATTCAAATAAAAAAACACAGCAAAGGACGTAATCTTACAAAACAGGTTTCCACAGAAGAAATTGTCGATATTGTCGAAACAACTTTGTTATTATTATTATTATTATTATTATTATTATTATTATTATTATTATTATTATTATTATTATTATTATTATTATTATTATTATAATCAGGCCACTGAGTTCACAATTAAACTTTAGTAGAACTTAGACAGAGTGTGCTTCAAACAAATTTTAACCAAGAAGAGTTTATATTCTTTAGAGCAAAGAATGTCTATACACGACGTTTATGGCCTCATATACTCAGATTTAACATATGACAAAGTAATGTCAGAATTCATGTACGCTTGCTAGCTGGCACTGACTCACAAGAAATGTCTGTGACCTTCATAAAGTTAACTGTTCTGTGTCGGCAGCAGACTATATATGCTTTTACCTTAGCTAGTTTTGTTTATCTGTCTATACTGATTAGCCAGTCTCGTACCATGCTTCACTCCACGCTTCACTGGTCACCCGTAACCCTGCACCTCAAGATATAGTAAGTATAAATACTTGGTTTCCGTTTTGACTACAAATTTCCATTTCCGCAGAATGTAAGGGTATCATTCAGTACTGTGAATATCATCTGTATGAATTCTTATGTCTACAAAGATTTCATTATTTCTAATAATTGATCCAAGTCGTTTGTTTAAAAAATTATTTTAGCGTGGATTGAAAGCATTGTGCCAGATTGGCTGATCATTGTTTATACAAGAAATATGGACTCAAATCATGAAAACATTTTTCTACCAAGAACCAGGGAGCAGACATTCAGTTGGAATGGTAATTCAGCTCTGGATTCAGACAGTTGTAAGTTCGTATTTTCAGTAAGTATTTTAAGAAGTCGCAAACACCCTTCAGGATGAGCGTTTAAGTATGGACGCTTTTTATAAGAAACCTCATGAATAAGAATGAAAAGGAGAATAATGCAACAAGAGCAGTGTTTCGAAATCCTTCACAAACTGTATTGCTTCCGTTTGGAAGTGCGAGTTATTTTATCATGAATATTCTAGTTGCTTTTGCTGCAGGGTACTGCTTGAACCTTGCGTTTGATCTACTGTTTTCTATTGTTGTGGAATATTTCTTTTGTGTAGGCAGTGACGCTATTGAAAATGAATAATACATGTTCATGGGATTTTGATCATTTCGCATTTTTTCATTTCGTGTCTAGTAATTTGCGTATACGCTGCACAGCAACAAATTTATATGACGCAGATTAGAATTAAAATAATTAAACTTGCTTTACCAAATTGTTATAAAAATTCTTTTATGAATATCTATTTGCATTAGAATTATAAACTAGAAATTTGCGATTTGACAGAAATTAGCTTCCGTAAACACCAGCAAGGATTTTAGAATTGGTCTGTAAATCCTACATCAAGTTTATAGGGAAATTATTAGACAAAGGGTACAAAATCATCAAATTTTTCTTTCTTGTTTTGTTCTGATTATTGATGATACAAACAAAGCTGTTACCACTGATGGAAAGTAGAATGCTACAAGCCCAAAGGCCCCAACAAGGAAAACAGTCCTGTACAGAAAAAGAAATTTAGAAACGGAGAATAAAGTGTAAAACAGAAATGACAGAGAATAACAGGCAAGATAAATGACAAAGTAAAATTAATAAAATACATAATAAATAGAGTCGAGTGGTTGTCTTGCCATCCTGTTTAACAAACCTGAACTTCTCAAGTTTTAACGATCCAGTTGCATGATCACGAAGATTATTCCGTAATTTGGTCACATCATACATAAAACTTTTAGGAGACCATATGGTGTTGAGTATCTTGTAAGAAAAGGAGAAACTGAGAATGACTACGAAAACCAATGATGAGAATTAATAAGTAAACCGGAAAGTAGCGAACTACTTATGCTATATACCTACAGTTTCTTACTCTCTTACATCTTACTTTCCACCCTCTCCTAACAATTGCTGCATAGAGCAGCTGCGAGGCTTTCCTCCTGTTACACATTTAAAACCTTTCCGCTATCAGTTTTCCTTCCAGCGCTGAATAACCTCATGGGTCCCAGCACTTGGCCTTGGGCCAAAATGCTGTATTCCATTCCATTCTATATTCCTACAGTTTCTTGCACGTTCTGAATGTAAATTTAAGAAAAAAAAGTATATAAGACAATAAACAAGAAAAAGACTAATCTGAAATGATTTTTAATGATTTACCTTCACATGGCATCGTGACACCAGTGGTCCTTGATGCCGGATGTCATCTGCTGATAACCTATCAGAACCAGTCGGAAAGCAGGAATAATGAAAACCGCACGGTGATTGCACAAAACTAAAGTTTCCCCTCGCTGACTTTACAAGTAATGAATACCAGAACCAAATTGCAATCCACAGTGCAACTGACAAAAAGGTTAAAGTGAAAAGGAATTGAGAACAGTCGAGTATGTATATATTTAATGCATATATTCGCGGGTATGTGTACGTTTGTGCATAAATGCGAAGAATAAATAAGGTATATAGATTTACGTAGTTTTTCATGATTGAATTATAGCGAATTTTAATTAGGATATAATTAATTGTTAATTACGTGACTGATTAATTAAAATACTACTCTTCAGCGACCATTATTTTTTCCAGTTGACAGACGACATCGAATGTTCACAAATATTGATTATAAATTATATGAAAAAAACTGAGCCATTTACGATTCCCGAAGTATTGTAGTTATCTCCGTTGACTATTGGTTAGGAACCCTAATGAATTTTATATTCCTGCAGTTGCTAGAATGCAAAATTACCAGTTCTTAAAGCATTGGTTGCCAAGTAAGTAGATCACTCATATGAAATGAATGTTCTGGTGATAAGTTATCATATGATCAAGAACTTGACTCGAATTCTTGTTCTATCTTCCTCACGATCGAATTCCAGATCTCTCTTTGTCTATCTTAAAACAAGTGTTTAATGGAATGATTAGTTTTTTTGTGAACGAATGAAGAAAATGAAACTTCAATGATAGCAATCAGAATATTCAAGTCATATAAGGGAACTGCTTGATGCTTTGTAATAATTACTTGAGAATGGACAAGCAGGTTTGAATGAGAATTTGTATTTTCATTCTTTGCTATTTCACTCCAGGGAGGAGCAGCATGACGTAAATGATGCTGTTCTTAGGAACAAAGATCTTAGTTGAGTGGATCGTGAACTGAATGACCACCACAATTTTTAGTTTTCTGTAAAAGAAAACTATTGAGCCGGCTTTGTCTGTCCGTCCGAACTTTATTCTGTCCGCCCTCATATCTTAAAAACTACCGAGGCTAGAGGGCTGCGATTTGGTATGTTGATCATCTACTCTCCAATCATCAAACATACTAAATTACAGCCCTCTAGCCTCAGTAGATATTATTTTACTTAAGGTTAAAGTTAGTCATAATCGTGCTTCTGGTAACGATATAGGATAGGCCACCACCGAGCCATGGTTAAAGTTTCATGGGCCGCGGCTCATACAGCGTTATACCGAGACCACCGAAAGACAGATCTATTTCCGGTGGCCTTGATTATGCGCTGTAGCGGCTGTACAGAAAACTCGATTACTTCGAAGAAACTTCGGCGCGTTTTTTACTTGTTTTCTCTAGAAGTTAATTTGACCAGTCTTTTCGTTTGGTCCTTTTCGAGGCACTGGTTTGTGGGACCTCGTGTCGATTTTGTTAGCCTTTAAAAAAGTGAAGTCTCTCGAAGGACAAAAATATGCAAAATGAAGAAAGAAGCCCAAGATAAGCAGACAGATAGCTTCCTGTTCCTCTGCCATAACATGTTTGTTTACACAGTAACTGAAGTAACATTGGCCTCGCCTCAGTAATCTTCTGGTTCCCTTGAGAGCCTCTTCACTTACTGATGACGAATTTAGCTTCGAGCAGACTCCACAGCAAAAATATAATAAAGGGTAGTTGATGAATGAGCGGACTCATAATATTTCTCTTCCTGTGAGTAATAGTGTGCTATGGAGTTTTTTTCCTTTGATGTATGTGAGTTTTTGTTTTAATTCTAGTCCATAAACAGAATACATGTTATTGTATCCTTACCATATGAACCATTGTATTTTTAATGCGAGCACGCGCTTATAGTTCAGATTTCTGTTTATAGATTAACTTGTACTAGAAATATTTTTTTTCCATAGAAATATTGTAGAAATGATAATTTTAGCTTCTGAACTTAGCATTTCAGTATCTTATTCGCAAAAAGAGCTGATATAAGATCTGAGTAAACTTCATTAAAATACCGACAATTGCTAACTGGTGAAACCAGTTTAAATCCCATATTTACCGAATTTTAAATGCTAAAAACAGGTATTTTCAGTTTCCATTGACAAGTTTATTTCTTAGATCACAATGTCTACACATGTCCAGCATATTGTAGAACAGCACAATATGAGCGAAATATTTTGTAGACTGACGTAAAGTTTCGAAAACTGTTATGTATTCAATAACTCCTCCTGTGGTATCGGTGAATAGGACAAAGACAAGCCTGTGAGAAGGTCGCAGTGGCGAGGTTAAGATTTAATGCTGACGCTGAAGATTTGGTTTAGGAAAGTTTCGAAATTGCTGCAACATTGAGAACGATGATAGATTTTATTTTACAGATGGTTTTTGAAGCCACCGAATGATTTTAAGAGAATGGATGACACGAGGAAAAATTCTTATATTCACAGGATGTGACATTGATATCCTTCATTTCTCAAGGACCCCTCCCATTCTCTTGGTCGGTTTCCCATCATTCGTGTCCTTCAACATCATTCTGTACAATTTTTACGAAGGCCACGATTGCCACAGGCGCGGGCAAATTGCATTTTCTCATGTTTTATACTTGAATTTAGACTGCTTTATAACCTTGTTTATCTGTTTTTCTTTGAATTGTGGTATATTTTTATTTGATAAGTGCTCAGAACATAGTGATCCTGATATATGGGAGCTCGAGTGGATTGACTTTGTCTAAAGTGGATTGGGTATTTCCATATCATGGCCCTTCTGCTGTGGATTTATTTTAGAGGTTGAATTAGTAATGGAAAGTTAAAGATATCAGGGCTGATCCTGGACTTGTATTTGATGTTAGGTCTTGCCATAATTACCTCCGGTGTTTGAATCTAAGCAATAACCACAGACATTGCTTCGTGGTTCGTCAGGAGCAATTCCTTCTGAATAAATGAAAGGGCTGTTAATCCTTGAGGGAGAAAATTCTAAAGGGAATCTATTCTGAACACACGAAGGAATTCATCTAGGTTATGACAGGGTGTAGACTTGAGTAAAGAACATTCAACACAGTACCCGAGGCTAAATGAGCTTGAAAACCGTAAGATGTGTCTTGAATTAAAGGATGCGGCTACATTTTTGAAACTTTACCCCTTTTGGAAGCCCACAAACATATATATGTGTGTGTCTGTGTGCATGCGTGCGTTCGTGCATGCCTAAGTATGCAAAAATGTGACAACATATTGACCAAGTGGCGTGAGAAACCAAGGGAAATGCGTGCGCAACGCTTGTAAATCCGCGAACCGTCTAACAACGTAATTGGCGATAGTGAAAATAACTGGGAAGTCCTTGTCAGTCGTATCTCACCGTGCAAACTTGTAAAAATTACAAAGTGGAAAATTGGTGTGCATTCCGTCGCCTTAATCATGTGATAGTGGACCTTAATGAATTGACTGTTTGCTTCGGAGGGCTTTGTTTGCCGTTTGTTTTTGGGGAAGAAATAAAGGCTTATAGTATGACTTATTTTATTTTTCGTACAGATATTAGATATGATTAGCATGCAATGTTTGTTATGCAAATACATTACATCAACAGTTTTCTTTCATGTATTTATAGTTCCATTTTCCTTTCAGAGATACCTATTTTTCTTCGTCAGATTTGTCGGTCTGTTGTTTCGTTTTGTTGATGTTTTAGAGTTTCTTTTACGTGTTTTCTTCATATAGTCGCTCAGCTTGTTTATTTACTTGTGTAGTGTGGGGCCAGCTGATATGAAACCATTAACTAATCATAGCTGGCATGTTTACATGTCCTTCTATCTACAAAATGGCTCGGAAATGTATCAATGGATTCCCATGCAATTCAAAGAAAGGATGGCTTAAAGACCATGGAACAGTTGATCAGGTTTTGACATGGATCCGGATCTTGATGTGAATCTGGATCTTTATGTTGGTTTGGATCAAGATGCAGATCCAGACCAGATCTGAGCGTGTTCAGATTTAAACGTGTATTTGGATCAGGATTTAAATGTGGATCTAGATGTGTATCTAGATCTGGAATTGTATTCTGATCTAGATGTGAATCCAGATATGGATTTGATTCTTGATCTGGATGAGTCTGGATCCAGGTGTGGGACAGGATCTGGATGCGATCCTGATCTGGATGTTGAATTGAATCTGGATTTGGATTTGGATATACAAGTGGCACTGGATCTGGATTTGCGTCCAGATGTGGGTGTGGGTCTGGATCTTATTGTGGGTCCAAATCTGGATGTGAATCCAGATCTGCATGTGGATCCGGATCTGAGATGGGTCTGGATGTGGGTGTGGATGCGGATCCTAGATCTCTGATTTTTGTTTTCATTTTTATTACCATTCGGATGTATGAAACATATTTTTATTTTTACCTGATTGATGTATGTACGTAATGAAACTCAAGTTCACTATATGTATATATACATATATCTAATATACATACATATATAATATATATATATATATATATATATATATATATATATATATATATATATATATATATAAAATATATACAGTATATATTATATATAAAGTATATATATATATATATATATATATATATATATATATATATATATATATATATATATATATATATACTTTATATATATAATATAATATATAATATAGACACGTCGAAAGTCTACGGGAAAATAACTTCACGTTTAAACTAAACAAGCCTGCATAACCATCATTTCCGTGAACATTTTCTGTTTATTTTACTTCTTCCCTTTCATTTACGAATAACCAACCATATTTCTTCTTCTCTTTTCAGCTCTGACTTTCGATTCCAAGAAGCTGGAGTCTTCGTCGCAGTTGTGGTGGAGTCACCACAGAGAGATTCTGTCGCCGAGATTCGATGACACTCCACAGAATATCACAGCCCTCGTCGGGGACTCGGCTTTCCTGCCCTGCACAGTTGCCCATCTTGGAGACAGATCTGTAAGTACTGAATGACTTTTACACATATACAAACAAACTCACGCACTCACATACACACACACTGTCATGCACACACTGTACACAAATATATATATACAGTATATATATATATATATATATATATATATATATATATATATATATATATGTGTGTGTGTATGTATATATATATATATATATATATGTAACATGTGTAACAATGTATGTATGTATGTATGTATGTATGTATGTATGGTGCATAAATTGGTTGAAGCATTTTGATTTTGGTCACGCTGAAATAAATGTTTCCTTTGGATTTTAGGGAAGCATTTCCATTATTCATTGGTAATTTTCAAGGGGAATTTTTTTCTTGTTACAAATTCTTTGGGAGATTTTATGCATTCGTAGTAACTGCTGTTTGAATTAAGACAGAAGTTTTCAAATCCTTCTTTGGTTTTGAAATATTTGATCTCGTCACGCCAGACAGAATTTAACAATTGCCTTGCGCTAAAATATGAGAAATATTACAGTGTTTTTCTGACTGTAACGATTTCATTGTTAAACATACTTTGGTTTTTGCCTTTTTGTTGGAGGAAATGACTAAATAGATAATAAATTTAGAGACGAAGTCCCATTGCATCTTTTTCAGTCCATAAAGTGACTGGTGCAGTACTGGTGACAGTTTACTCTGATCCGTGCAACGTGTCGACCGTAGTTCAGTTGTCAGCTTCAGGAAGAGTAATTATCACTGATTTCTTTATCCTGGATGTAAAAAAGAGACGGTCAAGGGATTTATAATGCCAAGCGCGTCTTCTGTTATTTTTAGTAATAATAATCGTTTGCGATTTTCTGTGGAATTACGTGCAGTCTCATTTGTTGCTGTGACAGCTTTTTGGCTTTTGTTATATGCAGAATCGTTAATCGGCGAATTGTTTCGCGCACTTCGATCTATTGCGACAATAGTGCTTCATCGTAACTGAAATGTTCTTATCCCAACTTGTAATTTTTTGTTATCCCAACTCATATTCCCTCATTCCAACTAAATTTTCCACATTTCAGCTCAAGTTTCCTCATCCCCACTTGAGTTCCCCTACCACAACTCAAGATTCCTCCTACCAACTGAAGCGTTCCCTTTAATTTGACAAATGGGGCAAAAATGTTTGGCTGCATATATATCTTGGCGCCACACATATGAGTCCATTAATAATGGTTACTGATACGTGCACAACGTGATTAAGAGGGCGCGGCAGGTGCGACCATCAGCGCCGAGGGTAAGAGGAATATATACGCCATTACCACGCCCCATCAGGAGGCAGCGTTTCCCAGGGCATTTGAACCTCCTCTGGGGCGTTAAAAATGATACCCTCCGTACTTTCAATGTAGTAGTGGGGCTGGAAAAAAAAGATACGTTTCTGAAATGACAGCAACAAACTGAGTGGATAAACTCACATCATGCGTCTTCACTATACCTGTGTAGGGCATGGTGTTATTTCACATACTGGATATTTGAAATAACATGACGTAAAAGGAATCCCTGAAACATCACGAAAATAAACAAGGATTAAATTGAAGTGGCTCAGGGACGACATGTCAGTTTGTCATCAGACTGATGATCAATTAGTGGCTCATTTGAAATGCCAAACTGAGTTATGTAACTAATTCGCCAGAAGATTTTTTTTAATTCTTTTATGAATGTTTTACTCACGTTTGAAGTAATCAGTCACCTGAATTCGAAAATAAATTGAAAGATGCTTTCACAGTTTTGTTGACGAAATGTGGCGTGTGCAAGAACTCAGACCTCTATGGAGAAAATCGATTCTTTACGGATAGTCTCTCTGATAGGCTCTTGCGCAACACCACCACTGATGACAATAATTAAAATACAATTACACAACAGCTGCATCAACAATAACAGTACTCGACACTCTGGAATCTGTCCATTTAAGCCACCTACGTACGCATGGTCATTAAAATAACCTTTTTTGTCATGCTTTCTTGAGAATATGGCTTTATATTGCAAAACCTAAGACAAAGCATCCTTTGGAAGCGTTTCGCTTAGTGCTGAGAAAATTCAGGTAACACGAGGTCGTTCTTTCTCCCCTCTGTTTAAACACTAGGGGCTGAGGAAGTGCCGTGTGTAGAAATCAATGTAGCTTGTTCTTACGCTTGCAAGCAGTCACAAGAGAGTCCTTATTCTCAAGGGCCTCCTTGGTGCTAAGTTGTACCTTTGGGCGCCTTTTCTCACAGACTTCAAATGCTGGCCAGATCTGAGACTGTTGGACCTTCGGTCAAATATTTTTTCTTGGCCTGGAGTTTGGTTTTCTCTTTTTCTTCCCATATTTTTTATTTATTATATTGTATTTTTCTGTAAAAGAAAACTATTGTGCCCGCTTTGACTGTCCGTCCGCACTTTTTTCCTGTCCGCCATCAGATCTTAAAAATTACTGAGGCTAGAGGGCTGCAAATTGGTGTGTTGATCTTCCACCCTCCAATCATCAAACATACCAAATTGCATCCCTCTAGCCTCAGTAGTTTTTATTTTATTTAAGGTTAAAGTTAGCCATAATCGTGCGTCTGGCGACGATATAGGTTAATTTCATGGGCCGCGGCTCATACAGCATTATACCGAGACCACCGAGAGATAGAGCTGTTTTCACGTGGCCTTGATCATACCCTGTAGCGGCTGTACAGAAAACTCGATTGCGCCGAAGAAACTTCCTCGCATTTTTTTGCTTGTTTGGTATTGCATTTGAATATCCACCAGGATTCGCTGCTCATAGACATACATTTTCTTTTAATAAATAATGAGACCAGTCAGCCGATTGCCTATTGGTTCTAATGAATGCGTAACAATATCAGTATAAGGCTGAATTAAATCCTATCCTCCAAAAATAACAATGGACACTTCATCTGCGTCGCTTTTATCACTTTTGTTTCTAACACTTTCCAACAGCTGGGGCAATCGGATGAGCTAAACGAGCAAGAAGTTGAACCGAGATGACGCATAAAACCTTTCTTATCAGTAATAAATACGAAATTAATCTAATTAATCATAGCTCCCAGAGATACTAGCGGTCACTGCGCCATAATTCTCTCTTATCTTTGTTTTTTGGTGAGTTGGCTTAGGATTATTTTGCTCTCCTTTTTCTCCGTTTGCATTGCGTTTGGAATTCCTAGGTGGTCTTTCTATATTGTGGCTGACGTCATCATAACTGCACATTTACTTCAAGGTAAATTATGTAATTCGTGATTATGAATAATGTTCTTTCTTTGCGTTTAGAATCTGATCTTCTCAGAAAATACTTATTTTTTTAGGATAGAATTTTTTTTGACACTGCTGCCAATGTAGAGCCTCATAAGGTGATACCTAGATCTGATATTTTATATTGGGCATTGCGCCCCCATTTTGACTTAAGACGGCAGATTTGCACGTGGTATCATAATTGTTAGGTGTTTTTTTCGTTACATTTTCCCCCAAAATCGTAGAGACACCTACTCACGACTTTATGAAGACTTGGGTTACCGGAATGTTGATTTTCATTTCTAGCCTTCCCTTTTTGAAAGGGCGCGTCTGTGGCTTCCGTCGAGTCAGGTTTCACCCTTTTTCATACCCGTCTCGTTTTTCTCTAATCTTAAATTTGGGAGTATTGAGGATTACTGACAAGACCATTCACTGTTACATCAGTATTCCCATGAAAAAGAAAGATATTTCTAAGGGAAATATCCAGCAACAACCCATAATTACTCATTCTCTTTCTCACTGCTTTACGAGAAGCACATTTCAACATATCTTGTGTGATAAAAAAAAATCGTGATTCTATTTTAGTACGTGAGTCTTTTACTCTCATTATTGTTTTTCGCTCACATAAAGACGTCTTTAGTCGGCCACTAACCCTTGCGTTTCAAGCTTCGAAAAATAAGTGGTAGTTCACAATATCTGACGAACTCGGCACTCGTCCAGGAGAGAGAGAGAGAGAGAGAGAGAGAGAGAGAGAGAGAGAGAGAGAGAGAGAGAGAGAGATTATAAACCCTTGAAAATCTCAACACCCGTAGCAGTTTCACATTTTAAACTTCATATACATTCGTATTGGCGTTAAGAACTCCATCCCACACCTCAATAACATTCTTTATGCGGTGGCACATTAGCGTCTCTTATGTTATCCCGAGATGTTTATGGGAACCTTACTTCAGTGCAGAATAACTTTGGTATAAACACATTGGTCGCCCTTCAGTTGCAGAGTAGCAGGCAGCAGATTTCTCTTAAGTTAAGGTGAGATTTACAAAGTTGTTGAAAACCCTTAACATCAAGCATAAAATTATGAAGAGGCGAAGTGTTGAGGATCAGTGATTCCTCTCTCTCTCTCTCTCTCTCTCTCTCTCTCTCTCTCTCTCTCTCTCTCAAGATGGACGATCCTTTGTACAATGATTTTAATAAAAAAAAATATATATAAAGTCACACTGTACATTATTAGGG
Source organism: Macrobrachium rosenbergii (assembly GCF_040412425.1). Classification (NCBI taxonomy): domain Eukaryota; kingdom Metazoa; phylum Arthropoda; class Malacostraca; order Decapoda; family Palaemonidae; genus Macrobrachium; species Macrobrachium rosenbergii. Next base: position 3,226,667 of record NC_089752.1, read on the forward strand.
TTGGAATTCAAACATTTTATTATATTTTAATTATATTTATCGGTCAATGTAGATGAGTCACTGTAGACAGAATGGTTACTCAGACGACAGCCACCACGCACTCACGCTTGCATCAATATTTGTCAATAAAAAATTATATATATATATAATATATATATATATATATATATATATATATATATATATATATATATATATATATATATATATATATATATATATATATATATATATATATATATATATATATATATATATATACATGTATTTATATATTTAGGAAAAGTTGTCGACATATTGGAACACGTCAAAATAATGTAAATACTCTTTGCCTTCATTAATACACTTACCTGCTGTCTACTCCATGACTTCCGTTATTTTTTGTTCACATATTCGCCGACTTATCTACTGACTTAATGTTGAAGAGGTAGGCGTTTGGCGGAAGAGACTATTCTGACATACTTAAGGAAATCCCCCAAGACCCGAAACCTTATGAATAGTGTCTTATCAGTCAGAATCTCTTTCATGTTATCGCTCATGTAACACCGCAAACACCGGTCGATAAACAAACAAAGGCAGACACGAGAGGAACGTGTTTTATCTTTCTTTCTAAATCGGAACAGGGAAAGAAATACTCCGGTATTATGAAAATACATCGCCAGTTTTTTTGAAGGCTGAAATATCAGAAGGAAGTAATGATATACGGTGAGGATAAACTAAACGCATTTAGATATGATTAGTATGAGTGTGCGGTGCAGTCACTTGACTTAGAGAGGTATTATTGAAGTAATCCAGAAAAAGATGATGACAGTGAAATGATAAATATTCAGTCCAGTGATGATCAGTGATTTCATGAGCGACGGTCGTATACGTCCAGTACAGAAATTTCTTGTAGGGGGTTAGTTCCGTCCGAGCACCTCATGCGGTGCTCTGTGGGCATTACTCAAGGTTCTTTGTAGCGTCCCTTCGACCCATAGCTGCAACCCCTTTCGTTCCTTTTACTGTACCTCCTTTCGTAGTCGCTTTCTTCCATCTTATTTTCCACTCTCCTAACAGTTGATTCATAGTGCAACTGCGAGGTTTTCCTCCTGTTACACATTTCAAGCCTTTTGCTGTCAATTCCGTTTCAGCGCTGAATGACCTCGTTGGTCCCAGTGCTTGGCTGTTGGTCTGATTTCTATATTCAATTCAATTCAGTGCTGAAATTACACGCCGCCTTTCTGGAAGTCCTGGGAATGCTGACAGTGACTGAATTGACGGCGAGTTGAATTGAACGTCACAAGACCAACAGTTTCTCGCTCATCGGTAATTTTCGCAATCAGGACACACATTGTTTCCTGCTCGTTAAAAAAATTCATTCTCAGTGTAGGTGAAAAGTTTGTAACAATTACAATGTGTGGTTTTGACCTTCCCTTCCACAATTCTTATCACCTGGCGAGGCATATATAACAGTTATCATTATTTATATAAATATTACTGCTGTCATTGCAGCATTTATTATTATTAGTATCATAATTATATATTATTATCTGAACACGCACAGTTCCAGACTGTGTAATTTTCATAGTCTAATTATCTGTTCTGTCAGTGTATTTGCGAGAGAGAGAGAGAGAGAGAGAGAGAGAGAGAAGAAGCTCGTCATGGAATGGGTAAAGATGATTAATGGGAACTTTGTATTTCTTAGAATCATATGAGCATACTCATACTTTCATTGAATTCTGGTTAGTTTGGAATAAGTATCACGTTAACAACTAAATGTCGGCAAAGACGACTGCTTACTGAAGAGAACAAAGAAAAAGAAAATAGAAAAGTTCTTAAGTGAATAACAGAGATTTCTACAGTAAAGATTAAACGTCGATCTGACGCCTTTGACGTCATCGAGATTAAAGTAAAGATAGAAAAAAAATATTTTAAACACACACTGAAGACTAATACATTTCTGAGTTGTAACTTTTACTGGAATCTCAGTATGGCTGAGTTTATGTGAGCTGAGCATCTAAAAAAAAAGTATAAGGATTTTTCCTACCTACTGCAATCCACAGGCAATGACTTTTTTTCACTCAACCTCGAAACCGTGGAATTTGGGGTTTCATAAAAAGAAATCCTTCCGTCATCTGTGGGGATTTCCTGTCTTTAGGCAGAGAATTATTGTTATTTTTATGAAAGCGTATTCATTTCCAAGGCAGAGGCGTGTGTGAAAAGAGAGAAAAAAAAAGGTAAGAGAAGAGAAATGCAATAAAACGCGGAAGATAAAAGAACCCAGGAAAGAGGAGAATGTTGTGTCATAGAGTCCAGTGCTGGTGTTGAAATTGGATTTATCGTCTCAGTCATTTGAAATCGATGTCTATTATATGTCGATAAAGACGAGAGAGATTTGGGAAAGTAATTCCTTCCTACTTCATGAGTCTCTCACCTTTACGTAACATGTCTTAAAGGACGTTCAGCTCTAAACTCAGGTTTTCGAATGCTTCTGTCAATTGTGAGCTGAATATTATGGTGCAGTGGAAGATTTTTGATAAAAAATTTATGTATTTGGTTTCAGTATACTCTAGGAAACACTTTCGTTCATTTAAGTCTGTCCGGAAACATTTGTCAACTATGTCCTCAGTAGGGTGTGGCCTAAATCTAGGAATAATTTTCTATTATATATATGTTCTCGTATTTCTTCACAGTATCAAACACTGTAAAGCAAAAATATCTAATTAAAAATTACAGACACTGGAGAAAAAATTAAAAAAGAAAAATAGTTAGAAAACAAAACAAAGTCACAAACATTTAAGTTTATTTCAGCGAACGTCAAAGCACCTGTGGTGAAGAGACTTTGCTTTATCCGTCAACGTACAAACAAACAAACAGGCAACCCAGGAGGGGGCAAGTCGTGATGAAAACATGCTCTCCTTGCGCAGCTGATAACAACCTGACTGTAGGGGGTACTTTGGCCCGACACTGGTTTAATGCCACGTTGTACTTTGCAGTTTAAAACTACGTCTATTTAGAAGTGGATCCTATTCACAGCTGTATTTACAATTCTTTCAAAAGGAGAGGCAAATTAACATGTGGCACATGTGAAATAACATGTGGCATATGAGAATATAAGTGCTATTAACGCGTGAGAGAGAGAGAGAGAGAGAGAGAGAGAGAGAGAGAGAGAGAGAGAAGAGAATCTTTTCACCTTGGAAGTATTTCAATGAGGTGCTTATGAGCACCACTGCCCCAGCTACCTTCCCTCCTCCCCCTGGTACCCGTCCTCCATGAAACATGGCCGTAGTTCACGAAGGGTAACAGAGAGTCTCTGTTGAAGGAGCTGCCACCTTTGATGTCGATTTTAACTTCTTATCTATTCAGTATTTACTGCCGCTAGAGGCCTCCTGAGCGTCTCATTAAATAAGCGAAATTGCCAAATTCTGGGCGGACGTTTGATGGCGTCCCATAATGACTCTTTGTTCCCTTTGCGTCGATAATCACTTTTTAGACACTTCCAAAGTTATCAAGCCCCTGCAACGGCCCTTATCATCTCTAGCACATGGAAACAGCTTAGAATTTTGGGACACAAACATACGCATAAAGGGAAGGGGAGCGTGTAAAGGAATGAAGCTACTGCATGATGAAAGTCAGAGAACAGAAAATATAAAGCAGCGCCTTTATTGAAAATACTTCAGAGTATATTAAAGCAATAAAGAGATGCATTAATTGGGATACAAACTTACGTCACAAACATTTTCGTCGTATAGCACTCGTTTCTTTTCCTGTTTCTTTCATTCTCTTTTCCTGTTGGGGGTGACTTTTTCTGAAGCCTGAAAAACGGCGCTGGTGACAAACAAACTATCGTCAGAGCTTCATCGAATATTTGGCCGAGGTTTTTGCTCCTCGAAGTCGCAATACTAGAAGAGCGGAGCGGGGTTGTCTGTCGGCCCTTGAGATGAATATCATTCAGAACTGCCTTGGCCAAATTGACACTTGTGAATTAAATTTTGTAACACCTAGGTGTTTAAAGGGTGTTGGGATGGGGGTGGGATAGTGGGGGGAGGGGGTTGAGAGTCTCCTCTTAACTTGTGTTGCTTAAAATTAGGTCGCACAGGATCATTAATGATGCATTTGCTGTGTTTACTGAAGTGCTTGCAGGCGAAGAGACTCTACCCTCTTACACTGAAGATTCTTTTCTGAACAATGCGGAAATCTCAGAGAATTGTGTTTTTCTATCTTTTCTTGTCGCCGGAGGAGCAAAGTAATAAGCTTCAGCATAAATACTCGATCTCTTTCTCGCTTTATTTATGCTAGCAACTTTTAATGAGCAGGGTCAATGCATGTGCGACCTCCTGGGTAAGTCAGAGATCTTCGATGCATAAGCCCGTGAATTTCTGCAGGGCGAGAAACATGGTTAACAATTTCTTTTCGTTTGTAGGTAAATATAAAATATATATATATATATATATATATATATATAATATATATATATATATATATAATATATATATATATATATATATATATATATATATATATATATATATATATATATATATATATATATATATATATATATATATATATATATATATATATATATATACACTTTACTATAAGTAGCCTCAGTATCACTTGTAAAGAGGAGCAGAATTGCTTATGATTTGATAAAGGAAATATTCTTTTCCAGTGATCCTTGTGTCTTATGAGGCAATCAATTATGGTCTGTTTTACGGAAGCTATTTATGATGCTAAACAAAGGGAGCCGTTCAGTACCGGCTTCTTTATTGACATTTGAAGGACTTCCTTTGGCTAGCACCGTCTAAGTAACTGTATAAAGCCTGGCTGAGTCATCTTAAGTCCCTGTGGGAATTCGAAAATTCAAATGCCACAAGCGGTGGAAGACTGACCGCCTTTCGGGAGACAGGAAGAAATAAAGAAATATAAAGACGATAACGAAGATGAGGGAAGGGAAGATGGATGATCGTTAAAACTCATTGGTTGAAGGGGAGGAGAATGGGAAAAGGGAAGAATGAGAGGGGAGAAGGAGGAGGAGGAATAATTAGATGATCACCTGATGCCTGGTCCTCTGATGAGTTGCTCAGCCGGTGAATACAATGCTTCTTTGAACCCCCAGATGATCGATCCGTTTAGCCTCAATAAACCTGAAAATACGATGGTTGGTCTCCCGCACTCATCTCCCTAAGTCTCAAGGGACACAGGTCTTCTTATGCACAGCTAACGCAGTAGATATGAAAAGACGGGTCTCTTTGTAGATGAAATGAAGATTGTCTTGTACAGATGAATAAAACCGTTAAAATTTATTTTTATGGTGTGTTTTTTCTTGTATTTACTGTTAAATTGGCTTTCTTTCACTTGTGAGAACGGATAAATTTACGTTTGTCAAATGCTAATATTTAGTTATTACTGCCGGACATACTTCTACGGTGTTATTTCCTCTTATATTTACTTTTAACGTATTTTATGCCGTTTCTTTCACCAATATTTCCTATTACGTTTACTTTTGTAGAGAAACTTCACTCCTATTTATAGTTATTCTAATTTTAAAAACCCTCATAATAATTTTTCTTCTGCCTCTTTCTTCTCACCCTAAAGTATGGCTTGGAATCTGCGATGCAGAGGGTTAATTAAGTGGTATTGAAGGCTACCTCAGGTCTCGTGTTACAATGGTGTCCATCTTTTACGTTTCATTCTTTCCTTTCCGTGTCTTCCCCCTTAAGTGTCGAATGTCTTTAACTTTGTCTAGCTCCAGCTGTCAACTGTCATTTTAGGCCTTCGATCCAGTGGTCTGCTTCAAATAATAATAATAATAATAATCTCGTCTTCCTCCGCGTCAATCTCTTCCTGACAGTATTATGCTGAGTCACCTCTATTTCAATTACATCCACACTGCTCTAATTTGTTTTAGAGAATGAAATAGTGCCTATTTTGGTAATTTCAGTCCATTGCATTATCTCGTGTGCAGATTGCCAGAGAACTGACCCATGGGCGAAGAATTCCATTACATTTTTAGGTATGAAAACCCTCCAAGCGGAAAACTTATTTTTTCTCCCCTTTGGGCAGTTTTTATGTTCACCTTTCAGAAAAAGGAAGGGTGGCTCCTCAAAATCACTAAGGAAACTTGATGTTACTGTAGACATTTTTTATACTTTCAACTGTTAGGGAAACATACACAAATGGTTAGGCTTATCTGTTCACACAAGCACACACACACACACACACACACACACACACATATATATATATATATATATATATATATATATATATATATATATACACACGCATACATACATACATACATAGACATCAAGGGCAGATGGAAGGGCACACGAACAATTAACATCGTTTATTGATGCCGAAGGCGTTTAGCAGTATTCCATTGCATTTTCAAGGCTGCAGTGAAAATACATTTTTAAATTAAAACAAAAAACGTCACTACATAAAATCCAATTATAGAAATACGTTTTTTATATTCTCTAATACAAACCTACCCATTACGCGGCTAAAAAGTGCCTAAACCTCAAGTCGTGAGGTCTTTCTCATACTGGGATACAGCTATTATTTTGAAGTTTCTCATATCAATCTATGTTTTGCAGATTGCAGAGTGATAGGTGTTTGATAATTCAGGTCTGGACAATTTGCATCCCGTCCTAAGACAAACGCCTAGTTGGCTACACACATGGACTTTCAGTAGGCGTCTCGTACAAACACACACACACACACACATATATATATATATATATATATATATATATATATATATATATATATATATATATATATATATATATATATATATATATATATATATGTACTTATTCATCTGTAACTGACATTCCTGAATCTGGGCTGTATATATGACCGATAATCACTCGAATATAATTCAAAACATTATTAAAGAATTTTCTTTGGTTTTGATGAAATATGTGCTTATGTAGTCAGCTGTATGAACTTGGCTATGGAATTTATGGCATAACCAGTGGGGAATTGCAGATTGCATTTCTGTCTTCTGTTTATTGCAGGGTACTTAAAACCCAAATGTATTCAGAGCAATGATGATAGGTAAATTATTTGTCAATATTTATAGGACAAATAGACTGGATATACACCCAGAAGTTATAAGAGAAAGATTAAAATATTATCGAAACTTTAATCGCTAAATACTTGGAATATCGTAATCACGTAGTTAAATGCATAAGCAAATACGTAATCAGATTTTTATGGGAAGGCGTGAAAATAAAAGGTTTTATTACGATGACGTCCTCTGAGGTCTATACCCCAGCAAATTTAGTCCTTTTACTAAGTATAACTTTAGGTTGCTTTTGATTGTTCTGTGTTTCTTTCTGTATAGAAATAAAGGCGATCTGACAGATCTCACTGGAGAGTTTTATCAACGGTAACCAGAGAAGTGTATTTAAGAACTTTCCTTTTGTAGCCTGGGACGAGAGTAATGGTCTGTTAATAGAATTTCTTAATTGAATTTCTTTATTATCTTCGTTATAAACGCAGTATGCACAATTTATGGAACCACAGTCCTTCAGCATATTAAATAGTCATTTGATAAAACATGTATGCTAACTAATAATTAACTTTCAGTTCAGAACTGATGACGGATAACTAAAAAAGGAAGTAAATCCATTACAGCGACGTGATGTAGGTAACGTCGCGAAAGAATCTTCGTCTGTTGGTGATGATGATCGAGTGCATCTCTTGCTGGATAATGAAAGGTATCAGATGTTGAGCGCGTCATGCAGGAGCCCTGTTCCCGAAGTGCACCAGATGGAAAGGGAGCCGAGTGCATCTCTCGTGGTGCAACTCGATCCTCTCCTCGTCAGGAAGTTTGGCCGCGAGAGTTTGCTTGGAAGGAGCCGAAATTAAAAGTTAAAGCCAGGAGAAGAAGAAGAAGATGAAGAAGAAGAACACACTGGAGATGGAATTTTATTCGTTATTTTTACTGTTTTTGTTCGGGTAAACTCAAAGATCCTTACTATCAAAATATTGACGCAATTAATGTATAAGCTATGTGGTGTAAGTTGAAAAGTTCGAGAGGTCAGCTTTCTAACTGAGTTCAGATCGTGACCAAAATTATGGTGTATAATAATCATGCTAGAATGGAGCGTTATCGATTAGGACACACTAGGGCAATTGGCTGAACGAGCTCTGTCCAGTCGAATTGACTGGAACCTTGTTACCGTTGAGACAGACAACAATGGACGCAACACAGACTCCATTCTGACTGTCATGCCAGCTGCCGTCTATCAGGTTCAGGCTGCTGATCAATACCGTCTCATTATCATACCACACGAAGGCTTACTTCGTAATGAATGCTTCGTCACCTTGACTGAAATTATCGACGGTTGAGAGAGAGAGAGAGAGAGAGAGAGAGAGAGAGAGAGAGAGAGGAGAGAGAGAGAGGGAGGTATGGAAAAATGCGTTATAAGACCATTGGGTTATTGTAAGCAGTTACAGAGAACGAAATGAAAACACCATGAAGAACAATTATAGGAAACTTTCAGCTCGAGATGGTCTCAATCCTAAGTTTTCTATCGCAGTTTCCCTAGGAAAACCACCGCACGGTCTCGGACCTTTGGTCAAAACTACTTACCTACGATTCATAAGCCAATGGACAGAGCGTTCGAACATTTTTATTATCACAGGCTTTTATTTAACTAGACTTCTGTGTCTGTCTGTCTGTTTGGGTCAAAACTTGGAACTCAATTTTCGACCTGTTCCCTTCGTCGATGGACTTGAAATTTTGCATGGTTACTTAGTCCCGGTGACAATACAACCATATATGATCAGTAGGTCGGCAGTGATCTCTAGTGACCCTACAGTGACCTCGAGTTCGAGTCTCCGGCCGGTTAATGAAGAATTAAGAGGAATTTATTTTGGTGATAGAAATTGATTTCTCGCTATAATGTGGTTCGGATTCCACAGTAGGCTGTAGGTCCCGTTGCTAAGTAACCAATTGGTTCTTAGCCACGTAAAATAAATCTAATCGTTCGGGCCAGCCCTAGGAGAGCTGTTAATCAGCTCAGTGGTCTGGTAAAACTAAGGTATACTTAACTTTCTCCCAGTATCTCGGGATTTGTATGAAGTGAATAACTCTTCGGATTTTTCATACCGCCTTTGACTCAGTAGAACAAGTTTATAACTCTACCGATTTTTCAAACCTTCTTTGGCTCGACAGGATATCACATTAATTTTTGTTAGCTACAATCATGAATCGGTTACAGTTTCTGTCAAAACTAAAAAGTATAAAATAAAAAAATTCATTAAAATGTACTAAAAAGTAAAAAAATATTTTTTTTGAGATACACCAGGATTTTCTTGCAATTAACCATGTCTACAAAAATAAAAGCGTTGGCCCCAAACATGGAACGAAATGCTGCAAGAAAAGAAATATATTTTTTTAATTTCTTGTAGCATTTCCTTCCATGCTTGGGGCCACGGTTTTATTTTTGTAGACATGATTAATTGTAAGAAAATCCTGGTGTGTTGCAAAAAATTACTTTTTATTTTTTAGTGCATTTTAATAAAAGAGTGTTAACATTTTTTTTTATTTTTAATGTGTTTTTCTTGAACATTATTGGTATTTATACTGAACGGAAGTAATTATCTTTCAAAAAGCAGTTTCCAAAATACCTCTGGCGCTTGCGTTTGTCATCAGAAAAAATGTAGGACATGGGTTTGAGAAATGTAGCCTTCAGATTTAACTCGCACCAAGAGTTGACCTTTTGACCTTAAATCGAAGTTGGGGAGTTTAATCTCGTGGACGTCTGTCTAAAAAAAATAAAAATACGTTTTTAGACACTGAACATGTCATCAGGAAGTAATCCAAAGGAGTTTGGGCGGAAACATAAAGCGGTATTGCCATTTAACCTATCAATCTTAAAGACTGTGGAAGATAGAAACTGGAAACTAAATTTACAGAATCTCTTAAACCCAGGGTAACGGGAGTCCTATACTTCAGAGACGGAATAAAAGGAAGAAATACCATTTTGAAACCTTCTATATAATTTGCTTATTTTCAAACGCGTCAAGGCTTGAACTCTGACTGATTGTATGCGAAAAAAACTTCCTTTGTTTGTAGATTTTGCTGTTTTCTTGCGCACATTTCTCATAAGCCCAGAAAAGCTGAGTATCCTGTCTGTATCCAGAGTTTTATGCAAGTTTGCAGAGAACTGGAAGAATGAAAAAAGCTAATTGTTCTTGATTCCGAACGGACGATTTACTTCATTTCCACTTAAGGTATAGCGGTTTGACGGAAGATAATGTTTAATTATTCACTCCTGCATTAGGCAGAGGTGTTCTTTTTGTGCGTCCATGCATTTTGGTGCTTTGTGTGTATATGACTGAAGTTAATAAAAAATAAAAAGGCAATATATTTAAAAGTAATGGAGCTATTGTAAAATCAATGAGTTTAACGTCGCGTTTTTGTACACAATAGTTTTGGCGTTGTCATAAAGAATATTAAAAATTTACTTTTAAATAATTGCAGAATGAAGTATGATCATGAAATGCAGTAAAATAATATTCGTGATGTTGTAAATAACAGGACATGGTAATCAAACCCAGACCAATTTATGGACCTTACTCACTGATCAACGGTAACCTTGAACCATAAAGTTCACTGAAAATATATGAATGTAAAAAGTGTGTAATATCTTCTTGAAGATATTACAACTGAAAAATCTCTGATTAATAATGTTTTAAATATTAGCTCTATTAAAAAAATCTTAATATTTGTTAATTTTTATAAGACTGAGTGTAATCTTAATGTTTCCTTCATGGCTTTCTATAACATCTAACCTTTGAAAAGTGATTTGTTCATTTCCTTTAAAATTTAGCTTAGGAAACGTTTGTACTTTTTTTCCACCTTGAATAAATACTTTGAAATTGCGATTTTTCTCTGTTTTTCCGGCCCTCCTTATCATATATATATATATATATATATATATATATATATATATATATATATATATATATATATATATATATATATATATATTATATATATATATATATATATATATATAGACATACATACATACATACACACACATGACAGGTGGCTCAGATACCGACTGCGTAGTAGATATGGGAAAATAAAATTATTATATAGACGTCGCTTAATTAAGGATCCCGTAAATATGTGTACATGTAAACTTATACACTTGAACTAATTTACACATCGATAAGTTATATTATGACAAACTTGTCCTGTACTGACGAGCTACAAGATGGTAGTTCCGTTTCTCTCATGCATTGAAAAACAATTGGTATTGTCTTTGAATAGTTTAAGCGCCGTTTAGGTAGCTTTGGCAAACTCGCATACATGCTACCTACCTTTTCCATGAACAAATAATTTCAACTTCGATCATAAACTTATTTCAATACTGATTAACTGGGCAGCAAAGACCATTCATTGGAAAATAAATGCGATGAAAGTTAAAAAAAGATTTCTTCAACGTCTATTGGTATACTGGCAATGTTATACAATACTCTCGACTTCCTTGGCGTTGATCTGATACAGGCATATGAATACTCGTGAGTTTGTCTCTCTCTCTTGTCAAAGCAAGATATATGGATAAAATTCTTGGAGTCATTATCCAGCATTGGCTGCATTGTATTGGTTCATGCCTTGATACCTTTATCCGGGCGTAGAGGTGATGATAATACGGATGCAGGTAGAGGGGATTAATCAGGCTTTTGGACCACTGTGATATCCAGCTCTGTAATGTTCACAGTGGACTTTCTGCAAGTGTGTATGACGCACTATACGCAGTAGTGCGTCAACTGTGCTTGAGGCTGAAATGTACTGACTAACATATCAGTATCTCAATGGCCAAGTGATGGGAGGATTACATGGTGTTGGATTCTCATTTCTGTTCTTGTTTTGCAATAGTGCAAGTGAAACCAACAAGTTTGGAATAAGAAATACGTTACCTGGCCTGGAAACACGATGCTGGTTGTTTTTTTAATGCAGACATCCAGACGTATCTTTTCATTTGTCATCATTCTTTGCATTCCTTTTTCGGTCGTATCCCAGTGTTTTTATTTTTTTCAACGTGATTATCAACACTTTTATCTTCCTTATCCCAATCTGCCGTGCACCGTCTTTTCCTTCTCAGTTAAATGAATTCATAAAAAGAAATCAGATATTTTGACGAGTGATCCTTTCTTTGGGCTTTAAAATAATAATTTAAGGAACGCCTTACGTGCATCTGTCAGGCCTGAGAGCTAAAGGAACAGCTGAGGCTGACGTCATTCCATATTTTTCAGACCAAAACATTTAATTTTGTAGTTTCCTGCCTCTGTGTTCCATCCGACGCTAAATCCCCCAGAGCGTTTCTTCATCCACCTTGTCCCCTGCCTCCTTCCTCTCTCCTCTGTGTTGTTTCCATCATTACCCTCCCTCTCATCCTCCCCTTCCTTCCTCCCTTCCATCTTTCCTGTCACCCTTTCCTCTCGGCTTTTTGGCGCTTCAGAAAAGTCCTGCTCGCCTTTCCAAAGGACTTTCCCACCGATCTCCAAATCATTCCTACTCAACGTCACGGAATCTGCATTTGAGCTCAGAATTAACATTTTACCCGAATTAGCGCCTGAGGCTAATTAGCTTTTTATCCGATTTAGCTTTTCTATTTAATAATTTTTTTTTGTAAGAGATTTGTATTTGAGCAAAGCGTCATTTGAAAAAAGGATATTCATCACCTCAAGAATAATCTTCATTGATGAGCGGTATTGCTTCTCGGTCGAATTGCGGATGAAAAACTCAAAGCAATATACTTTCAGTAATGTTAACTGCATTGTGCATAATCCAGAAAGCCGGTTAAGTCGAGATGATATGTTCTGAAATAAATCCTTCCAAAGGAAATGAAGCGCTTGACAATGATATGTATATGTATATATGTATGTATATATATATATAATATATATATATATATATATATATATATATATATATATATATATATATATATATATATTATATATATATATATATATATATATATATGATATTATGTATATGTAAATATATAAATATGTTTCTGACTCATAGAGATAGAAATTTATTTCCGTGAAACACGTGCTCATGTGTTAACTAGTACCTGTATATATGTGTGTATATATATATATATATATATATATATATATATATATATATATATATATATATATATATATATATATATATATTACATACATACATACATATTTGTATGCATGCGAAACTGAGTCATACTCGTAAATAATCTTGTAAATAATCCACATCAAGAGACAAAACATGTCAAAATATTTTGCAAGGTTACCATCACGACAGCGATAGGAATGCCAAATAAAAAAAAAAAAATCTCGGGAATATTTCGCTATGAGAATATCGTCAGAAATACTCTTCCCTATTTATCTCTCTGGAAGCGCGGACTTCAAACGGATGAAGCAATGGATAAAAGTCTCTGTGCTTGTGAAAGAGTCACTTTTCGAGCTCTTTCTTGAAAGGAATTCTTAATGATCTCAACCAGGAAGTGTAACGGAGCTTGCGTAAGAGGTGCTGTCGAATGTCATCTTTCCTTTGACTCAGAGAGAGAGAGAGAGAGAGAGAGAGAGAGAGAGAGAGAGAGAGAGAGAGAGAGAGAGACGGTGTTGATGAACGTAAGGGAAAATGTATCTTTCCGCAGTAACTAAGATGTTGATTGGCGTTGAATTAAGCCAGTGTCATGACCAACTTTGTCCTATGTAGTGAGGTGTGAAAGGGAGTATCGGAGACCTGGTGTAGACCTCTGGAACCTAGCCACCCGGCAGAGAAGACACTTAGAAGGAAAATTTGTGATATTAGTGCATGGGAGAGGAGACAGTCAAAGCTGAATCGTAGAAAGGGTAAAGATCTTTCCTTGGAGAGTGAGGATCTAAAAGTTAAGAAGGAAAAAGAAATAGTTCTTAACGATAACAGGGCTTTAAGGAAGTGACTTTTTACCTCTAGAGAAAAGCAATTTAAAAAAAAAAGTTTTCAAGGCCATCACTGGAAAATGCTAATGCAACAACATTTAAAGTTTTAAGTAAATTGATGACACGCAATGAAAGCTGTAAATGAAGTGAGGATCCTTACTTTCACTTTTTCAAATGATAGGAACTTTTTTTGTAATGTACTTTTCCGGTTTCTCGACTAGTTATCGAAATATATATTGTATTGAACCATGCCCACCTTACTAATTAGGAATTATTAATAACAATATCAGTGATAGCTGCTAACAGCACTACTCTAACAGTTAACAAAAAAAAAGACCAAACCAAAGGTATAAAACATGTAAATTGCGGTAATTGTGAACTGAAACAAAACTGAAAGCGAGACCGTGTAATTGACTTAGAAGTTCTCATTGCATGGGTAATGCCTCCTGAAACCTTATAACTTAAAAGGCTAGAGAGTAGGAGTAATATGTGCCATATATATATATATATATATATATATATATATATATATATATATATATATATATATATATATATATATATATATATATATATGTACTCCTTTTAGAGAGACAGACGCCAGAAAGTAAACAAGACAGTTATACTTGCCATATTCAAACTCAAAATGCTGAATCTCTGTAGAGAAAGCTTCCAGTATTTGCCGCTGTCATGCATGCATACAAACAAATATACACACGTATAAATATATATGGATATACAGCATATATATGTGTATATATGGTATGTATGTATTCATATATATACATACATATATATATATATATATATATATATATATATATATATATATAAACCTGTCTTTTTTTATTGAGAACCAAGAATAACAACAGAGATTCCTTCACAAAGGGAGGTCGAATCTTCAACAATCACTTGAGGATGTCTGTCGCTTTTTACCTAAAGATATCCCCAAACCTCTCAATGACAGGTGGAGTTCTTCTTCGTCTTACTATTATTATCGTCAGCTTTACTATTTTAGTGTGTACACAAACACATAAACATCTACACATAGCCTATATATATATATATATATATATATATATATATATATATATATATATATATATATATATATATATATATATAAATAATATGTACATGCAATTACGCATATAAAGAAATTCCATATTTTTAATTTTTAACCAATAATATCATTCATTTACTACAAGGAGCTCATTATCTGATATTATTATTTTTAAAGATCTGTATTTCTTTTTCTTTCAGGTGACGTGGATGAGACAGCGCGATCTTCACATCCTCACTGCTGGTGTTTACACTTACTCAGCTGATGAGAGATTTAGGGTAATGAATCAGTTATTATTATTATATTATTATTATTATTATTATTATTATTATTATTGGAGACTGTGAAGAACAACCACGTTCTTTAAAGATGAGGATAAAGTAAGACACTTTAGTATGAACAATGGGATATTCTTAAAAATAGATTTAAAATCCTTAAGCTCTACGAGGACTGCTTTCCTTACCTTCCGAGGAATGGTTCTAAACCGAAAGTTTCATTTTTTCTGGGTCTCAATTTATCCTCATTATTATTATTATTATTATTATTATTATTATTATTATTATTATTATTATTATTATTATTATTATTATTATTATTATTATTATTAGCCAAGTTAGGTAATATAACATTTACCGTTTCTGACACCGTCAGAAGAACGGTGTATAATGTGACATGCGTAATATTCAATACAGTGCATTTCCTATATCTAGTATGACTGCCCGTCTCCTCTTGAAATAATTGTCTGTGTTCTAGGTATACACTAGCGGTGCTTTTTGAAGAAGCATGAGTAAAATTTGAGATACGTCCTAGGGATTGTTATCTTTTGTACGTTCATTTAATCGTTTTCCGGAGGAGAGAGAGAGAGAGAGAGAGAGAGAGAGAGAGAGAGAGAGAGTGGTGGTTTTTGTTGTAGATTAGTTCGGCTTACTGACATATGGAGCTCGTGCCAAAAAAGCAAGCCCTGAGTGTGGTAAGGTGCTGAGGGGTATGAGAGGCCTGGTTTGGACATCTTAACAAAAGACTAGTCGTGATTACGTATCAAACAATATTTCCACATCCCTTATATATTTTCTGTTAATTTAAGATAACTTTATTTCTGCGAACAATTCTAATTATCAATTCAATGAAAATTTTCCTTTTATATTCCTCAACCATATAGTTAAAAAAATAAAGTTTTGGGAAGTTATCGCATAAAAAAACAACCATATTGCTGAGAAGTGTTTTAGAGAAAAAATCTTGCTCAGTGTTCTCTGAAGATAGGACAGTCTTTTTTTATCTTTTCCGTAAAACTTCAAGAATTAAAACCTTATTTCCATTCCTGCTCTTCCAAAACTTCTAGTGGGACCCACATTTAAAACATCCTCCAGAATATTTCTTTCCCTCCTCCTCTATGAGAAGCTTTTTAATTAATCCTATTCTTTCTGGAAAGAGGGAGAGATGACTCTTGAAGTTGCCTTTTACCTGCTACGTTTTTTGCTTTTGTTTTTGTTCTGCCTCTCTTGGTAAATAAATCTGACCTTTTGGGCTGGCGCTCTTTCCCAGTAGGCTTTTTAAAAATCATCTTTATAATTGTTTATGTTTGTGGAGTCATTCGATTTGGAATTAATATTTTTGAGTTTTATCTTTTTTTCATTGATCCTTTTTGTTTATTCTCGTTTAATAAGTACCTTGGTTTTTTTTCCTTAATTGTTTCCCAAAAGAATGAAGATTAAAACCGAAGAGTTTCCACGTGTGTAGGAAGACAATGAAGGAGTCGTTGTATTTTAAACTAGGGTCTTGCCTTTTAGATTCCCTGGTGCTTTTAGAAAGATTCCAGTAGGCTAATGCCTTCTACCTTCCAACTCATTTCAATTGCAGATATATGGACTGTTGTGTTTGAAAAATGGAGATACATGTTTTATGCAGTGGCTGACAGAAATAACAATTAAAAGATGAAAGAAACCCGAATACGAAAAAAAGAGAAAGGAATTGAGTTCCAGAAGTTAGCAATTAAAGAAAACGAAGTCACTGAGCGAGATTCTTTGGCTGACTGATTTCCACAAAGTAAAGAAACATAGGTTCTAGCACACTTCCATACAGATGTAAATGCTTATGCGCATTCAAATATTCAAATGTAAATACGATAGATGCACCTATTTATGTGTATAAAGAATTGAATCTTCAGACGCCAATCTATGTCTGTAGAGACATTTTGATTAAATTTCCCATCGGGGAACTTCGTGTATTCAGGGGGAATTAAAACCTCCAAGAATTGTTTATGATGCATCTAGCTGTATCGAGGTAATCAGAGGCAAAATGCTATCAGTGATGCCAGTTATGAAAGTAAATACAGAGATTCAGTGCCATTCGTATCGTATTACGTTGCAATTAGCAACATAAAAATAACAATCTGCAAAGTTAATGGCGCTGAAATATGAATGTAGGTGTAAGGTATTGCCAGTAAAACCTACACCTATACCTTCACACACACACACACACACACACACACACACACACACACATATATATATATATATATATATATATATATATATATATATATATATATATATATATATATATATATATATATATACACATACACTAACTCAAGAAAAGTTTAGAAATGTTCTTAATTTGAGCTTATTGTCAGTTAAAAATTACTTCATAATTTTGTTCCGAGTATTCGAGACTATCTTTGAAGCTGACATCTATTGTCTTGTTATGTTAGACATAAATTAGCCCCTCGCTTTGTGATTTTACTTTCATTTTTAACATTAGATTATCTATTATGTTTTCATGCATGACATTAATACGTCTGTTGTCTTTTCATTATTGAAATTAAATCAACCGGTGGCTTGTCGTTTTCGACTTCAAATCATGTCACGTTGGTCATCAAAAATGAATCATCCTTTTGCTTGACAGATTTGTTAACATTCTGCTGCTTTATTGTGTCCGACACCTGGGCATGCACTGCCTGTCATATTGACACCAAATCATTAAATCCTTTTTCAGTGTTTGTTGTCAAATCAAATTTTTTCAGTATAATTGTTATTAAAACTCTCTCTATATGGTTGCTATCAAATCATAAATTTCTCTGTAAGATCATATCAAATTAACCTTATTAATGTATATAACTGTTATAAAATTCCTCCTTTTCATTGTGTGGCTGTTATCAATGAATTTTCTCCATATGGCAGTTGTTAAGTAACAGTGGTTAATAGGAAACATCAGTTGTGTTGATGTGATGTTATCAAATTATCCACTGCCTCCGTATGGTTTTCAAACCATCTGTTATGTATGTACGGTTGCTATATAATTCTGATATATATCTGTGCAGTTGTCATCGAACCATCTGCTTTCTTTGAGTGGTCTATATAATTTCTATGAAGATATCTGTTATGTCTGCAGATTTGTTTGCAATCATATCACCTTTCAAAATTTTACATCATATATATATATATACATTTTATTTTATATATATATATGTATATATGTATATATATATATATATATATAATATATATATATATATATATATATATATATATATATATATTTATATATTTATATATACACACACACACACACGCACACGAGAGAGCAAATCTCTAACAGCGTTCATTATAAAATTCGTTTCTTATAACACCAGGCACTGTGGCAATAAATAGAATCCTTTCAGGATTTTTTTTAACTGGAAGAAAATAAGGATAAGGACTCATTTCTTCTTCTTGTCATTAGTAATATTAAGACCTATTTAATATCTAAAATATTCAGTCATTCTTTTTCTTTCCATTTAATTAGATTGTTCACGCTCACACCTGGAAATATTTCCGTTTTCCATGTGTCGAATGACAGTCAAGGTAGCTTCCATTCCAGGGTAGATGATTACCTACAAAGCTGAAAATTAGAGTACTTTCATCAGTATATACTTGCGGTAATAACCTTCCGTTTTCCATAAAACAAAATTCATTTTCAGTTATGGAAGTCATTCGCGCATTTGAAGAGAGAGAGAGAGAGAGAGAGAGAGAGAGAGAGAGAGAGAGAGAGAGAGAGAGAGAGAGAGAGAGATCACAACACTGTCCGTAGTACATTTCTCCACTTAACGCTTTTATTGTTCCTGCAAAGAGCTGTTTTCTCTCGTTCCTGTGGTCATTTTTCCTGCAGAAAACGAGGGGCAAAATAGCACCCGAGGGCTGAATAACGAAGAGATAAAACTCTAATGGAAAACTGAAGAGCAGTCAGAAGCAAGTTTTACTTCTTATCCATGTATTGTTGATTTTACAGCAATGGAAAGAAATTAGGAAAACTTGCGGAAGTATCCTAGACTTCGCTTCAGGTAGTTCAAAGGATTCATGCGGAAGTAGAACAATGACAAAGTATCGAATACCTGGAAGATAAAGAAACTCTACGGACTCCTTGAGGCCGAAATAGGAGACCATTGATAATTCGTTATCCGTGAAGGAGATATTGATGAGAGAGAAAAAAATAATACGGATAGACTAGAGGCTTTCATAAAGTCAGAATTTTATTCATCTAAAACTCGGCGCTTACGTCATAAGTAGAATGTTTTTTTTCTGTAAAACTAGCTGTTTTGAGGTAGAATAATTAACAGTTTTGAGATAGGCGTTTAAGTGTGTGTTTCAATCAATAGGCAGATATTTTATTTATTTTTGAACTTAGCTCATTCATTACAGGTAGAAATGATATATATATATATATTTTTTCTTAGTAATTAAAGGTTGTTTTTTGAGGTATAAGCTGAGACGTACGCTTTTTCTGAAGGTGAATTTATGATGTCATTTTTTGTACGCTAATTTACTCTTAATGCCACGAAATAAATGCAGACACATTAGTACGATAATAATTTTATTTCTTTCATTTCATCCCGAAGGTTTTGCACCCAGAGAACTCCGATGATTGGACCCTGCACATCAAATATGCCACGTTAAGAGACTCGGGAATTTATGAGTGCCAGGTCAACTCTGACCCCAAAATCAGTCGCAAGGTCACACTCACTGTCAAAGGTCAGTCTTTTTAACGTTGTTGTAGAGCTAAAAGCTTTTCGTTTCGAAATGTAAACTTTGCCTCCTGAGAGAATCGTTGGGAAGATATAAAATCTAAACAAAATCATTATGATTTTACTTAAGTGTGTTTCAAGGCGTCTGAGTAATATAACTGAATATACCATAAATATAAATAGAAGTTAATCGCTTTCCAAAGTAATATGTTTTTACTAGTTTTCTATTATAAAAAAAAGTCAGTAACTCAATTGCTTTTTTGTATTCCTGCTATTAAATTGCTGTTTATTCAGTATTCTCGAAAAGAGGCAATTTTCTCTTCAGTACAAACAAATAAGAAAATTATTGAATGTTGATGAATTTGATGCGTGTTGAAATAAAAAAATTATAATATGTAATTGACAATATACAAATAAATTTAATTTTTTTATCAAAAACATTGACTTTTCAATGATACAGTGTGATAACAAAACAGCAGCTTCACTACAGTGATAAAATAGAAATAAATCGAACTGATAATGGGAACAAATCATTTATTTTGGATAGAAAATAGATTGATTTGCTTTGGTGTGAATTAAAGTTTTCACCTGATAAACGGTTTTTTGTATCTTCTTCCAGATAGCCAACTGGACGATCCAGTTCCTTATGGAATGGCAACAACAGATATCCGTAAGTATAGAACAAAGCGGAACAATTATGGTGTTTTCATTATTCTACCATTTATACTCTCATCCTCGTCATTTCCACTTTCTTTTTCCTATTTTATTTTATTCTTCTTTATTGCATTTTCTTCCAGGGAAAGACGAAATAAAAGTAATGGTGCATATTTTTTGTGTATTGGAAAATATATCGAAAGTACGTCATGTGTTGGGAGGAAAGAAAAAGTATTGAGTGGTTTTCCTTTCGGCTAAAATAGTGGCACGATATTTTGTCTACATGTACCTTTAAGAGAAAAGGATTACTTTTAATTATATTTCTTTTGCAGTAGATGCATATACATTCACAGACATATATGAAAATTATATACATTTATGTATACATACAGTATACTTTATTTGCCATTATTTCTTGTTTTATCATTATATAGGCATCCCCTTTCATGATAGATCTATTTACTTATAAGTAATATGCTTTCCCGTTTTCATACAAAGCATTAGTTTTCTGACGCTTCTAGGCTTGGGAACGAAATACATGAAACAAGTAGACATATAGTGCCATCATGTAAGTAATTGATGACAAGAAGAGAGTTAATTCGGTCTTGGTGTACCTTAAGAGGCATCGTTCATTAGTGCTCTTTGGAACAGATTCTCTGAAGACCCCGAATGACCCTAGCCCTAAGAGCACGGTTTAATGTCACGTTAATGGTTTTATTAATGAAGGCAGGTTCGAGCATCTGACTGTGTTATCGAATGGCACTACTACAACAAATGGGATAGATCTCGGTTTTCCTTGAATTGTTTTATTGATATTAGAGAAAATAAAAGAAAGGTGGGCGTCTTTAACTAAACTATTTTTCACTGAAGCCCACACTTATAAGATTTATTCCATCCCTTTGCAGGGAAAGATACAAAACACCAAGTTATGAGTTTTAGGTTTTCTGACGAGCATTTATCACTGTTGTGGATGATGGATGGTGATGGTGTAATTAAAAGAGGAAGGATTGTTATTTCCTTGGAATTTAGGAATTTTCTCTAGGAATTTGGATTTTCCTTCTGACTGAACCGTTTTGCTTATCACTTGAAGCCCAGAGTCAAATATAGTTTGCTCAGGATCTGATTCAAGATAACACCTTGAACAGGTAGACATCAAGGACAAGAATAAGACAGTAGAGTTGAGGTTGTTTAATTTTTTCATGATGAAAACCGTCCGGGGTAAAACATCCACTTTTAAAAGTAAAAGAAGGATTGCGCAATATTTTGAAAGAATCGGGGAATTACTTAAAATATCAGGCCAAGAAAGTCTTGTAAAGTAAGGTGAGGCACTGTATTTCTAAGAACGTAAAAAACCCTGAAGCAAAAATGGGATGAACTGGAATGTAAAAGTAAATCGGGTAGTTAATCAACCAAAACAGAGCAAGGGAACGACACATTTGAAATATGAGGAAAATTTCCTTAGAAATAAAATAATGTAAATGTATTGCTTTTGAAACTGAATAGCCAAAAAGGAAAAGAGAAAAAAATATTGATCAATACTAATGTGTTCAATCAAAATTATCTCTCGACTGATCATTCGAAAGTTGTTTGGATTCCCATTTTCGTGTGCTTAGAGTCAGATACTCCTCTAAAATGTCTTCTGTTTTCCTGATGTTCTTCCTATAAGCAGTAGCTTATTTCTTGTATGCTACATCATGGTTGCATTATATATAATTAATTACTTGAAAATCACAGTTTTTGAATTTTACCTAACTGACTTTTGATAAGTTATGAATTTATAGATTTTAATTTCATGGTGAATAACGCAATTTTTTAGTATCCTTATATTAAATATAGTTAGTAAATAATTTCCTAGGTTTTAATTTTTTTTTTATTTAATCTGTATTGTGTCATGTTATATCCATGTATGTAGATCATAATTTTATTCTTGTGTTTATTCATTGCAATCTAAGGCAATCCTGAACATCTTTTACGAAAGGAACATTGTTAGTTGCTGGCAATGTGTGTTCCTTTGCATGCCATTTCCCCAGATTTAATTTTTGTAATTGAGGACAGACGGGTGATAATATCTTGCTGATTAAAAGATATGATTATTAGAGGGTGATTTCAAAAGAAGAGTTTTTTTTTGTTCACCCTTCTCCTCATATATTGTTTGATCACTTCCAAGTGGTATTGCCGTTGTGAAGGCTCACTGTTTTGTGTCATATGGAGAACGAGTTTCTTCAGATGTCTATCATTTATCTTCTGTCTATGTCTCTCCCTTTCCTTCTACTCCTCCTGTTATTCTTCCCATTCCTTGCCCTCCCCATGTTCTCCACCTCCTTCCTTTCTCTTTACATCACCAGCTTTCGTTTGTTGCTTTCTACATCATCGTCGTTAACGTGATGATGTCCTTTGCTGCCGTGTTCTTCATCTTCTTCCTCCTCCTCCTAATCCACGTAGTGCCTCGTGCCAAAAGTGCCACATTTTTGCAGGGTTTCCAGATTATATCTTTGACAACAACGAGAAGCAGACGAAAAAATCACGCAAGAAGAAGCTAAAGGGTAGGCGTAGGGAGAAGCGTCGCAAGGGTAGGCCCAGGGTGCATGGCAAGGTGTTTTGACCCGCTTTTCTCTTCCCCCTAATCAATGAATCAGTCCACTTTCTTCCTGTCTCTCACAAACGTTCAGACATTCGGTATACTCGTAACACGTCATTAATAATGATGATGATGTTTACTTATCCTTTTTCATTATCCTGCCTTTGACGCTAAATCAAGTTTATTATTTAATGTTGTCAAATTAAACCTAGTGTCTAATGCTGTCAGATTCTACAGAGGACGGCATGTATAAATAATGTTCATTGAAATGTGGAGCTTCCAGGAATTGATAACTGCCACTACTACTACGGCTGATCAGCTCATTTCTGTATTCGAGAATTCATAAATGCGGAGAAGACTTTTTTAAATTTTCTTTTAAGTAATATTCTTATGGTAATCATGTTTTAACACATAATTTTGTTTGTTAATGCAAGTGTAAAAGATTGCAAAAAAAAAAAAATGAACAAGTAATTAAGTATACATAGAATCTTCCCATGATGCTCTTATGCCTGGAACGTGATGACTGGAATTGGAATTAGGTTCAAAGTCCCTGTCAGAGAAATGAAAAGAAAGAAATGTAGTTAAATAACAACCGTGCTCCCACGATCAAAGACATTCTTGCGTAACTTACAATCCGATATATAGTAATCATTGTTGCAGTTCATGATGGGAGTCATGTATAGCTTCCCGTGCCTGGTTGTGAGTGGAAGACAATTTCCGAACCTAGGCAACCTTACAGAAAATTGAAAAAAATTAATAAACAAAACATTTGCAAATATAGTAAAAGTAGAATGGCAGCAGCCGGAAAGAAAATATTATTACCTTTAAAATTTAAAATATGAATATAGGTGGTAATGGAATACAGGATAATCATATTTTTTTATTACAAAAATATATAGAATCGTGCAGAATTCTATACCCTGCATATACAAGGTGCTTGAGGAGCCCAGCCTCGTATTATGCTCCTTCAGCATACGACTTGAGAGAGAGAAGAGAGAGAGAGAGGGAGAGAGAGAAAGAAAGAAAGAGAGAGAGAGAGAGAGAGATAAGTATCTAGATGAGAGAGATAAGTATCTATATATATATATATATATATAATATATATATATATATATATATATATATATATATATATATATATATATATATATATATATATATATGTGTGTGTGTATATATATGGTAGTTATGTTACATTTATCAGCAGGTTCTCATTTCTTACCCTGTTAATAACGACAGTTGTGTTGTAACCTCCCAAAGCCGAGTTAATTCAGTTTAATATCGAACCGATCCCTCACGATTGCACAATGCCATCGACATGTACATATGCAACGGTAATTGGCAGGCAGACAACCGACAACAACGGACAGGGGACTCGGGAACACCGAGATGAGTGAAAAAGTAGTCAGCATCCGTGCTAATCATTATAACTCTTTCTTTTCGAGGTATTTCAGGCTTGTCTACCAATCAGAAATCGCCTTTCGGGTTAATAATAACTATCTTTCGTATATATATATCTTTAACAAACAAAACTAGCGCAGCTAAGCCCTGTTGAAAATATTTACTGACGATGCTAAATTTTGCCTCGTGAAGCCTCTGCTTGATTTTTTAAGTAACTAGATGGGTTTAATTGGTCTTTCGAAGGTTAAAACATTTCTATCGTTTGCATGGGTGGAAAGAGGAAAGGGACATAGAAAATAAATGCTGGAAGTGCCTAAATAGATCTATCTACCTATCTGTCGTGTATATATGTGTGTATATGTATATATATAGTATATATATATATATATATATATATATATATAATTATATATATATATATATATATATATATATATATATATAATTATATATATATATATATTATATATATATATATATTCATATATAGATATATATATATATATATATATATATATATATTTATATATGGTATTCATTTGGAGAGAGAGAGAGAGAGAGAGAGAGAGAGAGAGAGAGAGAGAGAGTTGCAAAAAAATTCAGGGACAAAATAGACTAAAAATGAAAATTTTTACCCCAATTACGAAAATCCCCTCAGACGACCAATAGATGATTTTCCATTCGTCGTCAGAAAATTGGTCCTTGAAAATTGGAAAGAAGAAAATGTTGCGCCGAAAAGAAGTGGGTGAAACTTGCATTCATTATTTTGATCTTATTTGATGCTTGGTGGTTTGGCTCAATACTAACCCTAACGATATGAGTTGATACGTGAGAGTGATTTCCATAGATTTTCTTAAAAAACTTTTGTGCAGTATAATATATAGTATATATATATATATATATATATATATATATATATATATATATATATATATATATATATATATATTATATATATATATATATATATATATATATATATATATATATATATATATATATATATATATATATATATATATACTGTGTATATAATATATATATATATATATATATATATATATATATATATATTATATATATATATATATATATATATATATATATATATATATATATATATATATATATATATACTTATACTACTTATGTTAATAATTTTTATATACCATAGAACATAACTTATCGTGTCAACTCACAGAATGCATACTGTCTTGACTAATACAGCCCTAACAGTAAATTACATTTCGGGACGAAAAAGCCGAACATTATCGGACATTTTGCATCCTGGTATTTTTTGTTGCTTTCATATTTTTGAGACAGATGTCACCGCAGCCATCACTGGTGAACTGAATGAGATCTGTTACTGAAACCTTTTTGAATTCGTGGGAGGAAAGTTTTGGCAAACACTCGATTTTGTAGAATATTCATTTGAATCATGTTATCAGAATTAGGAAGAGCAAAGGCTGCACTGATAGCGGTTGAAGTATTTTGTTCTGTCTTTAATATAGAAAATTCATCCTTCCATTTACAAATGTGTAGAAGAACAGTAAACAATATAAGATTATACATCCCGGGGCAATAACGTATGGCCTAATGATTAAATATAAAATAAAGTTCACTGTGAAGAGGATACCGAAAAAATTGCAAACAGATCTTTTCTGAGATATTTTAAGAGTTGCAAAGAAAAGGAAACACTGACGTTAGGAAATATTCGTCCAAAAGGAGGTCTGAAAATTTAGATTTCAAGGGCGAAGGAAATATCAGTTTTGCGGTGACATTCTGTCCGAAAAGAAGCTGACTTAACAATCTGCCTTATTTACATTTTGCAATTTCTTACTAACTTTGGTTTAGTTTTGTTCTGTTTATTCAATTCTAGTAATATTTATAATTTCATGATATTACACAAGATTATGAAGTGTTTAATTTTTTTTTGGTTTTTTGTAGAAGAATACTTCACGAAATGTTCTGTAGATTGTAAGTAGCAGATGTATTTTAACATGATTATGTAAGTAGTTCATTTTTATGCTAATGTGAGTTTTGCAGTTAGTCTTAGATGCAGTCATTTGGTTTGGTGGTCAAATTTGATCCTTGTCATGCCCTAGCCAACTGGGGTGTCTTATTGAAGAAAAATATTTCTTAAAACGTGTGCTTTATACTGAATATACTGTAAATGCTCTCAGATGTGTTTTATTCTGCTGGTTCTCTTGTTAATTTTTTCTCTAAACCCTTGTTTATCCTTTTAGTTATTCCCCCAGTATTTTTATCAGCTACGAATTCTCTCATTATTCCTTTTCTTATTTAGATAAGAAAGTATTTGTTGCTCTTCCAATGTATTAGACAATTAACTGTGCAATAAGTTCTTTAAATAAATAAAATGTAGCCGAAGTTATCATCAAAGAGATATTCCAACCAAATAGGTGTCTTATATAACCCGGGAGTCATTCTTCATATTTATGTGTCTTTCCAACATCCAGTTCTTTCATGTATATAGTTATTTAATCTTTGCTCTTTCTGTGCTTTTCTAGCCTGCCAATGGTTTCGTCAATTTGTCCTGCTTTTTTTACTCCCTGTTTTTCCACAACCCTCTGTCAGTTGTTCCTTGTCTTCGTTTATCATTCCTTTCGTAAGTTTTTGTGGCTTCTCTCCGACACGTATTCTCTTTCTTTACCTGCCTTGAGAGGTATGACAATTTCCAGGTGGTCTGAAATTGCCCGGATTTGTTCTAGATTTTCTTTCTGTAACGATACCCAGTTATACTATTTTGATTCTAATTTAGAATTTTAGTATGAAGAAGGTAGGCATATGCGCTTATTCATTCCCAGCTGTGAGAAACTCTTAGATATCTACCTGATTCACTACTAGATCAGCGGTATCATGATGGGTCTTAAAAAAGTGGCCAAGTTATTTCACCCTCGTCAAGGATTTAGCCGTGTCATATATCTCTCTATCTGTCTGCACACACACACACATATATATATTTATACACATATATATACACACACACATACACACTTACTTCCTGCGAATACAGAATGGAAATATGCAAATTCAACCTAATTCATAATAATATTCAGGGATTCAAAGAACTTGTAGTTTGTACAGATGCTTCGTTGACCAAGCAGGTCTTCATCATATCAATGACTACAAGAGCCGTAAAGTTTTTGACAACAAAAAGAAACAGGTTTGGATTAGCATCAACAACTACCTAAGGCAAAAGTCTTACGGATCACATATTGCGTCATTCTTTTCTAAATAATCTATAATCGTTTATCGAGATTTTTGTTCAAGGAAGAAAACACGGTAAAGTAAGAATACCTGATCGCATTCTCGCAAATAAGTTTTGGCTGTCATAATCAGGTCATAAAAGAACTTCTGTTCTATTATTGGATACCTGCCAATAAGACCACTGAGGTGCCTGACACCTGTAATTCTAATCAGGACATCGGGCCGCTCACCTAATAAACATTCATGTTTTTGTAAAACAAGTTTTTCGTTGTTTTGTCTCTCACTGTCGACCCTCCCTCCTGATAAACATTAAATTTTATTTTTTGTTTGTTTTCTACGTTATTCTTTCCCGACAATGTTTTCTGAATTATTCTTTCAGTTTTGGAGGGGAAAATTGTCATCTCTGAAAACTGTGTCTTCTTCTATACTGACAGAATAATTAGAACTCGGCGGTATTTAGTGCTATGAATGAATAAATTGCCGCAAGTTGCATAATGTGTAAAAAATATAATCTTACCTGCATTAACGACATCTGCTTCTAATACAGCATCCATAAAGACGGTGACGGTTACCTCCACGAATTGTTGCTAGTTGCTGTTTATGATCATCTCAGACTTTTTTATTTTTTGTCAGTTCCTTTAGTCACTGCTCGTAACAGTTCAAAACTTATCCTTTCTTCACGTTACTAATTGATAGGTTACTTCTCTCGGTTTGTTTGAAAGTTTCTAGTCGATATTATTATTCATGTGATTTTCCCGGATCACTCTTCACGCTAGTCAAGTCGTCAGAATACTCTGTTTAAAGAAATGTTCCCCTCCCTTGTTTCCAGTTTACGTTCTGAAGAAATTTAATGTCACTATTTATGTTTGCATTTACCCTCATCGCTGTTTCTGTACGTTTATATTTTCCTCGGCAGCTCTTTATTATGGTTTAAATTCAAATTGATCGTTACTGATGCTCAGTTCCCTTTGGAGGAATTTAAATCTTTTATCCCTTTCCCCTTTTATAACCTGAATTAATCATCAGTAAAGTTTTAATTGTATTCTTTTCATCTTCACTCTGAGAAAAGAGTTGGAGGGCATTAAAGCTCTGAAGTTTGCCGAGAGGCTTCCACCTTTGGGTTGCACAGCTAAAGCCCAGTCAAAGTTTTTGCTACTCTATGTTTCCTGATCTTTGTTTCCATCTTATTGTACCCTCCGTGTGGTCAGTTCCTCCCTTTTTTTCCCTCTCGTTCGCAACGCCATTTTAATTTTCTGCACAGACCTTTTACACAAAATTTGCTCGTAACGCTTGACCGAGACAGAATTCCCTCCCAATACTCTCCTTGAAGAGAAATACAGATATGATTATAAATATGAGAGTTCTTTGTACATTCATCGTGTATTCTATTTGAGGATAGTTCACAGGCGTCTATTATAAGTTATTTATTGCAACTTCGGTTATATATTCTTGATAAGCACTTTTTTCATAACAGTATCACATTAAGTCTTCTTCGGAGCAAAGCCTTTTACATGTCAACAAATCAAAGTAAAACGATTTATGTCATTGCCAGGTACAGTAGTTTCAAATGTCTATTTGAAATCATCCATTCAAATGTAGGTTGTTGAATCTAATTATATCGTATAATATTGTTTAATTTGTAATTATAGAAGATACTTGTTTCTCATATAACGTGAAGGAAATTTCTCAGGTCAAATAGTAGATTTCGTTTTTTGCAGTCACCTAAACTTATACTTAAGATAATCTGTAAACTGAGAAGATCGTATGGTGTTAGTTGAGAAATATGCAGAATCAAAATTTAATGTTGCTTTGTTTAAATTGCGTTGGTCCAGGGGACAAACGCCATTGCCTTTCTTACTTCAGAGCCTTTTCAGCTCATGGCTAGACTAGTTTTTCGCGTTAAGCCTGCCCAATACAAGAACGTGGTCTAGACGGCTAATTCTATCAGACAGTCTGTGTGGAAAACCTTTCCGTCTCTTCCTCCTTTTATGTAAACGAACCCTTCGTATCTCAGAGATACTCGGCCACAATATTTGTTGCAAATTTCTTGCCAGGGTTCGTGTTAGGGATTAATTAGCGCTTTCCATTTACGAGAATTGTTATACCCTCCCTCCCTTTATTTTGTTTTTATTTATTTTGCAGAGGTTTTTAATATTTCCCTTTCTCTGATTTTCTCTCCCTCTCTGCGCGCGTGTATCTTGCCTGCGGGCGATGGTGATTGATTGCATCCACATGCTGCTGCTGCTGCTGATGGCCTGTGCCCGTGCATCCACTTGCGGCTGACTTCTCCTGGCCCATCCAAATGTGCCTGGTGACCGACTTGTGACGGGGCATCCTCTGCAGCTCCGGAGGTCGCCATTGAAGGGCCTCAGGAGCGTCACATCCAGCGAGGGAGCGTCCTCGCCATCACCTGCGTGGTGCGCCATCCTCCCCACAGCGCCCCAGGGCAAGTGCTCTGGTTCCACGGCACCGAAAATATCGACTACGACTCTCCCAGAGGGGGCGTCTCCATTCAGGTGAGAGAGAAAGAGAGAGAGGGAGAGAGAGAGAGCTGAAGGATAGATTCCATCTGTCTTCTTCAGATATTTCCCCGTCTTGTTTTCCTCGCCAGCCAAGGCATTGTTATGGTTTCCTAATCTGGTTCTTCATTACGATATTGAAATAATTCGTTAGCACTCATATAGAATCTAGTATCTCATTAAAGGAAGGCTTAATGAGTATACTGAATTCCCCTTGTCCATCTAAGCAGTGTTGTTTAAAGGGAATTGGGAAACAAATTCTAAATCTAAATTTGATTATAAATTCTTATCAACAGGATCTGTTGTAGCTGAAACTATATGTATTAACTGGATTCATATGTTTTCACAGAATAATATTATAACTTACATATCGGACATGAAGATAAAAATACCGTATGCTTTAATCAATATACACTGCTAGCTAATACTATTCGAGCTGAGATACCTTGAAAGTGTTCATTTCCTAAATGAAAATGGAGGAACACATCAGTGTGATATGAGTTTAGTCTGTGACGTTTTGGTAGCGTTCTATTGAGTCCCTTATTTTCTTTAACAGACAGAAAAATCCAATCGCAAGACAGTGAGTAAACTAATGCTGGCAACAGTCACAGATAACGATAACGGTGAATACAGTTGTAGCCCCACGGATCTTCCCCCAGCAGTCGTCGCAGTGCATGTCCAAAGTGGTAAGTGAGAGAGAGAGAGAGAGAGAGAGAGAGAGAGAGAGAGAGAGAGAGAGGTGAGCTCTGTTTTCTTTCGTTTGTTGGTGATGGGGTTAATGAGGTAGGGCATATCATGCTTGGTCTCTTCAGTGGTTAGTGTTCTGGGATCCTTGCTTTTTCTAGTTTCTACTTCAGACCTGAGTGTTGCCCTTGGAAATAAAATAACATCTTTGTAGGTAATGGAACGCTTGTCGCAGTTATTCTCTCCATCCCTCCTCCCCTCCCCCAACCCCTT
>NC_089752.1:3263000-3333000 GCF_040412425.1 Macrobrachium rosenbergii
AGTAATGAAAACCTGATATAAAGCACATAATTGCTGGCTGCTTATTCATGATAAGTTTCACCCTGCTTGGAAATGAAATGTTGATAGATAAACATTTTTACTTTTTCTTGTTTGCGTTGGGGAGTATGACAAATCATGTCTGTACCTCCATTTTTTCTTCTTTCTTATTGTTCTCAGCTCCTCGAAGTCCATCAACACGATTAGCCCTATTTTTATAGTTTCGTTATATAACTGCAGTTGTTACAAGAAAGCAATGGTGTATATTTCCATGTCTTTCGAGTCCAGTTCGAATTGGAACGTCCCAGAATTTTGAATAAAAAAAAGACAGATTTTGACTGCGTATTTACTGTGTTGTTGCTTTTGGAACACATTCTATAAAAAGAAAAGGTCTTGTTTTTCAAAAGGTGATTTGGGGGAAGATAATGCTGCTTCTATTAATGAGTTTTCACTACGTTAAGTGAGTTTTGTATCTATCATCAAAAAGTTCACGTTAGAAGGCAGAAAACAGTAAATTTCAACATTTTTTTTTATTCATAGTGTCTCAGAATACGTTACTTGTTTTGACCTAGATTAAGAGATTGAAGTCAAATTCTCTTGCTAGTGATTTTTTTTTATTTTGTGACATTTCTCCTCTTCATCAAGTCATTAATGTTTTTTCCCACTAGTAAGTTTGAATTGGTAGAGTTGCTAAAGTCAGTTTTTTAAGAATAAATTGAATGATTAAATACACAAATAACAAAGGCATCCTTTTACCTGGGACTATCAGTGTCATCCGCTTGCAGTCAGATAAATGGCTTTCTACCTTGAACAGGAAAAAAGCGGAGCAAATTCGTTGAAATATTTTCTGCTCATAGCTGGACATAGGAGAGAACCAATAGTTTGCTTTTGTACATAAAATTGTCATGAGAAATATACACTCATTCTATATTTTGCAATATGAGCATAGATTAATTCAGTGTGTACATACCATGAATTCAGGTTCTGACATATGAAATATATTCTTAGTTTTATAATGTTGCTTTGGTTTGGATTGTCGATGTTTCTTAGACAAACAAAATATTTTTTGCTCCTAAACACAAAGCGATCTGCTATATTTTCCACTTTCAGGTAATAGATAAGTAATTTACAAACATGATTTTGTGTTCCTGTTTACTTTAAGCCTGTTGCGATTGTTTGAAGATGTAGTTGTTTGCTTCATTGTCAATTTTCTTAGTGATGGGCAAGTAGCTGCAGTTCTCCAAAGTTAATTATGGACAATGTTCAAAGGGTTATAACGGCCACTATCCCATTCTATCATTCCCTTCCAACAGTTATGTATGTATGTCTGTACGTATGTTGAAATTTATGCATATATGTATGCCATGTATGCTCGTATGTATGTATGTAGTTATGTCAAGAAATTCAGTTTTCCATTACCTGATTTTGCACCTTCGGATGTTATCAGTTGTGTTGTCTGTGAATGATTCTTCTTTTGCTTTCATTTATTTGCCCATCATTTCTCTTTTGATAAACCGATAGGTCACCCGTTACTTTTGTTAACAGTGGCCTCTGACCAACACAGCTAAGAATTTAGGTTGCCTCCTATCTGGTGTTTATTATTGCAAAAAGCACCTGGTAAGGAAAATATTCGAAGAAATCCGGTAATACTTTTTTTTATCTATGTCTATCTATCTGTCATTGTTATTATTATTATTATTGTTTGCAGTGGCACTTCATCTACAATCAATACGCAATGATGCTTTTATGGGTTTACCTCTTACTATCTGGGATGGATGGTTTTGACCCTCCCTCGTGAATAAACTACATAATATGTAATGGTTTAGAATTGTAGCCTTCCATGTGCTCATTACTTGGTGGCCTGTGGAAATGAGGTTGTCTTTTTTTCCAAGTAGGACATATACACATAAGCAGTATGTGTTGATATATGATCATATTTACACTTGTACACAGACACGCACTCACATACATACATATAGAAACACAAATATATTTATACATATATAAATATATTTATATGTATATACTGTATGTATATATATATACTGCATATATTACATACATACATATATATTTATAACCCCCATTTCCTTTATTTTCTAAAGGTCTAGTATCGTGTTCCTTCCAATTACTGTATTTCGAAAAAAACAAAGGTTTGATTAATAAGATTCTCCAAATTATAAAAAAAATAGTTGCTGCCAAATTTGTCAGTTTCTTGCTGTTTTCTTTGGTATATATAGAGTGTGTATTACGAGAATTTGGATTTCACAGGTTTCTGTCAGGGCCACTTGCTATATTGATGCCCCATTTAGTGTCAGTTCTGCAAGGTATACGTTTCCATCTCTTATTTACAGAACATTCAAGTAAATTTCTCAATGACTTAATAATGTCATTACCATCTTTTTTTTTTATTCTTTGTTGCATGTTGTTTACAATGCAGCATTCACAGTCACGTGTTTTGTAATTACTAATGTAAAGTATGTGACTGAATAGATTGCCATTTCTTTTTGCCATTTTTTTTGTTCGGAGTGCTATATTATTTCTTAATATTTTGTTATTAATGCACGCAGCAGCAAATGGGCATCTCCTTTACTGTTATTTTAATGGCTCAAATATAGCCAAACAAATGACTCCACCCACCAGTGTCTACCACATGGAAAGGCTACAATAAACGTCACTTAAATGTAAGACCTTTTATAAATGTCATATATGATATACCCTTAACAAAATGAATATTTTTGTAAGCTCCGTCTTTCATTATCAACCTCCATGTCCTTATGAAGTTCTTTTAAAATGTGGAATTGTTCTTAATATCGTACAGAGAAACAAGAGAGACTAATCAGAACGTCTTATTGCTATTTACAGTGTGAAATAGGAGAGCATAGAAGGAACTCCAGGTGTAATAGAAATAGGAAGCAGAGTCAAGAGGATAATACTGATATAAATGTAGACAGAAAAACTAGGAAAGAAAAGAAGGAATCGGTTTAGGTCGTGTCAAAAGAAGAATTACGTCTTAAGCTTAACTTGAAGACGAAGAAAGAAACAACATTCCTTCGTGGCAAAGAATGAAATGAAATGGTGCAGAACCCATGTAACTTTCAGTAGTAGCTGGTGAAGGTAATTCAGTTTAACTGTTATAGTTGAAAGGCAGACCCAGAGTCACAGACAAAGGAAAAGAAGGAGTGTTTGTGTGTGTGTGTGTGTCTGTGTGCCTCCCAAGAATTTCTTTGCATTCCGCAGGGATATGTTTTAGGGTAATAGGCTTATAAAGACATGGCAGCACTTGGGGAGAAGCACGTGTCCTTCGACACATGACATGTGTCCATATATTGACGCTGTGTTCTTACCCAGACTTTTTTTTAATGGATTTTGTCATTTTTATTTTTTTTATCTAGAAGTTTACTGGTGAAGAATTTTCCCTTTCATAAGCATTGAATGTTTACGGTTTTATCTTGACAAAATTTGTTTTTGCTATGGTTTTAATTTACGTTTTTCATGAATTTACTTCTTACAAGTTTCGAGAACAAGAACAAAAAGTCAGTCTTTTCTCTTTTGCTGGCAAGAAAAAAGTTGGAATATATTTCAACAGAGTGCCCTGTTGAGTCTTCTTCATGTAACAGAGGTGGAAATCTACCCCTCAGACCAGTCTGTAAAAGAAGATTTGATGTTAGATCAAGTTGGCCTTTTGCCCGCAAGGATTCTTGGTGTGCGAGCAGGCCGTTAACAACTGATGTAGCTCATTCTCTTCTGCCGGTAAGAGAAAATCGAGATACGTTGCCTTTCAAAGGGTCTTCCATGGGATTCTCCATTCTTCATTTTTAAAACCATCGCCATAACTTAGCCTGCAGTAGCAGGAGCAGTCTGATAGTATCCTGCAGCAGGAAGAGTAGTCTGACAGCAGCAGTATTTTGACCGAAAGCTACATTTTCTTCTAATCGAATTCCAAGCAAAACTGAAGTCTTCCAATGTATGCTTGCCCAACCTCATCTTGACGGGAGCATGATAAACAAACACTGAGAAAGCGACTGGGTGCGAGCATACACAACACAAGCGAACTCAAGCAAACAGTCTTAGCATATTGACGAGCTTAATGCATGCAGAATGGAGATGGGAAGAGGATTGTGGGATAGAGCAAGCGAGCGGAGAAGCGGGATGAAATGATTATATCAGAGGAGAGGGAGGCAGAGATTCTTATGTAATAGTTCTGGAAGACGGACAGAGGATGATGATCTTCGACGGGAAAATAGTTTCCTTGTATTCGAACCCAACCCCCCCCCCCAAAAAAAAACACTTTGCAGAATAAATTTCTGTTTTTGTCTCGAAAGCAAAAATAAGTGTGGAAACGTAGCTTTTGTACTTCTCTGTTGTTCTGCTATTGATGATCTTCAACCCTGTTTTTATTATTCTAATTGATGTTCCCTTGCATGACATGCCAGAGGCAGAATGAAACTCTAGATGACCTCAGAAGTAATCATAACTTAAGCAATTATCCGACCGGTAATCAAAATTGAGTTTGAAGAAAGGACCACAACATTGAGCAACAAGACGGTGGATTCCGTAAACACGTTGACACCACTTGTAGAATTCTGCTTTTCCAGAACTTTTGTAATACGGCAATATCATTAAGTAAGTGCTCACAGTGTTTATAGCAATTCCGAAATTTAATGTGCATAGTTACATTTAATAATTATATTTTTCCCGTTTATCTTTTCCATGCTTCAAATCT
The DNA here is from genome assembly GCF_040412425.1 of Macrobrachium rosenbergii. Classification (NCBI taxonomy): domain Eukaryota; kingdom Metazoa; phylum Arthropoda; class Malacostraca; order Decapoda; family Palaemonidae; genus Macrobrachium; species Macrobrachium rosenbergii. Next base: position 3,267,724 of record NC_089752.1, read on the forward strand.
GTTTTGTCCATTTATCTATATATCTGCCCACTTACTCTCTTCCTCATTGGTTAAAGATATTTTTTTATCATGTAATGTTACCATGGATGTAAAAAAGCCTAGCAAGAGGCTAAATCGTTGCATAAGTTTTGTAAAAACTGCAATAATAACAAGCCTGCATTGGATTTATGTCATAGGAGCAGATATCCGCTCTAACTGTTTTTTGCAGCTCTCTGCTCCCACAGTTCAAGTGTGTGTGATATGACAGGCCACACCTGTTGGTTTCTAAAGCTCAGCCAAGTGTTCGGGAACTTTATATGATTCGTGTGTGATATGTTAGAGAGAGAGAGAGCAGATCAATTCGTTCCGTGAAATGTGAGTAGGTGGAAGGGAAAGAGAGAGCTAAGTGGCCTGTTGTTTAAAAAAGAGAATAAGACTCGCGACGTCAAGGCATTCATTAAATCAGGCAATAAAAGCAAGATCAGAGATTATGGAGCTATTCTCATTGCATGGCAGACAAACACATTGTTAAATATAAACCAAACTTAGGCCCTCGAGTTCCACGAAATGTAAGCACAAAATCGGTAATAACTTCACTACCTCTGATTATATGTCGTTTGCAGGTGCTACCTTCCAATTAGAACTAAAAAGGAGTCCACCCTTTAAGGTCTTTTGACAGCTTAACTTAAGCATTACTGTTTGTCCAGTGAAGATATGTTCGTTTCCACAAAATTAGTTTTAGTGTATACCTTTGCCACTATTTAACATTGATAAAAGAGAGGTTAGTTTACCTAATCAAGAGGTTTTCCTATTAACAAAACCTCTCGTTAAAACTCACCTCTCTCTCTCTCTCAAAAAAAAAGGAAAAAAATCCACAGCTACCATTGGACCAAAGTTACCTTGTATCTCACGCAGTCCTTCATATAAAGTACAATAGAGTCCACAGTACTGAAAAGAAGAAACTATTCCATCTACTGTAACTATTTAGATTGTATCCTGGTGCGAGTAAGAGACGTTCAAGAACTACAGGCACTGAGACAACGACTGATGTGAAGCCTCCTGATTGCCCTTAGCTGACGTAGAAAGACGCAAGGGTACCTACTCTCCATATGGAAGCCTCTGACAACGTCTTTGTATTTATCTCTGCACCGAATAAATCGCCGATGACTCGAACTCACGTCCCTTATATTACAAGCTTATTTTGTTGGCACAGAATGCGAAGATTATGCTTCATTCCCCTGATTACAGTATATCGTGAAAATACTTGCAAGGAAAAATCTCAAGTTTGGGTTCCTAATATATTCATAGTTCTGGACTGCCACAGACGATATGTGGAAGGAATAGATTATTTTTTATACTAACTAGATAACTTCCAATTGTTCATTAGTGATTGTTAGTTTACTGAATCTTGAATCAGTTTTATTGTTTCCAAGGTCTTACAATGAGATTTTTCTTAGATGAAGTATGTTTGGAAAAAATGTTTAGTTATGACTTTGTCAGAAAAGCTAAATAACATGTTCACTCAGTGGCTACAACTGCGACCCCGTATGATATGCTGCAAATTCTGCCGGTACGTACAGCGCATGCGCATTAACTGAAAATTAGCGCATGCGTCCTGCTAATGTGCCCGCGAGTCAAGATGGCGACGAACCTGAACCTCGCAGCGAAATTCACCTCGCAAGGAGAACTTAACTCAGCAATTAAAGAATGCGAAGATGCAAATTTTGTGAAGGTGTACAATAGAAGCTCACGTTCTGTTGAGAAGTTCTGCCAGCTTCGATCCAGACAAATTAATTACTTTAACAGGCTAACAAGGTAACACGAATCTTCGTCTTTGGGGAGGTTGATTTTGCCTGTATACACGGTGACACGAATTAGAAATCCAGAGGCATTGGATGGAATTCGGCCTAACCGAAAGTAAGTCATTATCCACTCTATTTTCATTTGAATTTATTATTTTACTCGTTTTTTTTATACGTTCCGTGTTGAATGGCTTCAAGCAAGGCTAGCATTTGGAGTGTACAGGTTGCAGTCTTAGTGGAAACTATATTTCATACAGAATATTGCATACAGAATACGGTAGGCTATGAAATTTTAGACCATATATTTAATAAAAGGTCTGTCCAGTGGTGTTAACGATGTCACAACCAATTTTCCTGACTGGCTAAACATGGTCTCTCATACCCCAATTAACTAATGAGATATAAAAATATACGTATGATAACGCGGTCAGACTTGGCCGTTCTCTATTTGGTAAAATATTTTTGTAAAATATGATTATCGCGCGTGAACCGCACCAAAGAGAGCTTAGCTGTAAGTATACAGCATCGTTGCTCGTATCAGTAAGATTCCACTGGTGGGGGTGGTTACGAGCTGTACGAATCTATGGTAGTCATTCGAGATGAATGGGTTCGTAGTCACAGCTATAGCCATTCATAGATTTCCATAGCTTTTCATTTACATTATTTACGAATAAAAATGAGTTTTATAGTGTATCTTCAATGTAAACATAATGTTTCACCAAAAAACAATTGAATCGTTTCACGTTTTTTCATGCTTGGTAAATATTTAATCATCTTTCCCGCACCCAAACATCAGTCAACGTAACAGACTCATAAATCTCGGGTTAATGTCAATGACACGGATGACCGTCAAATCGTGATTCATCGAATGGATCGTGAATGAGGCCCCCACATGGAACCCTCATAAAAAAAACTCATTCAGGAGACACGCTCCTTATCAGAGGTCGTCCCTAATGATGAAGTAAGATCCCGACGTAATAAGAGTTATTGATGTGAGTATTTGTTTCCTCACATGTACGTATGTATGTACGTAACGTTTTTTATGTTAATGCAACAAGCATAATTCTTTCATAACTGGCATTTCAGACATCATTAACCTCATATAATTCACTTCAACCGAGGAAAATATAATTCCAGAAAATTCTTTCAAGAGGGATAAATGAATTCTGAGACGGATGCATAAATTTGACGAAATTTCCTCGTTCTGTTATTTGATGCCTGAGAGACATAACCTTTGACATTTAGCTTAGGAAGGATGGTACGACAAATTTAAGGCATAAAATTATTACCCAAGACTTTGTTTGCTAAAAAGGAACAAATTTTCAACAATGAAGCTCAGTAAATTGAAGTTCCATAAACAAAATGACTCGGTAAGATAAAAAAAAAAGCACATTCGAAATAATGATATAATGGAAAGTGTTCTCAGGTTTCGTATGAGTTGTTGAAAAGATTTTTGTCCTAGCATACCTGTCACCGTTAGTTACTACGACGAAACAAATTAATGATGATAATAATAATGAAAAAGGAATTTGATATCCGCTAAAGAGGACAGGAAGTATTGATTAGACCTGCTTAATGCCATTTCCATCCTGTGGTCCGAGATTTGGTTTTGCTATAGCCATATTTCTATGATTTAGTGCTTCTCGGCTTTTTTCCTTTCAATCTATTAAACTTCTTTTCCCCAAACCATACCAGTTGACTATGTTTTTGGTGTTAGGTTCCGTAGTAATTCTGAGCATCTTTAATGAACGTGTTCAGAAGGAAAGCTGTCACAGATGACAGCGTTTCTCGAATCTGTATTAACCCTTTTTGTTTGCAAGGTCGTTTCCCTTTCATACTACATAAGTGTCGTAACGATAACCAAAACCCACCTTATCACCGTTACTGGATTAACTGACTAATGGCTGATGAAGTACAACGAACGAGAGATCTCCCATTTGCGAGATTTAAAAGCCCTATGCTGCCCGCCTGACTCCTTTTTTATATCTATGTGAATAAAATGTTTTGCCTTCGGATCTTGTAATTCGGATCGTCAAAGATTTCTCTTGAAACACCAGTTAGTTTTTTTCTGTATAAAATGTTCTCAATATCATTCTTGTAAAGAATTTATTTTTTTATTCATTCGGATGCCATATAAGTTTCGTTTACAATATCAAAAGTTTAAACTTCGTTTTAAAAGTTTTGATAGCCAAGTGGATGTGGCTTTTTATTTTCAAATGTCGTTCGAAAGAAAAATTTTATGATCCTGAAATAAATTGTGTTAGAAAATCTTGAAGAGAAATCGTGTCGAAAGACAAACGATTAATTTATTACTCTTTGAACTATGAGTCATACTCAAAAATTAATCAATAGCTTTCAGAAAACAAGTCAGAGAAATAAAGAAACATACAGCCATTCATTTCTTGAAAATAACGGGCTATTGGGCTTGACATTTACGACTGGCTGAGAGATGAACGGGACCGTATACCGATGTTTGAAATAAATCTTGAATCACACGCAACTACGAATTTCAATAGCATGGCGTCTAGTAATGAATCTTTGCTTTATGGGCAAAATCAGAAGTCTACCGTTATTTCTCTGTCTTGACGGAAGCCCGTTCATTAAGTAAGAATATCTCTTCAAAAACAACGAGAACCTGTCACTTCTGTGACTGCCTTATGACTTGAGAGAGTTGGAGATATTTTCTGACAATAATTACAAACTCTGATGTAAAAGGAATGATGAAATAGAATTCGTGAACTGCTAAAATCGTCAGACTGGCAAGGCAACACCTGCTGAGACGCCGCAAGGAATTGAACCTCTCGAGTGCATGAACGCGGGACGGTGGATAATGGAATGGGAGCCTGACCTCGAGCCACATCCCACTTTTCAGCAGCTTCTGAAGACGGCGCAGAAAATGTGTGGTTTATTTTCCCATAGAATCTAACGGGGCAAGCCTGTCATCATCGGACAAATTTTCCCGTGTTGAAAACAGGCATTTACACAATCTCGCTCCCGTGTCTTTAGATAGAGGTTCCTTGTTAGTGTGTTAGACTCAGTCATTTTCCCAGTGTCCTCAAATAAAACAGATTTAATCACCCGTTCAGTGTCCTTTAGATTAGTTTAGACTCAGTCATCTGTTCAGTGTATCTGAAATTAATTCAGTCATTTGTTCAGAACTCTTTAAATAAATCCAGATTTTCATCTTTTAAATGAAGTCAGACTTAGTTATTTGCATTTGGCATCAACAAAAACTCCTACATACATACCAACAACCACTCGTGCTGGTGGTATTTGTGATAAAAAAGGTATAGATCCGAAGGTCTATCTTATTTATTATTTACATTTGATCTGTTTGCCTTTTCAGTATAAAAAAATGGTAAATATCAAGAAAAATTTTTCTTTGCGAAAATCTTTTGCAGTATTCACATTGTATTAATACACGTACACGGTTCTATTCTGGTCTCGATCTCGTCAAAAGCTGAATTATTCTCTCAGTTGCACTGTTGACACACACACACACACACACACACAGAGACTAAACTTATTGCCACTATGAAAGCAGTCAGGTGAAATTAGTATAATTAACTTGCTAAGTATCTCGTCTAGAAACAACACCCGGTGTATTTTCACAATCCTAAAAATATTTGCTGAGTGATATGGCAACGTGTGTATTTTAGTTTTTTATATTTTGCGACTCAGATATTACAGACGCTAAGATATGATTGCGATTCTGCTGTGTATAGATTAACGGTTCTTAGAGAGAGAGAGAGAGAGAGAGAGAGAGAGAGAGAGAGAGAGAGAGAGAGAGAGAGAGAGATATGATCCTTGGTGATTATAAGACGATGCCATCTTAACATCGTCCCCTGTCACACGATCCTTACCGGAAGGGAACCTTACCCTAAATTACAGCATTCCAGACCCGTTGAGATTCCTCACCATTCCAGAGAATTCTCCAAGCGATGAAACCTAAAGTAATTGAAGTCAGCGAGACGTATATAGTTTGAAATGCAAACAATTGTTCCTTTCTGGATGTGTACTGCCTCTCCTACAGAGGGAAGTATTGTCTCAAAATTCCATTAGGTAAAAAAAAAATGGTATCTTTCCTGTGCCTATTTCTTTTAATGAAAAACTGATGGAGGTGGATCCATTTGCTTCAGCTGGTGCTCAGAAGGGAACACGGTTCTAGAAAAGGAGGTCAGTTGCGATTGTTGCTGTCAACCCTGAATGACTTGATATTCATGTGGCGCGGGAAAGCCAGCTCGAAACCAAAGAAATTACCGTGCACCGATAAATTCTTGGGATTATTAAGCGCAGGGTTGGAGTTGCTGCATGGCACGGGATCGGCTTATCAGCGGGCGAGACAATTAAACAAACAACACTAGCAAAGGTAAAAGCAGGTGTACAATAATCACTCACGTTTACCCATCCACAGAAATAATGCGTGGAGGCCAGTTTCATCTTTCTATGATGAGACATTTAAGAAACCTGAATTCAGCGGTTTGCTAATAATATTAGTTTTTTCCTCCGTTAGGTGGCAGGTCGTATATAATATTCCAACAAATACGGGAAAAATATAGTGGATTTAACTTGCATTTGATTTAATCATGACAAATGTATTTTGTTGAAATTTTAGGTTACGTTGGTCCTATGCCACCATGGTCTCTTACTCATGAAGCAATCCATAGGGGAAAATAAAAATACAAGATATACATGGTTTTTGTAAGTTGGATGAGCGGAAAAGCCGTGGTCACAGAAAAACTGAAAAACGATGTCAGTAGAATCTCCTAGGATTAGTCGACCAGTTTTCATTATTTTTCAGGTTAACATTTTTCACAAAAAGCCAGATATTTTACTAATTATATTTTACACTAAAGCTTGGTAACCCAGTGAAATTCTCTCTCTCTCGCTTCTCTTCAGTAATTCGTTCATGTCGTGAAGTTTTAAACCAATTTCTTCAAACAAAATATATTCTGTTTTTTAATATTGTGGTTCTGTTGGTGAAATGAGGGACCAATGTGACTTATATAGCAATTACATACTGTAAGTACTTTTACAACCATGCCGTCAGCTGTCAATAACATCGAATGTGAGGGTTTAGACGGTAAGTCTCGACCCTGAGGACATAACGTCCGGTCTCGAAGCTCAGATCACGGTACCTAATACAATGTTAGTGAGGAAAAAAAGTAAACGAGGAGTTCATTACCTGCAACCTTTCATTGTTACACAGTATATATATATATATATATATATATATATATATATATATATATATATATATATATATATATATATATATGTATATATATATAATATATATACATAGATATATACACATATATATTAAATTTATATATGTGTGTATGTGTCAGTGTATGTATGCATATGTATATTAACTGTTTTACAGCTTAGAGACGATTACTGCTTTGCTGTCTAAATTGTTTATTAACTGAAAAATAATCCGCAAGTAAAGGCGAAATATCTAGCTATCGAAGCGAAATATATTTTTGTTTTTGTACTGAATTCCAGTTTCTAGGGTTGTAAATTACCTGTGTTAACATTTATATAGACCCACTGGCTTGTTCATATGTTTATCCTTAAGGACGTATGTACAATAACTTCTGAATATAATTTCACGAAACACTTCATATTTACTATTATATCCACAAGGACCAAACTTCCAAAACAATTCTGCAAAGAATCTAAGGATTACAAAACTGTATATTTCTCTTTCGGTCTTCATAACATCCATGTGAAGTTTTCAAAGGAAATAGGACTTTTTTGTGCAATATTCTATGATGAAAGAATAATAAAAATTGAGGCACAAGATATTTCATGAACATCTTTCGCTCGTAATCATTTCTCGTGAAGCTTATTAAAAAAAGACACCACAGTTCACAAAATATGAAACAAACAGTGCAGGTGCTGAAATTAAGACACCTAAAATAACATAAAAAAACTAGAAACATGAAAGGAACGAAGATGATAATGAAACTCTCCTTCATGCGAACCCTTTTCAACCTAACATACATTTTAGTGAAAAACGGAAGGAGAAGACCGATATAAAATAAACTTTATTTTAAATATCTGATTTCCATTTGTGGATAATTTGGTTAATCAAAATAATTTCATGAAAGTGAATTTGCTGTTTAAAAACTGAGGGAAGGTTATCTTAACTGTTTCACTGCTTGAGAGAAAGGAAGAGGTAGCTAGATCAGTCGATAATCTCTTCTGTCAAAGGAAAAATAGAAAGACTGATTTATCGTGTACACACACACACACACACACACACACACACACACACACATATATATATATATATATATATATATATATATATATATATATATATATATATATATATATCTTTTCACTTTGCTCCTTTTCACCTGAAAGGCTAAAGGAGGTGCCCTTTAAGCCCCGGTTGTAACTCACCACAGTTAGCTACCTACACAGTTCATAATCCACCGTTTAGGTCAACTGAGGCATAAAGGTTTTACAGTACAACGGTACATGAACACCTGCTCGTCTTTGGCCCGTACTCAAATCTGGGTCCCCTCTCTTGGTAGGCCGAATGACCTTGAAATGTATCCGTCATGGTTCCGGGTTGGATGGTTCCATGACTTCCGTTTACAATTCTCTTAATCACATTTTATTGCCATACCTATAGTTCTCACTCTTTCACGCAGAGGGAACACTAATTCTCTCAGGTAAGGTCCCTTTATTTTCCATTAGACCTTCGGGTGGGCTACATGCTCGATGCTCAGCTACCGAACTCTCAAGATTGCTCCTACATCAACATCGTGGCGTCCTCTTATTGAGCTGATAAGGCAACCATCCTCTTCTGTCTTCACCACCAGTGACGCAGCTCTTTCGTCTGGTGCGTATAGAAGTACCGTAAACTGTGGCCCTGTTATTTTCAACCACCTCAATCTGGATATCCTTAGAACAAAAGAGTCTGGTTTATTGCTTCAAACCAACTGGTCTGCATAACTGCAAGTCATAAAGAAAAAATATTACAGAATGCCAAATGTCTCAGAGGTTTCTGACCTAATTCGGGGAGAGAGAAGTTGTCAAAACTCATGTTGTTTATTACTGAAAATTATCGACATGATGAAATTCTTTGGTTTGGGAATTAGCACGAGAACTCTTGTTGCCGCCGAGGAGTTAACGAAGTATGGATGAACCATAATTTATCCAGAATCTCTCGAGAAAAACATTACATAAAAACAATAATGCTATACGCCGCCTTCATTGTGGTGAAAAATCTAAGTAATGCAAAACGTTTTTCTCCAGCGCAACCGACAGCACATCATGCTTCTGCATGGATGTTCTGAGAAATTTCTGTCATTGAGAATAATTATGTACGGCATGCGGCAGGCCACATAATCTACGCATCATGTTTCCAGAGGGCCGTTATAAGGAATTTTCTATAACGTTTTATTAAGTACACCCACCAAACCTTTGTTCTATATAGTATGCAGAAAAAATGCTTGCTGTTGCTACCGTTTCCCCTTCAACTCGGGCTTCACCTCCTCTCTCAGACTAACACGGTTCTTGCGCTCTCATATCTCTCTTCTAACAGCTCACTCACCTGTCTCAGCCTTCCTGTACAACAGCATAACTCTACTCTGTCTCTCTAAATGCTTGCTGCTGCTGCCATTGTCGTCTCTAGACCACCAAACTCTCTCAACTTTAGGCGCGAACCTTCGCCTAAGTCAAGTTACCTCTCTAACGATATCACTGCCTTCTATTGTACGCAGAAAGAATCTGCCCTGGTCCAACTTTTTTTAGGTACAAAAGCACACCTCCTCTCTCTCTCTCTCTCTCTCTCTCTCTCTCTCTCTCTCTCTCTCAAAATTCTTGCTACTGCTGCCATCTCGCCTCTAGACCACCAACATCACTCGACTAGATTAAATACCATAGGGCTAAATAAGTGGATAAGATTAAAGGGGGAAGATACTAGTTGTTCATGTTGTGAAAAGGTAATCGCAAACCTAGGGCATTTCTTAATTGCGCAGAATACAACAGTAGTAAGAGTAGAGGTCGATTCGTGCAACATCCATATCAGGAAGATTCACAGGTCTGTCCTAACAGGAAACTGAAAATGGGAAAGAATTTATCGAAAACAAGCACAACCAAAGTCAAAATAGATCGAGCAAGGGAGCCGTTTCAAAGGCAAATCCCGGCTACTACTATTGCTATTACTACCATACCGATCAGAGCTTTTGTTTGTTTCGTGAGGGTGATCAGCTCGGAATACTTCGCTAACAAAACATCGATATCGGTATTATTACCGGTATTATTAATCACCGAGCGATAATATCACAACTAAAACGAGTTTTGACAACGTAGATTCATGGGAACGTGCAATGTGGTCGCGCTGTCCCTGGATAGTGAGAGAAAGCAAAACGGAAAATATCTCAATGTAAGGGGAAGGCTAGTAGTAGTTTGAAAAGGAAGAGAAAAACATTTCATTACGATTGCAGTGGCAGTGACACCTAAGATGGGGGGTGCCCACATCCTTATAACCGTGATAGTGATACAAAATGTGATGTTCCTTGTGCCACCATCAGCCCTATCCGTACAGGCAAGAGTGCCACCACCATCGTTTTAAAGCCAGTAGTTTTGCCAGTGCCAGCATCATCAGTGGTTTCCAACCTGTGGAACCTTATACTGACGAGGCTGACCACCCATTACAGCATGAAAAAAAGGAAGAAAAGGGTTAACAGACCAAAAACATGGGCTGTTAATGTTGTTAAAAAAAACTTGTCCTGCTATACCAAAGCTTTGTTAAGATAACTGGTACCAAGAGAACTGTTCCAGTTTGCAACTGCAAGAAGGGTGTTTTTACCCAAGTGGGGGATGAGGCGATTGGTGTACCTTCAAGGCATGCTGGTCAGTGGAGGACTTCAGCATAAAAGGAAATAACAACCTACAAGGCTGCCTTCCTCTCCAGGTATTCCATAACCGCCACGAGGACTCAAGTTGCTGTGGAAAGGCTGGCTGTAGGGGGAACGACACTGAAAGGCCTGAGAGGCACTAACCGAAACACCAAGAAAATAACAGGGGCTGATTTAGAGCATGACTTCTGCCAGTTTTTTTCTTGCCACAACACCCACGAACGCACCCCGAATCGTCAATACTTGAAGACTCACCAACAAGATTTTTATTCGCCATTATGAAATCGATTTTCGCCCAGTGAAGAAGGATGCCGCAATACACGTGAGCGGCTCACGGAAATTCTTGCTCATGGAAGGCGGGTTGTAAGAGATGCCCTCTTACCTTGAACAAGGAAAAATGCACAAAGAGGGGAAAAAATATCTGACACTTCCAGTGCCATGAAGACTGCCAAACTCTGGACTTGCGGCAGACCATGCCTTGTCCTCGTCTTTCAGTCAGCTCGGCGTACAATAAACACAAATGTTGGGGTAGTCTTTTCAGCCATGCTGGCCTCCCCTACCCCTTGTTTATGGTTCCTGCCTGTCCGTGGATTATTGAAAGCGACTACTCTACAAAAAATAAAGAAGACAAGAACTTTTCAAATTTTGGTGAGTGAAAGTATTTTTTGGACATACATGATTTTTCATTCTTTAACGATTAGTTTTTATGCCTTAATTCGCGATGATTTTTATGCATTAATCACCATTATCTTTATCACAAACAATTATTCACACGTTGGTAGAACTGTTATCAACATACTGTATGGCATATTTATTGATGGTCATGAACTATGGGCTACTATACATATAAACTTTTTGGAAATTTTTAGAAATGATTTTGTATTAATCACCAACATCTTCATCATTAACCATTAGTCATAGGTTTGCTAGGTTTATTATTAACATACTTCTTCACGTGTGATGTTTATTAACTATATATGATGATAATTTTGGAAATTTTTGGATATTTTGTAAAAAAAAATTAGGGAGCGGGTCCGCAAGGAGCGTATTATTTTTTTTTATTACCATACAACATAGTAAACCAAGAAGAGGTAACGATCAAAATGTCTTAGGGATTTAATACCATAATAACACGATAAAACACATTTTAGTGTATAAATCGGAAAATTAGAAAAAAAAGGACGTGCCAGCATATCTTTGTAAGTATCGCTAAAACAAACGAAATATTTCAGAGAATTGTTACGTAATTCTAATTTATGTAGAATTAGCTTTATTTAAAAAAAATGTAAGGCATAGTGTCGTAAACAAAAATGTTATTGCGATTTGAAAGCCGTTGTTTTTCATTTGTGGTTTTCTGTTTTTTTTTTTTTTATATATAAATGGCGCATAGCATTGTTCTGGAGCGATAAACTCAATTTTCAGTAAAAGCCTTTTCCCCGTAGAAGGAAAGTGCCGTCAGAGCACCTCACGCGGTACCCTGTAGTCATTGTTAAAGGGCATTTGCAGAGACCCTTCGGCCCCTTGTTACATCCACTGTTTAGCCTTCTACTTTACTTTCATTCTCGTTTCTTTTCTTCAGTATTGCTGCCCAACACCTCTAACTTACTTCGCATTGCAACCGACTTCCCTTTTTCAGTCTCAAACTGGAAGTGCCCAAGTGTGGCTTGGCAGTCTAAAATTTCACAAATTAAAAATATTTTACATTTACTTTTCAATTTTAGCAACGAAAAGATGTTGGTATAGTGTCAGTTCGATTCGAAAAATATGCAAGATATCTTGACTAAATAACTATGCTTAACATAAATATATATCCACCACTCATTTTTGCCGTTATAAAAAAAAACGAATAAACAATTGTTTATCTGATCGCAAAATATCAAGGGATGTTCCTCAACGACAAGGTAGAAATAAATTTTTGGTGAAGCACCAAATGGAAACATTTATAATTGTTGAAATAATCACATTATTCCTATTGATGTTTAAATCAGAACTATCATGCTATTTTTATGCAAGCCGTTGCGGGAGAATTAGCGTTCGCGAAAATGTGAAATCTTATAACTATTTTTAGAGGTAAATATTTTTTGCTGAATTTCGTGCAAAGTTTGAAAATGAACGACATACTAAATAGATGATTAAATTATGGATATACATTTTATAAAACCACTTCCTGCAATACGATTTCTTACTCAAACTGACTTAATTTTCCAGTAACTAGTAAAATCAAGTAATTTACTCGCATATTCTGTTCACATAACTTTTATCTAAAAACTGACAGATAATCGATCAAAAAGGAAAATGGCTAAACTATTCGTTTCAATACATATTAAATTATGGCAATAAACGAGCGGCCTTAAACTGATTGACCTTACATTTCGTAAGCGTTAAACAAGCATGAGTTTCTTGGTCAGTCCTCTCAAAAACAGCCGTTGCTTAACAATTTCTAGTACCTTAAAACAATTCTACAACTCGTCCTATCTTGTTGGCCATTCATTCATGGCTGAGATGTACGTTACTCATTCAAGAAATAAACTTGTAGGCTACATCAGTCACTCAAGAAGAAAAAAATCTTGAAGAACAAAAAAAAAAAAAAAAAACTAGAATTTCAGAAGTAAACAAAGCATACAAAAAAGAATAAACAAACAACGCTTCCCGTTTCTTTGACAAAACATGTTAGTTTACAAAGTAACTCGAGTAACACTGGCCTTGTTTCTATAGCTATTTTGTTTCCCCTGAGCACCTCTTGACGCGCTGATGATGCACTTAGCGGTGGTAAGACTTCAAAACAAAGCCACAATAAAGAACGATTTATGGAGGAGGCTGACTCATACGCTGTCACCTCCCATTCCTCACTTCACGATACATGACATCTTGGTATTTTATCCGCAGGCGTATGAGACTTCGTCTAGTGTTGTTCATTTTCAGTGCACTGACAGAATCATAGAAGTAAGATTAAATTTCTTGTCTAAAATGTATAATATATATATATATATATATATATATATATATATATATATATATATATATATATATATATATATATATATATATATATATATATATATATATATATATATATATATATATATATATATATATGAGAGAGAGAGAGAGAGAGAGAGAGAGAGAGAGAGAGAGAGAGAGAGAGAGAGAGAGAATGTGTGTGTGTGTATGTCATTTATTGAGAACAGAGGAAACAATTTGAGCCAGTAAAGTGTTACAATAACAGAACTGGGACTTGACGATAATTTATGGGCTAAAATGGTCGTGGCTTAGGTGTGATGATGATAATATGAACAATTAGAACGGTATTTTTTTTTACTGTTATCCAGTTAATTAACTAATTAATAAATTGGTTAATTTACAAATAGAACGCAGAAAAGATACGTCCTTGAAACAGAGCATAAGGATATTATTATCCCTCGCTCTCCCTTACGACATCCTTCCGCCTCGGTCAATTCCACATCCTCCGCATCTTTGTCAATGTCGTTTCCTGCAATTTTCATGACGATCATGACCATCGCGGTCACGGCTGAACGGGCGGACAAATTGCTTTTTCCCCATGTTCTGACTGAGACTCCGAGCTGCGTTTATCGTCATCTATCGTTCTTTTTCGTCCGGGGATCGTTTTGTTACGATAGTTAGTCATATAATCTAGATAGGTTGGTGGATTACATCTGTTGCATATTTATATAGAAGTGTGACAGAAATTCACGAAGATAAGGTTGTGTCAGGAAACTTAACCGGCATGTCTAGTTAAGTCAGAATTACTCGAAAGTTGAAATAATTGAATTAACTGCAGACATCATATTGCGATTCATCTGAAATAAGTATAGGACTTGCGTGGTTTCCTTTCGAACTTTTGCACCTGTAAGCCCTTTGCTTAGAATAAAGAACATATCTCACAATATCTGCAATTTTAGTGCAAGAGAAAGACAACCGATACGTAAAATTTGGAAGAATACGATGACATACAAGAAAGGAAACTACACAAAATCCTTCAACGTGTTCCAGCTAAATCAAAATGCGATGTCTGCTGTTAGTTCAATGATTTCAACTCTTATCATCATGAACTTCTATCACAATTCATGCTATATGTGCAACAGCTGTAATTCACCGTCTTACCGAGATATATATAATAAATATATATATATATATATATATATATATATATATAATATGTGTGTGTGTGCGTGTCTGTGAGTGTGGTTGGGTGTGTGTAATATGCGCGTATTCGTACGTCTAAAATGATCCTTGCTTACAGGGAATAATGGCTGATCAAAGCCTGTTCACATAACGGCACGGGAGAAATCCTTAACAGAGGCGCCGGCGAACCGCAAATAAATCCCCGGAAACTTCCAAAACTGTAACGAGATAATGAGCGTAATAGAGATACCCTTGTCCTGAGTACATCACTGGACAGACTTTTAAAATTTACAGAGTGGAAAATTATGGAGAATTCTGTCGCCTTAATGATGTGATGATGGTGTTAAAGATTTTGTAGTTTGTTGGAAGGTGGAAGGAAGAAATGTTAGATTAACGAGTATTTTATACAGTAATTAATAACTGTCTTCTTTTCTTGCACAAATTGTCGGTTATGTTGTTACGGATCATGTGCACTGCAATCATATTTATTTCACTCAATTCAGTGGTGCTTCTTCCTTAAAACTGTTTATGCATTGTGTATATGTACATGCATTTTCATATACGGCGTCTTCCTGGGTTTACTTTCTTACAAAAATTTCTTTTTCATCTGTTGTTCAGTAATGTCTGTACAAGCGCCTTCCTTAACTTAGTTTATAGATGTTTCTTTTTCACTTATGCGCATTTGTCATTGGTAATTTTCCTTATTTTACTGGGGTTCTTCCACACCTTCCCCTCTGACCATTTCTTCTTGTATACATTATACGTTTCTCCCCTTTTGTTTTATTAATTATTTACTCTTTTAAAACTTTAACTGTCTGTTCAAAGACACTGGAGTCTTCTCTTGCCAAGATGGCAAAGTCATCTGGACGAGTGTTCTGTATATTATACTATATATATATACTATATATATATATATATATATATATATATATTATATGTATGTATTATATATATATATATATATATATATATATATATATGTATGTAATATATATATATTATATATATATATATATATGTGTGTGTGTGTATTATATATATATATATGTATATATATAATATATATATATATATATATATATATATATATATTTATATATATATATATATATATATATATATATATATATATATATATATATATATACATATATCCCTTACGTTGTTTTTCTGAAAGGCTTCCTTAATCATAAGGTATACCTCAATTAGTTTTTTCCATGACTTCAAATGCTGGTTAGATCTGAGTCTTTCGAGCTGGATCGAACAGTCTCTTGTTTTCATGTTATTTGATGGTGCATTTTGTGTCTCTATGAATGCTAATGAATGCCTCTCTGATTCTGTATAGAAAATCTATAATCCTTCGTGTTCCTTCACTAGACATTTTTTAAGAGACTTAAATAAGATGACCTGCGAAGAAACTACCGACTGCTTTGATGTCATAAAATTATTAAATCAAACGGAAGTTTATTATCTGATAATGTTAAAATCGAGACCATATAGATTCCCAAAGTACGACGAAACACTGGTGACTCTAGCTTTATGTTTTTAAGTACTCTCACAACAGCTGACTTAATCAGGCTAACAAAAAGAGAACGACACTTGAAACTCTCCTCATGAGTAATAGATGTGATGATACACATTTTGTCTGTGGTAATTGTGGGCACTGAGTCATAATTTTTTGTTATCTCATTTTATGGTAGAGTTGTCTAAAGACTTTTTTTTTTTATTCCACTTTGTCCTCCGTTACGAAATTCGTCGATGAAACTGATGTATCGGAGCTGACTTCATCGTAACTTTCAATTTGCACTGAATCTAAAACTCCTTTCTCAAGATTATGTGGATTAAGGGATTATTTCTTCTTAAATGGAAATGCTTAGTTCTTGAAAGCAAATTCATTTTTCTGCATGGGTCTTCTAGATAAAAAATTTTTTTACGATGCTTGACTGGCTGACCTTTACAGCTGACTACCTGAATCAAATACCATATTGCGTTTGGTCTTTGCTGCTGGTTTCGTTCATAGCTTCCAAATCTCGGATAATTTTCATCTGTTAGATTTCCCAAAGCACTCAATCTAGAAATAAAATGGTCCATTGCTTTTCCATCCATTCTGGCTCTTTACGCCGAGATTAAATCGTATGTTGTGTCTCCTCTCACTCCCTTTTCTCCAGGGTTGTTGAACTTTTTCTCTGCCGCTGTTGGCCTTGAATTCTATAACATTCCCTTTCTTTTCACGAGTTGGGCTTTTGCTTCAGTCGAGTTAGATCTCATTCGTTTTCAGCTCGCTTTGTCTTCCCTTTCCCCTTGATGGATTGCACCGATAAGGGTATTCACCTCCCTGATTCATCGCTTTGAGGAACAGCCACTATTGTATTAGAAACGAAATGTATACAGGTTTTTCCCAACATATAATCTGCTTGAAATTTGGCTATATATTCCAAAAAACCCTTGTTTTTCTCCCCGCTGTTTTCCTAGAACACACTATTGCGTATTTGCAACAATCTGTTCTTTGTCAGAAACCCTTCCCCTTGACTATATTGAAATATCTCTTTATAATAGTATTTTGATGAAAACTGTACGAGTAAGCGATTAACGTTTCTTGTTAGTTTAAAGATTGGCTGTAGTTCAAAATATCTTGGAAATTGAACAGTTAGGGGGTTCTGCCCTCTGCGTAGAGAGAGAGAGAGAGAGAGAGAGAGAGAGAGAGAGAGAGAGAGAGAGAGAGAGAGAGAGAGAGAGAGAGAGAGAGCATATTCATCCGTTTTCACATTTTTGCCTGGCAATTTGTTAACAGCCTTCTTTATGCGGTGTCACATTACCGCCTCTTACATTCCTTGGGAAGTTTTTAGGAAGCTCATTTCAATGGAGAATAATTGATATTAACACCTCGATTGACGTTGAGCTGCGGAAAAGCAGTCAACAGGTTTCCGTCGGCGTTACTGATGCTAAAAAATTTTATAGAAGGCTTTTCCTCTTGGCATTCAGGTGATTGATGCTGAATACATGAGAAGACTTATTTCGTACGATCTGAGATACCTACCTATGTGACGAAAATTTAAATGTGTCGGTCTCTCTCACTCCTTACTGGCTGCGATGTTTATCATATAAGTCATCAATATTGCTGTTATGTAAGTTTTTCTCTCTCCCTCTCGCTTCACTAAGGATGTCTGCGGGGTAATCCCATACCCCGGGAGCAATGGAACCATTCTACAGGTATCCATTAATATTCTGTCTCTCTCTCAGACTGGAAGATGATCCTCTCATAGGCTCTCCTGTTGTCACCGGGAAGGTTTTGGAACTTCCCACTGAAATGCTAAGTGTGGATGGGATCAGTGACATTACTGTAAGAGAATATCTGGGGATTCTATCCCCATTGTCTTATTTACTTCTTACTTCTCTTTACCTTAAGGTTGCATAGTGTTTAATCATGTTTAAATTTTATATACATATACGTATGGGCGTGTTTGTGTATACGTATGTGCGTGTGTGTACGCATTAGCAGCTCCATTTACTTACACAGGAGGATCGTGAGCAACTGTCCCGGCTATTTTAAAATTTGTTTTTCTCATTTAATGAATCTTTCTATACATACTGTTAATATATTTGAATAAATCCGTATAACCCCGAAGCGTTATCAGCGTCAATCTAACTCTTGGTCTCGCTCATACGATACCAATACACCGATCAAAATACGGAAATAACGAACTGTTGAGAAACTTGAAAAAATCCAGTCCTTTCAAAATAAATCGTAAGTTCACTTAAGGCTGACGTATCCTCACGAATTAGCGAACGCTCATGCTAGACCAAACGTACTGAATCCTATAACATTCGAGTTTTCAATGGATTTCTCTCTAGTCGAAACGCTGTTGAAGTAAGAGTTGCTATCACCGTTGCTTGGCGTAAAAGAGTGCTGACGTTTGTGAATGAGTTGCCGTCAATGAAATGGCAGCTCTCACTGGGGTGCAACGACGCTCAAAGTTTTTATGAATGGGATTCATAGGTTTGTGAAAATCCTATTCAACCGATTCCCTTCCCAGAAGTCTTTTTAATTTTGTCACCGGATAAATTCATCCGCGTCGATTACATTAATATAACTAAAATATCAAGCTGACAGTTTTTGAAGTTTGAAGTGCTTTTGACGCACATATCACCTACAGAAATATATCCAGTTTTTCCTCTTCGTCTTATTATTTTTCATTGCGATATATTTCTCGAGTAATATGGAACTTTTGTGGTATCTTTATAGTTTCACTTATCCTTCTGTAAGAGAGAGAGAGAGAGAGAGAGAGAGAGAGAGAGAGAGAGAGAGAGAGAGAGAGAGAGAAAGAAAGAGAGAGAGAGAGAGGGTTTTGTTTCTCTTGAAAAGACGATGGAATTACTTTTGCACAATCAGTAACGATCTTGACGGGGTTGAGGCAAAATAAGAATTACTTTGAGCTCATGGGTGTAGTTGACAATCCACCAGTTAGTACAGTCATAATAAATAAAGAAATCTAAACCCAATACAGGGAAAAGTGTAAAAATAACAACAAATTAAGCATAAAGTGAAACCTAAATTAAAAACCTTTGACGTTGTTGCGACTACCCTGAAAAACTAGATAGTCTTAACAAAAAACTGAGGGACAAGTTCTATAACACCGTGAATTATAGCAAAATGTTTTTATTAGCATCTACAAGTTAGTGATATTATTCACCCGCGAACCAGGAGAACGTCTGCCCTCTAGAGGAATTCTTCCATATTGCAACTGCGAGGTTTTTACTTCTGTTACAACTAAAAACTTTTTATCCCCTTTCAGAGCTGAATGACCTCATAGGTCCTAGTGCTTGGTCTTTGACCTAAATTTTATAGCCCATTCCATTACTTAAACGAAAGATACTGTTTATTTACAACCCTTTAGAAAGAGACCTTTTCATTTACCGTATATTTTTTCATTCTGTAATCTACTGGGTATCTGACTCAATAATGCAGAGTATATTAGAAACGACGTATTGTGTGGGCGCATTTGAAATTAGACTCTAGGGGTACGTTTTGTCGACAGTGGCGTAAAAGGGTTATGGGTTGAGTGAGAATTGGTGGCCAGATATTTCTGACAATTATTTCCTCCTTTCATATTCTCTTTCTTCCACCTTACTCTCCACCCTCTCCTAACAAGTGATTCATAGTGCAACTACGAGGTGTTCCTCCTGTTACACCTTTCAAACCTTCTTACTGTCAATTTCCGTTTCAGCGCTGAATGACCTCATAGGTCCTAGTGCTTGGCCTTTAGATTAAGTTCTGTATTCTTTTCTTTGTTTCTGGCAATTATTTTTGCTCTCTTGAGATACATTCTCCTGTATCAACATCACGTAAGACGGTGAAATGGTGGAAATCCATTGATGAGTAGTGCAGAAGCTAATTTCATTTTATTTAGATATTGTATTAAGTCGTTTTTCTTTCAGTCGGGGTCTCCTCTCCTAACTTTCATTACCTCATTACTCTGAGTCATTTTTATTTCCCCACTTCTCCTGTCCCTAAATTGGACTCCAAAATTGTGCAGAGTCCTTTTTATTTTAATAATATACCAATTGTGGAATTCTATTGCATTCTGAGGCGCGAAGTCTTTCTTCAAGCTCGGCCTGCTGTTGCTTAGATTTCTGCAGTTTTATGAGCTAATACTTCCGAAATAATAAAGCATGCTCGCTGCAACTAATAAAAACTTAGATTCATTTAAAATTATCATTTTTACATAAAAATAAAAAAGCTTGAGAGAGGAATTATTTATTTATTTGTTTTTTTCCTTAACCTTCATTTCAACGAGCGTTATGAAATCAGGGAGCTATTCCTGTCCAAAAATTGCAAATATAATTGAAAATATTATTTGGGGATTGTGCGTGTTTGGTTTTAATGAATTATTTGCGTATGTTGTCAGGTATATTGAGCTTGGTAATGGAATTTACGACATTGCCGGTGTCGAATTGCAGATCATATTTCTGTTCAGTGTTTATTGCAGAGCGCATAAAATCAGCATGTATTCAGTGAGAGAACAAATAATTTTAAGAGCGACAGAACAAATAGATTGGATAAAAATATAGGAGCTGATGGAAACAGATAAAATATTAAACAGAATAAGTAAATCATATCTTTCACTAAAGATCCACCAGCAGGTAAAATTTTAATTCCGGTGTTTCTGGGAAAATATATCGAAAGGTTGCACATTCCCTAAAATCGATACCCCAAGAGTTTTTTAAGGTAAAAAAAATGCAGTTCATCTATTTGAGCCGCCAGTTGTCATCCTTAGAGTTTAGTTACTTACATACGGACTTCATATTATACACTTGTCTTTTTTTTTTTCTAGAGTATTATTTTTGCTGACTTTAAAAGTCCAGAAAAACAGAATTATGGAAATTTCCGTTGAGATTCCTTTATATTTATATTCTATACATCTACTGTTCAAGGATCTTAAGATTATGTTGGACGCTAACGAACGTAGCGTAGTCGCGACAAGAAACGAAAGTAAAATTATCTTACAAAACGCAGCTCGTTAATTGTGGCATAAAAAAATCCAAGCACTTTTTTCATTCTGGTTAAGACTTAAAAACAGTCGAATAACTAACAGATACATAACTCTATTCCGGAATAAGCGTGGCTATCCATCCTTCTTCGCTGAGGATTCTAACCTGGGTCCCCTTACCGGTAGGCGAGAACGCTGTTAGTGAATATACCATAGGTTCATTTTACTTATATATTTTCTGATTTTTTATCTCTGCATTATATATTGTACAGTTTGACAAATTGTAATTTCCATATGCTTGTTGTATGTATGTATATACGTATATAGTGTGTGTATAAGTAAATACTATTTTACATAGTATTCATAAAACATTAATGTGTAATAGTGCATTCAAACCATGAAGGCGAGTAGTTATAGCTAATATCATAAGAGGCTTCTTTTGGTGATGATTATGGCGACGAAGATGAAAACGATCAAAGACATCCTTTGGTGGATAATGAACGGCATTATGTTGAGCACATAACACACGATCTGTTTCTTAAGTGTACCAGCGCTGAAAGGATCATGCATCGTCATGGCGCACCTGATCCTCTTTGCTCGTGGAAGTTTGGCCGAGAGAGTTTACATCGAATGTTAGACGCTGTGGCCACAAAGTACAAGAGGAAGGAGGAGAAGAAGAAGAAGGATATTGCTTTAAGCCTTTTGATGTGCGTGTTAAGATAATGTAATGCTTCTTGGTATCGGTATCTTCAAGTAGAAGCTTGTCTAGAGTCCTAAGTCTAAAGTTTCCGACGATCAACTACTAAATGAGGTCAGTTCGGACTCAGAGCTCTGATGTGCAGAAATTATTGTAGAAAGGAATGCTGATCGTTTTCAAAATGAGTATCGATGACACGCGAGAGGCACGAACGGAAACTTAATTATCGAAATAAACATACGTTCCTTTCGTCTAAGTGGACGAAGTCTTGTTCTCGGTAGAGGCAGACAACAATGAATGCAGCCTTGAATCCATTTTGACTGCCATGCCCACAGCCGTCTATCAGTTTCTTACAGATGATCAATACCGTTTCATTACCATATCATACGAATGCTAACATCATTCTGAATGCCCCATCCCCTTGACTGCAATGCCTTTCTCTTCCGCTGCTGTTCACATAATGGAGAGAGAGAGAGAGAGAGAGAGAAAGAGAGAGAGAGAGAGAGAGAGAGAGAGAGAGAGAGATAAATCAAAGCTATAGATATTCCATGATTCTCCTACTTCTCTTGTTAAAAAGAGAGAGAGAGAGAGAGAGAGAGAGAGAGAGAGAGAGAGAGAGAGAGAGAGAGAGAGAGAGAGAGAGAGAGACATCAAAGCTATGGATGTGTCTATGGTTCTCCTACTTCTTGTTAAAAGTGGAGAGAGAGAGAGAGAGAGAGAGAGAGAGAGAGAGAGAGAGAGAGAGAGAGAGAGAGAGAGAGAGAGAGATCAAAGCTATGATGGCTTTATGGTTCTCCTACTTCTGTCAAAGAGTGAGAGAGAGAGAGAGAGAGAGAGAGAGAGAGAGAGAGAGAGAGAGAGAGAGAGAGAAAAGAAAGTCTGATCATCAATAATGCAAAGCTTCTTTGAACATTACATGGAATTAGTCTTGAAAGGAAAGAGTTACCTGTCAAAAAGTATAACTTATCGAATTTCAAAGTCCCCTAAGATAAACTTAGCATTCCGGTTTCAGAAATTTTGTAACTCGCAGCTGCAACTGACTCTATGATAAAACTCACTTTAAAGAAATAAGGAAAGTGAAGACAAATGTGATGCCTTAAGCCTGACCTATTGACCTTAAAAAGGGCAAAGGTGGGCTTCTATCTTCCTACCCTTAGTTTCAGTAAAAGTCAGCATCAAGAAACCATATTCATTTTAATAGAAAGTAGCCTGTGTGGGTTTCCAGAGAAAATCCGTAAAGCGGGATTGATAGACAGCCATTAGAAACCAATATATACTTTTCTTTTATGAAGAGTAGAAATGTGGTAGTTAAGCTTACATGAAAAATAACTAAAATACGGAGATTCGAAAAGAGAGAGAGAGAGAGAGAGAGAGAGAGAGAGAGAGAGAGAGAGAGAGAGAGAGAGAGAGAGAGAGAAAATTTGTTTCAGAAGTGAGATAGTAACTCTCCGTTCAATCTGCTTTTCTTGACTTGAATAAGACGGAGGTTGCGAGGAGAAACTTTCATTCCTATTGAGCGGTGCTGAGTCATCATTTTCAACCATTTTGGTATACTTCAAACGTTATTCTTATTGCAGTATTTGTTGTTATCCTCGTATTTCTCTGATATTACTGTCATTTTACAGGTATGATGAGGTATATATATTTACTATTCGTATAAGCATTATTAGAAGTAGTAATTGTGGCAGCGTCTTCGTCAGCTGTGGGCACTTGAATTTGATAAAATTTTCCCATTGTATGAGTGCGATTCACATGCATACATAAGCTTGAGTTTGACAGTGTCCTCATAGACTGTATAGTAGTTTTCACTTTACATAGTTGCTTTCAATTTTCAGCAATTGCTCACACACAAAAATTTCCATATAAATATATAGGAGAGTATACTGTTTATATTAGGAATGGGAGAAGGACAAGCAGCTGCAGTTCCTATTCTTCCAGTTTTAATCCCAATTATTTCTTTATTATTCCAATAATTGAAAGGTATAAAATGGTATGAAATTTTTCAAGGTAGTAGAAAGTGGCCCCGAAAGTCGTTTCATGTTGATGAATAACAAATAACGCTGTAGTAGGTAGTGAAAAGGGAATTGTAATCCCCGTAGAGTTTCAGGACAGAAAGTGGTACTCCGGCATTTATTTTCTTCACTTGAATTGCATCTCTCTCTCTCCACAAGTCCATATGAAGTTGATATAAAAATATTAAAACCTGTCGGATCATTCTCCAAGTTAGTACAAATTAAGAAAACTAAGATAAACATAATTATATCTTGTAATAATAAACAAGGGCCCATAGTTACAGTGGTACATCACCAACAACTCTTTGAACACCTTTGTAGATGTTGGAAAATATCTTACTAAGAAAACTACTATAGAACCGCATTATTATTATGGAATAAGAAAAACGAAGTAAAGATCTGAGCTTTTCCTAAGTTATACCTTCCTGGTTTTGAACAACACAAGAATATTTTAGCCTAAACCGGAACATGGTTCAGAATATAAAAAGCTTAATGTGGAGTAACAGGGGATTGGTTCGAAACATCACTTTACTGTTTAACGATGGTTCAGAATACTGGATTTACTTGGAAAAAAATAGGAATAGAACCTAACATTCTATTACTACTGTAAACCTTTGTCAGGTGGGATGAATCGTGATATAGCTTTTTCCACTGAAGCTGATTAACACCTGCTAGCGAAGGCGAGTAGGGAAATCAGAAATAGCACCCATGTAGCTGTATGCTGAAAAAGGTTTTATTTAAG
Organism: Macrobrachium rosenbergii; assembly: GCF_040412425.1. Classification (NCBI taxonomy): domain Eukaryota; kingdom Metazoa; phylum Arthropoda; class Malacostraca; order Decapoda; family Palaemonidae; genus Macrobrachium; species Macrobrachium rosenbergii. Next base: position 3,292,469 of record NC_089752.1, read on the forward strand.
AAGAAATGTAACACAATAGTGAAAAAAACTAAAGGGAGAACTAATGTCGATAAAAACGATCATACAGCTGTAATTGGTCGTTATCCCTGGTGACGTCATACAATCGCTTATCCGTAAGTGGACAGTGGACACTACTGCCAGCTGCTGTTGCCTACTTCATGATGACTTTGACAAGAGATGTCAATAGGTAAGTTATTTAAATCCTTTTTATATCGGTATTACTCTTTACATCATCTGTTTCTGTTCTCAGAAGATTTTAAGATATATTCTTAAAACCAAGAAAAAATCTATAATGATAAGCTTATTTTATTAATTTTAATTATCAATTTTTTTATGGTACTGACATGTTGCCAGTTATTATTTTATTTTGGTTATGCAGAAAACACATCACATAGTAGCCAAGATAAATTTAAGCAACCCTTAAAACTTAAAATATTTCTTAAATTGGTTTTCTTTTCCAGCGAATTTATATATTTTGTTTTAAAAATATTTCAATTACAAGTCTATATTGCATAAAGTAATATTTCAGTACCTGTAATTCGGTTAATAATTAAATGGTTTATTTTTGTTGTTTTGCCTTGTCCTGCATTAAACACTTCAAGTATGAATACGTATTTTCTATATGAAATGAAATATAAAGCTATAATCCATAAAACAAGAATATCAGTTGATATTCAAATATGTTTTATACTTAAAATGCAAAATATGACTATTCCATGACGACAGCAACTAGAGTAGTAAACTATATTTTTGTTAGTGACAATGGACAACGACCAACCAGAGCTGAAGATGGTACATCCAATAAAAAGACAGAGAGTTCCTGCTCTGAGGGCATTCCTTCGATTGATGACATGATGTTTGAAGAACCTGTAGGAGTGGTAGCAAATGGCTACGTATGTAAAAATCTTTCTTTTACAGAGATAGGTTTTTAAGGGGTTTCATATGGTTGTGATTTCAGGAAACTTTTTCAGGGATATTCATTCAGGTTTTTTATGGAATGAAATTGAATATTAATTCAATTTTACGTTTTATATGTATGAAAAGGTGTGGGATGAATCTTTATGGTGATGTCATCATTCTGCCAGTCATTTTATCCCCTACTATTACTGCATTTACCAGATGCCTTTGAGTAATGACGTATGTTGGTATAAGCCCACTAAATGTAAACAAACCACCACTCTCCTATTGGTTTATCAGTGTGCAGAGGTCCGGGCCAGGCTATTCCTCCATATCAAGCCCTTTAACACTTTTGGTAGGTCTCTGGACAAGGTCGCGTGATGGCATATAGACAACTAATGGAAATAAAAAGAAGATGGTATATATTTTTTATGCTAATCCTGGTTGTTTTACTTTACTTTCTTGCTTTATTAGGTATATTGGAGATAAATAAGAACACTCAAATCCTAAAAAGTATTCACTGAAGAAGGAATGCAAACACTGGAAAAAGACGTACAATAAACATGAACAAATGTTGATATAAACCACAACAAAAAAATCTCTTTCATCGAACCTTCTACAGCTAGAGCATTGGAAACCAAAGCACAAAAAGAAATATCGAACCCTGTACAGCTAGAGTATTTGAAACTACTACAGTACAACTACAGTGTTTGTAAGTAAAGAGCAACAAATTTTCTTTCATCGAACACTCTGAAGCTAGAGCGTTTGAAACTAAAACACAAAAAAACTCTTTCATTAAACCTTCGACAGCTAGAGCGTTTGAAACTGTACAAAAAAAACCCACAAAAAACTTTATCATTGAACCCTCTGCAGCTAGAGCGTTTGAAACCAAACCAAAAAATCTCTTCCATCTAACCCTCTACAACTAGAGCGTTTGAAACTATGCAAAATATCTCTTTCGTCTAACCCTCTACAACTAGAGCGTTTGGAACTATACAAAAAAACCTCTCTCATATAACCCTCTACGCTAGAGCGTCTGAAACTATACAAAAACTTCTTTCATTGAACCCTCTACAGCTAGAGCGTTTGAAACTAAACAAAAATCTGTCATCTATCCCTCTACAGCTAGAGCGTTTGAAACTATGCAAAAATTTCTTTCACTGAACCCTCTGCAGTTAGAGCATTTGAAAGTATACAAAAATCCTTCCATCTAACCCTGCAACCAGAGCGTTTGAAACTGCACAAAAATCTTCTTCCACTGAACCCTCTACAGCTAGAGCGTTTGAAACTACCAAATTCGTGATTTGAATATTCGGCAAACAGCACCACATAAAGGCGAGGAATACACCTTATGGTTTTCCTTTTTGGAAATACCTGCCTCTCATTGGCTGTAATGATGTACAGCCGCGATTGGTCATTATCCTTGGTGACGTCATACAACCATTCCATATTTGAATATGTTAGAGCCAATTAGAAGACAAAAGATTTCTGCTCTGAGGGTTCCTGCGATTTATGGAATGCTGTTCAAGAGGCTACCAGAATGGCATTTATGTAAAATCGTTCTTTTTATAGAAATGGGTTTTGAGGGTTTTAACATGATTATTTAATTTGAATTTGTACAGATATTCTGTTAGGTATTTTTTCTGAAATGAAACTGAATATTAATTCATTATTTATTTTATATACAATGGTGTAGGGATGAATAAGATGACGTCTTTTGTCCTGAAAAGAAAATTTCTTTCTCACTGAACTCCTTACAGCTAGAGATGTTTGAAAACTAGTCACAGAGCGTTTGAAACTATACAGAAATTCTTTCTGAACCTCTATTTTGAAACTATACAAAATCTCTTCATAACCCTATGCTAGAGCGTCTGAAACTTTGAACCTACAGCTAAAGCATTTAAAACTATACAAAACCTGTCATCTATCCCCTCTACAAAAGGTTTGAAACTATACTGGAACCCTCTGCAGCCAGAAGCTGTACACAAAATTGAGAAACTACACAAAATATCTCCCACTGAACCCTCTACAGCCAGAGCGTTTGAAACTATACAAAAATGTCTAGCATATGAAACTATACAAAATCTGAATCCCTCTACAGCTAGAGCGTTTGAAACTATGCAAAATACAAGTTAAATTTGAAAGATAAAAATCTCTTCCATCTAACCCTCTACAACTAGAGCGTAAACTACACCAAAATCTCTTCCACTGAGCTAGAGCGTTTGAAACTGTGACGGAATATTCGGCAAACAGCACCACATAAAGGCGAGGAAAACTGTCTTATGTTTTCCTTTGGTGGGAAATAACCCCTCATTGGCTGTAATGATGTACAGCCGCGATTGGTCCTTATCCTTAAGATCATTTAATATGTTACTAAGACAAAGATTTGCTCTGAGGGTTCCTGCGAATGGAATGTGCCGAAGAGGCTACCAGAATGGCATTTTTATGTAAATCGTTCTTTATAGAAATGGCTTTGAGGGTTTTAATACATGACTTATTTCATTTAACTTGTTATTCAGGGTATTTTTCTGAAATGAAACTGAATATTAATTCATTATTTATTCTTTACTGAACCATCTTGTCCTGAAAAGAAAATTTCAGAACCTAGCTAGATCGTTTGAAACTATACAAAAATCAACCCTTTAGAGCATTTGATACAAACCCTGTCATCTATCCATCTACAGCTAGAGCATTTGGAACTATACAGAAATGAACCTCTACAGCTAGAGCGTTTGAAACTATACAAAATATTATTTCAAAAACTTGAACCCTCTACAGCTAGAGCATTTAAAACTATACAAATTCCGTCATCATCCTACAGCTAGAGCCAAAAATTTCTTTCACTGAACCCTCAGCCAGAGTGTTTGAAACTATACAAAAATCACAAAAGCGTCTGAAACTATACAAAACTTCTTCATTGAACCATACAGCTGAAAGTATACAAAAATTCCTCCATCTAATCCAGCTTTGAAACTACAATAAAAATATTCCTTCCACTGAACCTCTACAGCTAGAGCGTTTGAAACTATGCAAAAAATCTTTCATAAACCTCTAAGAGCGTGAAACTTACAAAAACTATTTAACCTCTACAACTAGAGCATATGAAACTATACAAAATCTGTCATCTATCCTCTACAGCTAGAGCGTTTGAAACTATGTAATTTCATTGAACCTAAAAATCTCTTCTTCCACTAACCCTCTACACAGCTAGAGCGTTTGAAAACTACACAAATCTCTTCCACTGAACCTGCTAGAGCGTTTGAAACTACCAAATTCGGATTTGAACAGTCACAAACAGCGCCACATAAAGGCGAGGGAATACACTGTCTTATGTGGTGTTGCTTATGGGAAATACCTGCCTCTCATTACTGTAATGATGTACAGCCGTGATTGGTCATTATCCTGGTGACGTCATACAACCATTCCATATTTGAATATGTTAGAGCCAATTAGAAGACAAAGATTTCCGGCTCTGAGGGTTCCTGCGATTTATGGAATGCTGTTCGGAGAGGCTACCAGAATGGCATTTTATGTAAAATCGTTCTTTATAGAAATGGGGTTTGAGGGTTTTAACATGATTGTTATTTCATTGAACTTGTACATATATTCAGTTAGGTGTTTTTCTGAAATAAAATTGAATATTAATTCATTATTTATTTTTTATATACAATGGTGTAGGATGAATAAGATGACATCTTTGTCCTGAAAAAGAAAATTTCTTTCACTGAACCTTTTACAGCTGTGAGCGTTTGAAACTATACAAATTCTTCCTCATCTAACCCCTCTAGAGCTAGAGCATTTGAAACTATACAAAACCTAATCATCTATCCCTCTACAGGTAGAACGTTTGAAAGTATACAGAAATTCATCTAACCTCTACAACTAGAGCGTTTGAAACTACACCAAAATCTCTTTCACTGAACCCCCATAGCTAGAGTTGTTTGAAACTACCAAACTCGTGATTTGAATATCTGGCAAACAGCACCACATAAAGGCGAGGAATTACACTGTTCCATGGTTTTCCTCATGTCGGGAAATACCTGCTCCTCCTCATTGGCAATGATGTACAGCTGCGATTGGTCCTTATCCTTGGTGACGTCATACAACCATTCCATTTGAATATGTTAGAGCCAATAGAAGACAAAGATTTCCCGCTCTGAGGGTTCCTTCGATTTATGGAATACTGTTCGAAGAGGCTACCAGAATGGCATTTTTATGTAAAAATCAGTTCTTTTATAGAAATGTGTTTTGAGGGTTTAATATGATTGTTATTTCATTTAACTTGTACAGATATTATTCAGTTAGGTATTTTTCTGAAATGAAATTGAATATTAATTCATTTATTTATTTTTATATTCAATGGTGTAGATGAATAAGATGATTGCCTGTCTTGGAAAAGAAAATTTCTCTCACTGAACCCCTTTGCAGCTAGAGCGTTTGAAACTATACAAAATTCTCTCTCATCTAACCTCTAGAGCTAGAGCATTTGGAACTATACAAAAATCCTTGTCATCTATCCTCTACAGCCAGTGTTTGAAACTATAAGAAAAAATCTCTTCTATATAACCCCTCATGCTAGAGCGTCTGGAAATTATTCAAAACTTCTTCTCATTGAACTCTAGAGCTAGAGCATTTAAAATCATACAAAAACCTGTCATCTATCCTCTGGTTAGCCAGAGCTGTTTGAAACTATACAAAAATTTCTTTCACGGAACCCCATACTAGATGTTTGAAATTTATATGTAACTACTTCATAACCTCTATGCTAGACATCTAAACACAAAACTTCTTTCATTGAACTCATACAGAGTGTTTGAAAGTATACAAGTGGAATCTCTTCCATCTAATCCACTACAACTAGAGCGTTTGAAACTACACAAAAATCTCTTCCACTGAACCCTCTACAGCTAGAGCGTTTGAAACTATGCAAAAAAATCTTTCATAAAACCCTCTAGGCTAGAGCGTCTGAAACTATACAAAAACTTCTTTCATTTAACCCTCTACAACTAGAGCATATGAAACTATACAAAAATCTGTCACCTATCCCTCTACAGCTAGAGCGTTTGAAACTATGCAAAAATTTCTTTCATTGAACCCTCTACAGTTAGAGCATTTGAAAGTATACAAAAAATCTCTTCCATCTAACCCTCTACAGCTAGAGCGTTTGAAACTACACCAAAATCTCTTCCACTGAACCCTCTACAGCTAGAGCGTTTGAAACTACCAAATTCGTGATTTGAATATTCGGCAAACAGCGCCACATAAAGGCGAGGAATACACCCATCTTATGGTGTTGCTTTGGCGGGAAATACCTGCCCTCTCATTGGCTGTAATGATATACAGCCGCGATTGGTCATTATCCTTGGTGACGTCATACAACCATTCCATATTTGAATATGTTAGAGCCAATTAGAAGACAAAGATTTCCCGCTCTGAGGGTTCCTGCGATTTATGGAATGCTGTTCGAAGAGGCTACCAGAATGGCATTTTTATGTAAAATCGTTCTTATATAGAAATGGGGGTTTGAGGGTTTTAATATGATTGTTATTTCATTGAACTTGTACATATATTCAGTTAGGTGTTTTTCTGAAATAAAATTGAATATTAATTCATTATTTATTTTATATATACAATGGTGTAGGATGAATAAGATGACGTCTTTGTCCTGAAAAGAAAATTTCTTTCACTGAACCCTTTACAGCTAGAGCGTTTGAAACTATACAAAATTCTCTCTCATCTAACCCTCTAGAGCTAGAGCATTTGAAACTATACAAAAACCTGTCATCTATCCCTCTACAGGTAGAACGTTTGAAAGTATACAAAAAATCTCCCATCTAACCCTCTACAACTAGAGCGTTTGAAACTACACAAAAATCTCTTTCACTGAACCCTCTACAGCTAGAGCGTTTGAAACTACCAAATTCGTGATTTGAATATTCGGCAAACAGCACCACATAAAGGCGAGGAATACACTCGTCTTATGGTTTTCCTTTGTCGGGAAATACCTGCCCTCTCATTGGCTGTAATGATGTACAGCTGCGATTGGTCATTATCCTTGGTGACGTCATACAACCATTCCATATTTGAATATGTTAGAGCCAATTAGAAGACAAAGATTTCCCGCTCTGAGGGTTCCTGCGATTTATGGAATGCTGTTCGAAGAGGTTACCAGAATGGCATTTTTATGTAAAATCGTTCTTTTATAGAAATGGGGTTTTGAGGGTTTTAATATGATTGTTATTTCATTTAACTTGTACAGATATTCAGTTAGGTATTTTTCTGAAATGAAATTGAATATTAATTCATTATTTATTTTATATATACAATGGTGTAGGATGAATAAGATGACGTCTTTGTCTTGAAAAGAAAATTTCTCTCACTGAACCCTTTACAGCTAGAGCGTTTGAAACTATACAAAATTCTCTCTCATCTAACCCTCTAGAGCTAGAGCATTTGAAACTATACAAAAACTTGTCATCTATCCCTCTACGGCTAGAGCGTTTGGAACTATACAAAAATTTTTTTCATTGAACCCTCTACAGCTAGAGCATTTAAAACTATACAAAAACCTGTCATCTATCCCTCTATGCTAGAGCGTTTGAAACTATACAAAAATTTCTTTCACTGAACCCTCTACAGCTAGAGCGTTTGAATCTATACAAAAATTTCTTTCACTGAACCCTCTACAGCTAGAGCGTTTGAAACTATACAAAATTCTCTTTCATCTAACCCTCTACAGCTAGAGCATTTGAAACTAAACAAAAAATCTGTCATCTAAACCTCTACAGCTAGAGCGTTTGAAACTATAAATAAATTTCTTCATTGAACCCTCTACAGCTAGAGCGGTTGAAACTATACAAAAATTTCTTTCACTGAACCCTCTACAGCTAGAGCATTTGAAACTATACAAAATTTTCTTTCATTGAACCCTCTACAGCTAGAGCGTTTGAAACTACGAAGATTTTCTTTCATCTAACCCTCTACAGCTACAGCATTTGAAACTATACAAAAATCTCTTTCACTGAACCCTCTACAGCTAGAGCGTTTGAAAGTATACAAAAAATCTCTTCCATCTAACCCTCTACAACTAGAGCGTTTGAAACTACACAAAAATTTCTTTCACTGAACCCTCTACAGCTAGAGCGTTTGAAACTACCAAATTCGTGATTTGAATATTCAGCAAACAGCACCACATAAAGGCGAGGAATACCCTCATCTTATGGTCTTGCTTTGGCGGGAAATACCTGCCCTCTCATTGGCTGTAATGATGTACAGCTGCGATTGGTCATTATCCTTGGTGACGTCATATAACCACTCCATATTTGAATATGTTACAGCCAATTAGAAGACAAAGATTTCCCGCTCTGGAGGGTTTCTGCACCGTATGGAATGTTGTCTGAAGAGGCTACCAGAATGGCAGCTTTATGTAAAATCGTTCTTTGTTAGAAATGGGGTTTTGGAGGGTTTTAATAAGGGATTGTTATTTCATTTAACTTGTACAGATATTCAGTTAATGCTTAAATGAAATTGAATATTAAATCATTATTCATTTTATATATACTAAAGGGTGTAGGATGAATAAGATGATTGCCTTGTCCTGAAAAGAAAATTTCACTGGAACCTCATAGCCAGAGCGTCGAAACTATGCAAAATTCTCTCTCATCCAACTCTCTAGAGCTAGAGCACGAAACTATACAAAACCTGTCATCTATCCCTCTAGCCAGAGCGTCTGAAACTATACAAAAACATTCTATTGAACCCTCTACAGCTAGAGCATTTAAAACCTTGCAAAACCTGTCATCTATCCTCTACAGCGCCAGAGTGTTTGAATCTATAAAAATTTCTTTCACTGACCCCCTCTACAGCTAGAGCATTTGAACCTATACAAAATTCTCTTTCATCTAACCATCTACAGCTAGAGCACTTGAAACTAAACAAAAAATCTGTCATCTAAACCTCTACAGCTAGAGCGTTTCAAACTATAAAAAATTTCTTTATTGAACCCTCTACAGCTAGAGCGTTTGAAACTAAGAAGATTTTCTTTCATCTAACCCTCTACAGCTAGAGCGTTTGAAACTATGCAAAAATTTCTTCATTGACCTCTACAAAGCTAGAGAGCGTTTTGATATACAAAAATCTCTTCCATCTAACCTCTACAACTAAGCGTTTGAAACTATATAAAATTCTCTTTCATCAGACCTCTACAGCTAGAGCGTTTGAAACTATACAAAAAATCTCTTCCATCTAACCCTCTACAGCTAGAGCGTTTGAAAGTATACAAAAAATCTCTTCCATCTAACCCTCTACAGCTAGAGCGTTTGAAACTATACAAAAATTTCTTTCATTGAACCCTCTACAGCTAGAGCGTTTGAAAGTATACAAAAAATCTCTTCCATCTAACCCTCTACAACTAGAGCGTTTGAAACTATACAAAATTCTCTTTCATCGAACCCTCTACAGCTAGAACGTTTGAAAGTATACAAAAAATCTCTTCCATCTAACCTCTACAATTAGATGTTTGAAACTATACAAAAATTCTCTTTCATCAACCATCTACAGCTAGAGTTATGTTTAGTATACAAAAATCTCTTCCATATAACCTCTACCCAGCTAGAGCGTTTGAAACTATACAAAAATCTTCCATCTAACCTCTACAACTAGAGTGTTTTAAAACTATACAAAAATTTCTTTCATTGAACCTCTATAGCTAGAACGTTTATATAAATCTCTTCCATCTAACCCTCTACAGCTGAGCATTTTATGAAAGTACAAAATCTTCTTCCATCTAACCACTCTACAACTAGGAGCGTTTGAGCTATACAAAAATCTCTTTCACTGAACCCTCTAGCTAGAGCGTTTGAAACTACAAAATCTCTCTTCACTGAACCTCTACAGCTAGAGCGTTTGAAACTATACAAAAAATCTCTTTCTACTGAACCCTCTACAGCTAGAGCGTTTGAGAAATAATACAAAAAAATCTTCCATCTAACCCTCTACAACTAGAGCGTTTGAGGAAACTACACAAAATCTTTCAATAACCCCCTACAGCTAGAGCGTTTGAAACTTTTCAAATTCGTGATTTGAGCATTCGGCAAACAGCACCACATAAAGGCGAGGAATACCCTCATCTTTATGGACTTTGCTTTGGCGGGAAACACCTGCCCTCTCATTGGATTGTAATGATGTACAGCCGCGATTGGTCATTATCTCCAGGATGACGTCATAAACCATTCCATATTTGAATATGTTTGAGCCAATTAGAATAAAGATTTCCGCCAGAGTTCCTGCGATTTATGGAATGCTGTTCGAAGAGGCTACCGGAATGGCATTTTTTATGTAAATTGTTCTTTTATCAGAATAGGGATTTGAGGTTTGTCATTTCATTTAACTAGTACAGATATTCAGTTCAGGATTTTCTGGAAATGAATTGAATAATTTAATATTTGTTACATTTTATGTATGCAATGGTGTAGGATGAATAAGATGACGTCTTTGTCCTGAAAAGAAATCATATCCGAGTTCTTTCGAGTTTTTCTTAGGTCTTTCAAATATTTATTTACCCTGATGATATATATATATATATATATATATATATATATATATATATATATATATATATAATATATCGTTCTTTTATAGATGGTTTTTAAACGGATTTGAATTAATTAAGATTTCATGAAACTTGTACAGATATTTATTCAAGTGTTTTTAATGGCATTATATTGATTACTCATTCATTACTTACGTTTTATACTGAAAACGGTGTAGGATGAATCTTTATGATGACGTCTTTATCCTTCCGAGGAAACAACGGAGTTCGACTGAGATTTCTTGCTGTTGCTTCAAGGGATCTTCAAATTCAAGTCAGATCTCTATACATATTTACCCTGGTGATTTTTACATGTATATTTAATCTTAATATATGTATATATATATTATGTATATATGTATATATATATATACATATATTAAGATTATACCGAAAGTTTAATAATTATTAAACGATAAATATTTGTCTTCTCTTGAAGATTTCCGTTTGCTAAAATACCTCCAATCTTTTTTTTTTAATGAGATGACTCATATCAATTATATCTTAATTTAGGTGGCCAAAGCAAAGTAGTTCACACCAGGCTTCTTGTGCCCTATCACACTTTACCATACTTACCAGACGGCTTTGGGTAATGACGTGTGCTGTAAACAAACCATCCCCCCAATTATGCAGACGTCATCTCGGAATGTAATGTATTTCGTTGACTGATTTTGTTTTCAAATGAACTTACTATATTTTAGGTTAAAATACTTCAATTAAAAGTCTATATTGCATGATATTACATTTTAATTGCTTAAAAGCAGTTAATATAGGTTTGCCACCACTTTTACCAAGATGTATTTATTCATTAAAATAAACGATTGTAAAAAGGAACCCACCTAATTTATATATCATGATTTATGTGTGTTGTTCTTCCTTGTCTTACATTAAATACTTTAGATTTATGAATAAATATTTTAAAATTAAACAAAATACAAAGCTATCATCCCTAAAACAAGAACATCACGTGATATCTAAATATTTTTTGGATTAGAATGCGAACTATGACCACCATTCCATGACGTCAACAACTAAAATAATAAACGATAGATTTGATAATAAGGTGAACTACGACTAATTAGAGTTCAAGGTGATACAGCCAATGAAAAAACAGGTTTAAAGAACCTGCAAGAATGGTGGCAAATGGCCTTTTAAACGCTCTAGGTACTGAAGGCACTTGTATAAAGTTGTTCGATATAATTCGACTGAGAATGCAGGAAACTTGTACAGGGATTTGTTCACGTGTTTTTATGGAATTAGTTTGATTATTCAATCATTATTTGCGTTTTTTACACTTCTCTCCTCAGTGTAGGATGAATCTTTATGAAGACATCCTAATCCTGACAAGTAGGTACAGAACAGTGTTCGTCTGTGGTTTCTTGCTGTTGTTTAAAGGGGCTAAATTAGCTCTGATACTTACTCTATCCTGTGAGTTTTTATACCTGTATATAGTTTTATATATATATATATATATATATATATATATATATATATATATAGTATATATATAATATATATATATATATATATATATATATATATATATATATATATATATATATATATATATATATATATATATATATATATATATATATATATATATATATATATTATATATATATATATACATATGTTATATATATATATTATACATAGTATATATATATACATATGTACCTAAGAAGCCTTACACACACACACACACATATTATATTATTACATATATATATATATATATATATATATATAAATTATATATATTATTCATTGGTATACCCAGGAAGAATCATATTCTTAAAAATCCTACAATTTTATTCATGAAATAAATGTCTTTTTGTGCTTTGTTAGACAGATAAAACGAGGTCCACACCAGACGACTTACTCCCTATCACAAGTTACCACATTTCCTAGATGGCTTTGGGTAATTACGCGTGTCGGCATCAATCATTTCCTGTGGCACCCACGGGGATGCATAAAGCCTCGATGAACTCACGCCACCACTTTCTGTCCTGGGTTCTCCTTAAGGTCCCTCAACACTCGTCTCCTGCTTCCCGCCTCATCGTCCTCAACCACGTCTCCTTTGGCCTACCTCTGCCTCTTCTACCAAGGGCAACCCACCTCGGTGTATCTCGTACTAGTCCCTGTCTTCTATACATATGGCCTAGCCACTTCCAGTGCGAGAACCTAACATACTCATCCACCCGCTGCACCCCAGTTACTTCCCTAATTCTGTTATTTGATATCTTATCCCTCCAATTAATTCCTAATATTCTTCTGAGAGCCTTATTTTCAAATACTAAGAATTTATTATCCGAAGTCACAGTACGGTACCATGACTCATGCCCATAAATCAAAATATTCCTAACCATTACCTAATAAATTTTGATTTTTGCATGCACAGAAAAATTGCTATAATTCCAAATATTTTTAAGCATTCCCATTGCCTGGTGAGCCTTTTTTAGTCTTTCCAGAAATTCTGTGCTCAGAGAACCATCCTTATCTAAATAAGTACCCAAATATTTAAGCTTATCCACTTGCTTTACAACCAAGCCTTCGATTAGACAATCCTGTGCATTTTCAATATTCATATTCGTGGTTTCAGTTTTTCCACTAGACAATCCAACACTGCAATATTTTCTGGTCCCTCGCAGATCAAAACCATATCATCAGCATAATCCTGGTCAAGAAGTCTCTCATTTTCTCCCCAGAGTATACCTGAATCCGTTTCTCTTTTAACCCTTCTCATAACGTTATCTACAACCAATACAAACAACAGAGGAGACAGAATGCCACCCCTGAATCACACCAGACTTAACTTCAAATGGATCACTAATCGCCCATCAATCATCACTTTACAAGATGCCCCTCATGCATGTTCATGATAACTGTCTACAAACTTTTATGGTTTTCCATATAATGCCTCATGATTTTTCCTATAGTATGTATGTCTCTGAAATACTATCAAGGTCTTTCAAAAAAAAAAAAAAAAACTTAATGGCGTTTTCATTTCATTAGCTTGCCGCATTAAATGCCTAATTTTATGTAAACAAACCATCACCATCCTAAGATTTTTGTCTTTTGGTTTGTCAGTGTGCAGAGGTCCACACTAGGGCATTCCCCGCATCAAGCCCTTCCACACGTTTTACAGGACACTGTAAAGAAACAGGTGGTGGGTGGTGTATTTTTATGCCAAGCCTTTCTGCTTTACTTCAGCCTTCTTTTTCTTTTATTTGCCTCTTTGTTATTAGGTAAAATGGGGATAAGTAATGACTCTCATTTCGTTGTATATGTAAAAAGAAGAAATGTAACCGAATAGTCGAAAAAAGAACAACAAAAACAAGAACCAAATAAGTCGATAAAAACAGAACGAAAACTTTACCTATAGTGACAGCGTTTGAAAATAAAAATTCCCGGATTGAGACAGTTTGCAGAGAGCATCGCATTAAGGAGATATACACCTTCATCTTGTACTTTTTCAGACATCTGAACTAGCCTAGGCTAATCCTTAAACCTAACCTTACTTAGGTTGCTTAGACATGTGAACTAGCCTAGGCTAATCCTTACACCTAACCTTACTTAGATTGCTGTGACCTCACCTAGAGGGGGAGGGGAGCTATAAAAAATTGATTTCAGGAATATCTAAATTAAACATTAAAGAGGGAATCAAGAAAAAATAAAAAAGCGAAATGAAATTTTATAAGAAAAGTCACTTTATATCTTACAGGTAGTATTCCGAATGACGAGCAGTGGATATTTGTGATGATGAAATCCTCCAATCGACAAATAGTGTAGAAAAAAGTTTAGTTTATCATAAAACTTCAGAACTGGTACTTACTTGGATGGCCAATTTTACAGCATAGAGTAAATTTTGTTATGACCAAATTTCATGTGAACCCTGTCACAAAGCACCTCTCCCCCACAGTTTTTAAAATGAACCATGTTGTGGCACCTAGAATGCCTAATTACTTGGTCTCAGGAATTTTAAACTCTGCCAATCCTGTGCCCAAACGACCTAGGTCATGCCCTAGGCTTGGTGTTTTTTCAACCGGTTAGAATGAATCAAAACGACAGGATTCATATAACTACACTCCAATCCTGATTCACCCGTTATTTCCCTTTTCTACCTCTTCATTACAAACACAGGACATGAATAATTTTCATTTTTCCAACATATGAGGACTTCTGTGTCCTAGTAAATCATATGTACCTCCACATGCTTATCTGTAAACTCTATAGTGTTGAAGCGGTACATGAAAGGTGTCTGGTATAAAATACTGGATGTTTCTAGAAATAATCTAACCTGTTTATCAGCAAGAGCTGCTCTACACCACCTGCAGATGACTTATCGGCCGGACATAATACAGTACGACCCGGCCTAGCACTTCCTTGATCAACTTAATCAACTGATGGCTGAAAAAACAGTCGCACCCACTGGTTTCTCTGAGTGGTTACAACTAGGTAAACGGTTCATTTGTTGTTTCTGATAAGTTAGTATGGTATTGAGTAAGGATTTTGACCTACTATCAAGAAGGGTAGCCTGGGTAGTGCACATGTTTGAACAAAAACTGCCCACCCACTGTTCTACCACATCTTTATTTTCTTTGTTAATCTAGTTCTGGGAGTGCGTCGGCGAAGCCTCCCACCCAGGCTAGATTAGGGCAGAGTTTAAGAGGATGGTTTAGTTAAAACGTATCCCTGCTGAAATGTGTGTTTATTCCATCAGCCTACTGCGCTTCCTGAGATATTAGCTTGGGCAGATGCATGTCGACCTATATGAGCCTTACATACATACACATAATATATATATATATATATATATATATATATATATATATATATATATATATATATATATATATATATAAATGTATGTATATTATATATACATACATATATATATGTGTGTGTGTGTGTATGTGTCTGTGTGACTCACATCGGGACCTAACCCCGGTCTTTTAGATGAGAGGTCAGGTCGTTACCAATTGAGCCACACAAGCCATAAAAGAAGTTGGAACCTAAGTACTCCTTTTACCCTGAGGTCTTTTCCTCTGATCAGGCTGCCGCCTAACATACATGCGATTATTTATAGCAGGTGTAAAAGTTATGGGAGACATGGATGAGTAGTTCCAATCCCTAATAATAGCCAATAATAATAATAATAATAATAATAATAATAATAATAATAATAATAATAATCAGGGATAATCACTAAGTCACTTGATTTTCGTTAAAGTTTAGGATCAACTGATTTCTAAAAACCATAAAATTTTCTGTAAACTGTAAAATAACACTTATGCAATGTCTAGTTTTAAGGACAAGATCATTAGTTTTACTTAGGAGAGAGTCGAGAAGTGCAGAAAAAAATGAAGGAAAGTAATCGGTAGAGGAGGCTGGCAGAGAATACGAAGTCAGGAACACTATACTCGGAAGCAGGAAGTCTATTCACAGGTAAAGAATTCAGTAAAATATCATGATGAATCTCACTGCATTCTTTTAAAAGTATTATTTAGTCCTAAATAACGTTCTCTCTCACCCCCCTTTCTCTCTTTCTGACTCTATGTAATACGAAAACCATGAAAAGAAACTCGCCTGTTCTCGGGAACCACATGGACACTTATGGAAGAAGAGTCCTCTCACACTGCTCTTCGTGAAGAAACACAAATCGAAATTGTCAGAGTATCCCAAGCTCTTGTTAATTACAATTTAACAAACAGAGATATTCAAAAGCAAGTCAAATCGACTCTAAACTAGTGGTACCGAAGATCTAACACTCAGAAATAATGGCAACGAAGTGACAAAACTGTTCTATAAGTGCTACATGCACTAAAGTTATTGCTAGTATGAAGCAGCCCTTAAAAAGGTCATTAAGGCCAATGACACCACCACCTTCGACGATGAAAATTTTTCCTTTATCACCTATTATAAAAAACACTGAACTCATGGCCATAAAAGTCTATCTGTTCCTCTCGAAGATATAAAGAGACAGAATCTCATATACAGTTCAAGAGCCAGAATAGAGGATTTAACTCATTCATATGAAGACCAGCCGGCCTTCCTAAAGTCTATATCGCCATCTCCTGGGAGGTGCAGTATCTAAGCACTTCATTAAAAACAATAAAATAACTTGCACCGCCTTCGATGCTGCCACCGACCACATCTCTTACAGGCTCTCTATTATTGGATAATTACAACCGACGGTGAACACCAGGGATGAAGTTCTCACCTTTCCCCCTGTAGGGGCCCACGTGGACCCACAAGCCATCCATCTTACCTGGCCGGCTGATCGTCTCAAAACCAGCACCTCTACGCGCCTAGCATACGCTTATACAAGAAACACAACAGATGTCACGTATCCTTTGTACATATATTATCACTCATATTAACGTTAAATGTATCATTCTTAGCACAAGCATTACAATGTCAGCACTCCAGCTATATGCACCAAAACTTCATTCGTGTCTTGTATATTGATTTATGTGCATCTTTCCATCATCCAACAAATACAAATGATTGTACTCTGACCTCTGTTTTGTTCGCCTCGTGTCAGGCACTACATTTCCGCTCTGTTCGTTGTTTGAGTAAATTAGTAAGTTTGTAGACGCAGCCTCTTACTCACGCCTTCGCTACACCCCCGTCACTTGCAGAAATAGCAGAATAGCTCCCTCCACGACGCAGTACCTGATAAGGGCAATACATCTTGTGTCTCCTTCCCAGAAGTCGCATGCTAGGAAACGGTTTACTGGCCCCTGTCTTAGTTAATGATACATAGACCTACACTAGTATCTCACCCACATACAACATAACCACATCTTTCGTTTGCAAATTATTGTAAGGTGAAGATAAGAAGAGGTATAAGCTAATCAAAACGCCTTGTTCGATAAATAAATGAAATATGGGTTGGTTATAATATCCCGTCCCTCCGGCTACAGCACTCACACATGCATACATAAGCAAACACGCTCTCTCTCTCTCTCTCTCTCTCTCTCTCCAAGAAATAGAATAGGGCTTGATACCTGCGCCATCTAGAGGGCTTGTAGTGAACACATTCCTCTATTTCTCTTCATCCTTTTGTCGTACTATTTTGCGCATAATCATTCATCTATCAGCGTTTTGCTTCTGGTTTCTAACCTTCTTTACAATGATCGTACTTCCTCTCCAAATGTATATTTTTCTCGAGCGATTCTGCTTAATTATTTCTGTTCTTTCTTGTCATTCTCCAGCAGTTTGGCTTGTACATTCATTTACTCTTGGAAGGGCTCTTTGAACAATGGAAAACCATGTCCTGACGATTCATTCCTGTAATCGGGATTAAAACTAAGGACTCCTGCATAGTGTGTATTTTAAGAATCCGATTCTGATATGACCTAAAGGAAAGCCGGATAATGATGCTATTCCATGCTTTCAGAAGCAAAGCATTAATGCTGCCAGCATCGACTCTATTCGATATAAGTAGGATCTGTTTCATCGAAAGCTAAATCACCCGAATAAATCCTTTCTTTAACGACAACTTTCATCCTCCCTCTGTCATTCTGTTCTCCAACTTTTCAAGCATGCACCCTTCTCTCTCCCTCTCTCTCTCTGTCTCTGTTTGTCTGTCTCTCTCAGCATGACTGGCTGTGGAATTTGGTGAGAAATTCCTTCAGCATTATTATTTACCCCTGTGATCCCTCTTACCTACCTTTCCTCACTGCTTTCCTATGCTGCTGAAAATTCCTGCCAACTCAACTAGGAGAGAGATTTCAGTTTTGCTCACCCTTCCAAAGGATTTTCTGCCTGATCTCAAATCATTCCCGCTCATCGTCATGGAAGCAGCATTTTCGTTCGAAATTAGCAGTCTGACCAAATGAACTTTTAGACGCACTAACCTTTCCATTCTTAGATCCTTTGTTTGTATAAGGTTTATTTGAGAATCTCGAAGTGCGTATTATGCAAAATAGTGTTATCTCTTCACTGATACATTTCGATGCCAAACAGTATTGCTCCTCGATACTGTTTCTGGATGGAAATATCTGAAAATAGGACGAAAAGGTTAGCTAAATCGAAAACTTATACACAGAATATAATTAACAAAAATCCACAAGTAACAAAACAGAATTTCTCCCTAAATTTCACTGTAAAGAGAAGTATAATTATAGACAACATTAAGTCTTGCAAATAATGCAATGCATTCTTTTAAATAAATATAATCAGTATACACAAACCACACAATGAAGAGCGATATATAGATGACAACATACAAAGAAAAGAAGTCATATTTCTTCGGAAGAGACTTTCTTCCGATTTATCTTCCTCATATTCCTTCTTGATGCAAAGACATCAAACAAACGCGAGATTAAAAGGGTCTTGGTGCTTGCGACCGAGTCACGTCTTGAGAGCTTTCTCGAAAGGGGTTTGTAATGATCTCAAACCAGGAAGTGTGACGAGAAGGTGTCTGCCTAAGTGCTGTCGCAAGCTGTGTAGGAGAAGTTGCGCTAAATCGTTATAGACACACAGTCAGAATAAAACATCCTCTTGGCGTTAAATTATAGTAGATACACAGGAAAAAATCATGTTGTCAGAAGGAAAGGAAGACAACCTGGATAATCAAAACTGATAAGAGAGGACAGACATATTCATAGGATAAAGAAAGGCTGACTGAGTGTGGTCCACATACAGAATAACTGATCAAAGCTGACAACAAAGTCATTGAGAAAGAGACATATTTTGAAATGAATAAAGTTTCAAGGTAAAAAAAAAATAAAAAAATTCAGGGAAATCAATTACAGTTAGAGAAATGCGGATATACTTAGAAAGATAAAAAAAAGCAGGAAATATGGTTAAAAATAAAAGGAGGAAAAATACAGGCGACGTAAAGGGAAACAAATCCATTAGGAAAATACCTTCCTGGAAATAAATGATGACTTTTGATAACGGATTTGTTTAAATTTGATAATTCAAGTCGAAAAGAACCTTTCAGCTAGTTCATGGCACAAATGGCTGGAGGTAAAAAAAAGTAGTACCGTTTCCGATAGCGTTATTTCCTGGCTTTTCGTTATGCAAAATCTTAAAAAAAATGCTAGTAACCATATCAGTACCATTGTGTCATGATACTAACAATAGCACAAGACAGGTGGGTAGTTCATAAAACAAGAGATGTCGGTCTCTTCCACGAGTATTGTGATATAAGACATGTTTGAAGAGAGAAGAAAATTGTACGGGAGGGACCAATCAGCTTAAGAAGCTCTATGCATCTTGGTAACGCCACAAGAAACCTTACAAAGCCAAAGGAGAGTCAGGTTCAAAAGGTCAGAGCAGATTTGATAAGAACACTTACGCACACACACACACACATGTGCGCGTATAACGCAACATGCATCCATCAATACCGTATTCTAGTCACTACGGCTTGCAGGCCTCGGCCAGATGGGAAGAATAAATGTGGAAATAATTCTCCTTAAATTTGCATCACTTCTATATCGTCGATTTTGACGGCATGCGTATACTATTCTCTATCAATAGGCTGTTCATTCTAGAACGTGTGACTTCATAAAAAATCACTGGAGTAGTCACTGCCACAACCAACCTTGTACGCAGCAATACTAGAACATTGCGAGTTAGAAGGGGCCTGAATCCCGGTTTACAAAAACTCCACGTCACCCCCCTCCCACCCCCGCGACCTCCACAGATGTTTCTTCTACCCAAAAGTGACATTCAACTCCCCCAAATTCTAAAGAATCAGCGCTATGCCATTTTTGTAAAATTTTTGCGCAGTCCTGGTAACAAACAAACCGAACTAACATCATGAAATCTCTAGAAGAAAAAACAGCAACAGATATGAAAGAGGTAAACATATCTTTGTCATCTCTCTAGCTTTCCCATTTAGCTTTTACCTCTCACAGAGTCGCCGTTGGGTGTCATCAGAGGCCTTGTTCTCTGCAACGAAAAATGACCAAAGGACGAGGGAAAACAACTCTTAACAAAAACAGAAAAAAGAATTAGTTGCGGAAAAAATGTTACTGTTAAATTTGTCTTTCGTTTCTCTCCCCTCGCTTCTAAATAAAGAACAGGCAAATGAGTATGACCTTTACGGAATATTGTTTTTGGCTTCCATTTTGCCCAATTAAATTTTTAAAGTAAACACTCGATGTTAAACAATGACTTAATAATAACAAAAACCATACCAAAAAAGCTTAACAATAGAGCACATACTGCACATTAATAGTATAAAACAATCAAAAGTAAAAAGATAAAGCAAGTTTTTAAAACTTGAAAGGAGCCAGAAATTTCTCTATTCATTTATGGTTTATTAGTATTTCTGAAAACTGATTCGGATATTCGATCTCGTTCTCATATCAGCCTGTATTTAAAACCTAGAAATTTTTAAGTAAAAAAGAAAACTTACATTCATGTAAATTTATTAGAAGATAGATGATATGATGATCTTTAATGAAATGCTACTTGAGCTTGGTGATATCAATAACGAAGTGAGTTTATAAGAATTTTTTATAGAAATCCTATGTGCAATGTTGAGTAATACTCAGAAATAATTGATTTTCAATAATTTGACAGTCATGAAAATACTGTATTGTATTAGAAGAGACGCGACAACAACTGACTAAACTACTGGAAAAAGGCACAGTAAGCAACAGAGGGTATGTCAACAGTCCTAGTTTCACATTACCGAATTTAACTTATAATTTTATTCACCTTCATTTCTTCTGGGAGCTGCTCTACCCAAATTTGTTTTAATATGACATAGCTAGACAACTTTAGTCTCCAAGTATTATTCTTTCATACGTTACTTGAAAGGTGCTCATTATTATTATTATCATTATTATTACTCTATCTCCTGAGTTGAAAATGTCGACTCTCGAGGGATTACCTGACTGCGTTATTTAATCATGTTCGACTTGCTCTTCCTGTCGTGCCTGGTATTTGGTCCACCACAGTCCCATTCCGGAGGCCATGGGTTATGGATAAATACCTGAAAGTAGACTGTATCGAAACGCGAGAAATAAAATCTTTAATATTTTTGTGACATGTGGGACTAAAGTTTTACGATTTTACAGAGCCTTCCGATGTTTTGCTTTTTTTTTGTTTTTATTTCAGGACTAAAGACCAAGTTCAGTAACCATGACCGTGAATATCTATCCTTTGTCTACCCTACAGATAACGATGTGCTCTTCGTCCTTGTGTTATTACCGATAACTTTAATTATTTGAACACATTTTCAATAACTGGAGAAAGGTGGATTACTCATCCCTTTCATCTTGCACTTGCTTCTGGAGAGCTATAGGTGTTAATAACGACTGAAAAGGACCTATAATAATCTTAAGGTCTAATATTGTCTTCATGTCGTAGGTAAACTAATAAATAGTACCCAGAGACCACATATCAGTGATTTATTATGATTTTCTATGATCTGAATATACCTTCACTGACCTATACCGTAGGTTAAAATCATCCTATATATCCGCTCTCTCTCTCTCTCTCTCTCTCTCTCTCTCTCTCTCTCTCCTCTCCCACACAACTTCAAAGCATGAAACGCAAATATGAGATAACACAATTAAACTCATAAAATTTCTTCCATCATGTAAATATATTAATGAATTAAAATAATCACGCTGGAATCTAAAAAACATTCTACCGTTTTAAAATTCTGTGAGCCAATGAGAGATTTTAATTCTATCCAGTTGCTGATGCTTGAAAATATTTTATTTTAATTGTCCTTGATGTTTCTTAATAAAAATGTAAATTGTGACTAGGAATGAAATATTAGATTTAAAAATGCATGATTCTGAAATAGATTATTTTTCACTCTTTTGTAATATTATAAACAGACTGCATGCCATGAACTATTCACGTTCATTATATCTCTGTTGTCATTTGCGATTTTAATCTCTCTCTCTCTCTCTCTCTCTCTCTCTCATTTTCACTTATTTAATGAATGTCATACACAAACACACACACACACACATATGTATAATATATATATACACATCCACTTCCCCACACACACAATGTATATATAATATAATATATATATATATATATATATATATATATATATATATATATATATATATATATATATATATATATATACATACACTATACACTGTAACTTGAGTAATTTCCTGATTTTCATATAGTATCTAGGAATGAGAATGTCACACGCTCTTCCCTACGAGTTCATTTACTATCTAAACCATAATTCATGAGAACAAAGGTAAAACTGGCTCTAATGGAACATGATGAATTTATATGAGCATTTTTATCACTAAGTGACTTCTGAGAAGGGAAGATATGTTGCACTTCTGTATGGATGCTTTGATTTCCACACGTAGTGAGGCTGTAAGACTACGAAGCCTACCTCCAAAGAAAGAAGAGAAACTTTACTTTCTACGAACAGGAGTTTTTCTTTCTATTCAAAACTAGCATGGAGATTATTATACTATGAAATAAGAGCGATAGTTTGTATAAAAATAATTACAGGATTTAAACAGAATATACTGAAAGATTAGCAAACTACCAGGACCATAACCTTGACAAGAAATAATAAAACAAATGGAAATTAGTCCCGTTAAGCTGAACTGTCTATAGCACTGATTTTCAACATCACAACGGCCTCCAAACCCGAGTGAAACATGTTTCAGTTTACCTTCCACCTCCACTTATCTGTGCTTCCTTCTTATAGTTCTCATCACAGTAAGCCTAGAACTTCCAACCCGTCTGGTGCCTACAGGAGCCTAGATGACACTCACGTACTAAAACATTAATAAATCCGCACAATATATAGACTTTTCATAATGATAAACCCCTTGATTCTCTTTAAAATGTTAACTTGACCTTCTATGTGAATCTACCTTACCTGCTGTAGAAAGTCAATTTACTCTGACTTCTTGATGGTGGTAGACATTTCAGTACAGCAGTTCCTGAAAGCATTATTGGGAAGCAAGTGGTAAGGAATCAGTCTTATCCTAATTCAGAACAAAAACGCAGATGACTCTTCATTATGTTTTACGAGATTATTTTCATTAAAAGTAAGCGTCCTTTTGTTTAGAGATGCATTGTCTTTTAAGCCTCATTAAAGCTTGTCTCTTTCCTGAAATCTACTTGAAAAGAACAATTAAGAGAAAAAAGAGACATGCTAAAGGACAAACTTCTTTTAGTGAGAATAAATCCAAATCAGTGATATGAGAGAGAGCAACTAATTCAAAATTCAAGAAGGAAAGTTGGAATACGTACATTATTAGTTACAAAAGAGATAATAATTCAAAATACCACTGGAGAGGCGAGCCTCTCCTAAAAGGTCAAATATAATTGCCAAAACTCACTGAAGAAAAACAGCAGCCAAAATGCGACTTTTAGAGTCATTTCTTCTTCTCTCCAGAAAGAATGGGATTAATTAAAAGACTTGTCATGGAGAAAGGAGAAAAATCTTCTGAGCTTCTGAAATATATTTCGATGTGGGTTCCACCAAAAGTAGGAAGGGAAATAAGGGATTAATCTCAAAGTTTTTCCGAAAAGAGCGAAAAGTTGTCATCTACAGGGAACACGGCAAAAGAATTTTTCTCACGACAGTTCTCTAAATATGATTTATGTAGACTGGTTTTGATGCAAATTTTTTTCAGTAATAGAACGGTTCCACTTTTTTTTTTTTTGTGATTAAGTGTGGTGGGGAATATGGAAGAATTTTTCCTTGAATTAAAAGGAAACGGGGAATGTTTTGGATGTTGGGCAAGCAGAGTCTTGAGGGCCTAGACCAGGCCTCCGTCTCCCTTACGCAAATTACCAACCTTACTGGTCGTCTAGGAGAAAGAGTCCCTGCTGGCATAACCCAACTTAATCTAAATCAACCGAATGAACCAAACAACGCGTCTTATGGTGTAAGCAGTACAATTCCACATAAACAAAATTACTCAGGCATATGATTATGGTATTTGAAATGTAAATGAACTCGAACTGAAACGATAAAAATGAATTCTCTCTCTTTCTCCTTCTGTCTCTCTAATATTATTCAAAATATGAAATGTCATTCAAGTTTTAAAATATACAGTTATGAATTTATCAAATAAAATTAGATAAGCTTGTTTCTTCTCATAACATATATTTTTCAAAATAAAAAAAATAACAAGTGAGTAATGAAAAAATACGAAATATCAAACTTGATGCAAAGCATGGTACCCTACACACGACAATTATTTATATACAAATTCTTCTGTCATTACCTGTTACAGGGCAGTAATTGGAAGCATAAAGGAATGGTTTTCAAGTAGCAGGCTCTTTACTAGAGAGTAAAGTTCAGCAGGCGAGTGAATGCAAAGAAGATCTCGTTTTCTCGCCCACTCTAGAAAAAAATTTAGGGAGGAGTGAAAGAAATACAGCTCTTATATATTATACTATAAGTGCTATTATTTTTCGTTTAAATCACTTAATGATGAATTAAAATGAATGACCTTTCTTTTTATTAGGCTTTTTTCTTAAATAAGTGGTTTATCATGGTTTCCTAACTAGAATATAGCCATTCTAAAGTCACTCACATCCACACTTGCTATGTATGTATATACATACATACATACATACATATATATATGTATATATATACATATATATGTATATATATTTATATGTACATATACATAGACACATTCATACATACATATGTACATGCAAACACACAACACATATATATATATATATACACACACATATATATATATATATATATATATATATATATGTGTATATATATATATATATACGGGATGTGCCAACAATACATACATCTATATATGAACACACATACACACATAGATACATATACAAGCAAACACCACATACAAAATATATATATATGTATGTGTATATGTAATAATAATATAAGTATATATATATATATATATATATATATATATATATATATATATATATATATACACACATATATATATATATATATATAAGAAAGTATATATATATATATATATATGTTATATATATATATATATATATATATCTATATATATATATATAAATAAGAAGATTATTACAATCATGTCCAGATTTTGACATTCTCATAGTTTTCTGTCGAGGCTGTTCTAAGCTTGTTTTCAGACAACTGCAGAGTAATAAAGTTTAAAATATTCAATAATAGCATTAATGCATAGATGAGGTGAAATGCAGACTTATTACAGATTGGCTCAAATAATTTCGCAGAATCTGCACGTATTTATTGAACGATATGGCAATTTCAAAGAAAAGGTCCTCTGAAATTAGGCTGACATACGTAAAGGATTAATCTGCTTTGTTAAAAGAAGCTGACTCTATTCTCCCAAACGAGATTATGATGTCGTAAATAACTCGCAGCCTATGCCACTGGACACCTGCCAATACCGGTGGGGGGCCTGGCACCTGTAATTAGGATCAAGCCTCTCGCCCTAATGAACATTCGTATTTTGTAAAACTAAACCTTTGCCTTTCATTTTTTTTTCTCATCTCTCCCGTAGCAGTCTTTTTACCTTTTGCTTTCCATTATAAACGGAAATAATTCCTGTTTGAAAACTTATCATGAAATTCTTCTGGTAAAAATTGTTTTTCATGTGAGACATTCAATTTCAGCCACGAAAAGTTCACATATCTCGCCCCACTTAGATTTTTGAACTCTAAAGTACAAGAAAACATGTGAACGGAGGTACCCAGGAAGTCCTTTGAACAAATGAGGTCAGGATTCTACTTCTCACACTTGGGTCTCCTTGGCTGACACCTTAATGAGGTCGACCTGTTAAACCGTAGAGGTAAAGTTGGTTCATGCTCTCGAGATGACCGCATTGAATTTCACCTGGTAGTTGTCTGTGCTGCATTACGTATTCTTTGGCTGTTATATATACCAGTTTAAATCTTCCTTATCACTCGTTGAATTAGGAATGAAAATATGTGCATAATCGCAATCAACGATGGTTTAATTCTCCTCTGACTGATATATACTATAATGCAAGCTTCCATGAAAAAATCAAATATTTTCCTTTATAATCAAAATAATGTTAATCGCGGTATCCTTTAAAGTTTTAATACCAACTGGCAAATTGTCTAAGGGAAAAGTGTTTCTTCTCTCTCCCTCTCTCTCTCTCTCTTTCTCTCTCTCTCCCTCTCTCAAGATTCTTTGCATTCCACCGGGATATGTTTTGGAGTAATAGGCTTATAAGGACGTGACAGCACTTGGGGAGAACACGCCTCTTTCGACACTTAACATGTGTCACGTAATGAGGCCCTGGTCTTCCCAGAATTTTTTTCGTTGAGGAATTTGTTTATTTTTTTCTCTCATTTAACCCTATCTGGAAAATTCTTCGCGATGAATTTTTACGTTGGTAAATATTCATGCTGTACTAATTTGATTCAGTACACAAATTCTCTTTCTTCCTTTCATTTCATCTCTAACTTGACATTTTAAAAAGAGATTTTAAGGAGGATTCGTTTACTATTTATCTGTCTGTAAATCTACCAACATTTCTTTATTTGAATAATTTCATTTCATCATCCGTTTATCTTCCCGAGTGTCTTTTTTATAATCCATAATAATTTCCTGAAATGCTACTGCCCGTTCGGCAGTTGATGATCTTGATAATCAGCTCAAATACAATGAGCATTTGAAAAATTAAAGGGCTAATAAAAGCAAGACAAACAAGAAAGGATAAAAAGAACCCGAAAATAAAAAAAAATAAATAATTACAAAATAAGGCGAAAGAGGAGGCTCGAGACGAAAACCTCAACAGCGTAAATAAAAAAACTGTGACGCGTTTGTCTTCAGGAGGAAGAAATTTTGCATAAAAAGTTCATCTTTTGATTTCAATCTGCTGGCGAAGGATGTATTTCAAATCATCACTGAAACGATAATATATCAACTAAAAAAAAGATAAATTTTCTTATAAAGAGCAAATATACATTGTTGATGATTAAGCTGGCCTTTTTCCAGCACGGGCTCTAGCTTCTAGAGCAGCCCGTATGTTTAGATAAAATGTAAAGCCTTCTAACCTACGCCAACCCGAACCTGGTCGTCACGAGAGCCTGAGAAACAAGCACAAGGGAAGAACGTAGTTTCAAGCGCACACGACTCAAGCGGACACGATCAAACAGTCTTAGCAAATGCCAAATGGAAACGAAAACAAGATTAGGTGAGCTGAGATGTAAAACTATTGTAGCACAAAGTATAGAGGCAGAGGCATCGGGGAACCACAGTTGTTGAATTTGCAAGGGTGATAACCATCTCTGACGAGAAAACAAACAAATCCCGACTCATACCTGTTTTATTGAAGAGAAAGAATTCCTCTACTTTTTCCTAATTTTGTATGATTATAATTATCATTTTACGAGAAGGGGGAAGGGATGGGAATAAATTAGTCAGTTCTTACAGAGGCCCCAAATCAAAGTACTAAGTCACTTGGCTTTGTATATGATGATGGACTTCGACCTCAGACAATGGAAAATAGAAATTCTATGGGCAAATGGTTTGGATATGAACGATTCCATTGCGCATTTCTTAATAGTTTGCTTCTTTAATTGCTGAAAATCAGACGCAATAAAGCTTACCTTCAGTGATGTTACTGATGAATGCTATCCCATTATCTTAAGGGATCTTGGAATTAATACACTATCCTATTAAATATTAATAAGTTAATGAACAAAGAAAAAACTTCCTCTCGAACATCTCGACTATTTCGGTGTCTTTGCCTAGGTAACGAAAATATTCTCCTGTTAAGAGAATTCTTTATTGTGAAATGTGATAAAGTTTAACAGAATTCATTTTTTTTTTTATTCAGGGAAGCAAGTTACTAAAAAATATTCTCATTTTCACTATATTCAATATCTAGCAGACCGAGGTAATTTGTTGTTAATAATTCAAGACAGTGCGTAGTAACATCGCCTCTGATAAGGAACGCAATTCTTTAAAATATGATTGAAACAATTGCAGAAATTCTAAATTCCGACGCCCCTCCCAGACGAAAGCGCCGTTCATCATCGATTACGGCTCGCATCACCTGTCAATAAGCCTTTGTCAGCTCTGCGCTGCCCTTACAGGGACACACCTGACGCTGTTCAGAGGCAGCAAAGGTAATAAAAGAATGAAAGACACTACTGATGATTCATCGAGATTAAAGTCACATTCCAGATCATGGTACTCTTTCCGATCTTTAGCACTGGGCGTGCAAGAGATCAACGTACAAAATAGCCCAAAAGGTTGCTCTACGTGAGCTGAGAAATATTTTTGTGAATTATCGGTCAAGCACCGGAAGCTAAACACAAGATTAATATTTTGTGAGAGGTATTACCTTGAGTAAAATATTTATAATTTCATGACATAAATATGAATTAAAGGAATGACGCATGAAAAATGGATAAGGCACTCGAACACAATAATTACTGTTGAAAGGAAATTATGCGTTACTTAAATACCACATACTCAATAGGGAATCAATTATCAGGTTAAAATGCGCATGACTAGTCATTATAGCCTTCAACCAGTAATTGCAGAAACCGATCCCATTTCTATGCTTCTATTATAATACGCTGGTATTACCACATGACAATCATAAACACCATCATTGTTGTTATTCACACTGCTGCCATTAATTGCCCTAACTACGAATAATAATATAATTTTCTCATTTTTCTCCCTTTATGCTCGAACCGCTCCTGCAGATCCTATAGACAGAATTCGATCCTACCCTAGGAAACATTTTAGGACGATGCTCGAAATTCCTGCTAACCAGTAAGGTATAGGGGCGAGGTAATAAATTTGTTAAAACTTTAGGAGACTTCTTTGTTGAGACATCAAAAAAAGGATCGAAATTTTAATTAAGCTTCCGTTGTCCATTAATATTTTTGCAATTGTACTTTTATCTTTGATGAATAAACAAATAGTTATTCCTTGATTCACTTGCTTAGAATTTTCAAACTGATTTTTGTTACAGACACCAATGCCATTATTCTTCATTCTTGTGACGCCAACTAGACAAAAGCGAAATCAATTTAGGAGAGAAAGTTACCTTTTTGTCCTGTGGCAACTGAATATTCAAAACAAAATACAATACTGTTGTTATTCGGCTGAATATTTAGTAACAGATGTATTCGTGATTTTTTTATTCCATACATATTTCACTACACACGTACTGCTATTAAAATCTAGAAAAAATCAATACTGTCTTTAAAAGACTTTGATATCCATTCCAAAACGTACATTAAAAATCACTCTTAACGCTAATGAAATTTGAATCGAGATAACAAAATCAGGAACAAGAAAATAATAAACAAATAAAGTTGATTTCGCGTGTTCGTTTATGGCTTTGCTGTGCTTGAAATCGTCACAGTTAATGAGTTTTAGGCTAGTAAATTTACGACTTCAAAACAGTGGCTATGTTCAGTGTTTAGTAGATTAATGTATGATATACTTTACTGGGAAGCTCTGTAATCAAATACATATCTCCCATAAAAATATACTTTAATTTCGAAATGCAAATACTTATAAAGTTTTATTTCCTCTGCATGGTAGGAAGGATAATGCTAATCAGGGATACTTTGCGTCTGAACCTTTATTTTTTCTATTAAACTAGTTATTTTTAAGAATTCCTTGCGGTTTCTTAAATGCCCACAAAACACGAAGGCCTTTTACATACATATGCACACTCACATACTGCGTACGTCCATGGCACATTTCCTATACCATTAATTTGATCATTACTTGGATGGAAGACTACCAAGAAATGTTAGGCGCCGTCGGTACATGAGCCCGTATATCTGGGACAGGGCAGGGCTTAGCAACCCTCCCTGAAACTGGCCGAGAACTTGAAAGCCAATGCAACTGCAGCTGGCCACCATTTAGGATTGGCGCGATTGGAAGCAGGTTTTTGTAAACGCAACTGACGAATTTCCAAACGACATCCAATATAGATTAGCGCAAACGAACTACAGGAATGTTTAATATCTTCAAAGCTAACGGGTTTTTTCCATCAAAATATGGTATTATGCCACAGCATGTCATACAGTTTCATTGTTATTCTACTGTACAATAGGGAGTGAGGTGTAGGCAATTGCAAACAAATGTGGGTAGTTTACATCATCCTTTACTGTGAAAGTTGATATTACATGGCCTCTCATTTATATAGAAAATTATTGTTTACAATTTTCCTTCACTTATTCCTTATTGTACACGGTTAGATACAAAGGAATTGTATGAAATAATCAAGAATGATATATTTTGACAGAGTAAGACCCTTGACGGTGAGGATATTCAACATTCAATAGTTCGATTATGCTAATCTATATTGGATGTCGTCTGGAAAATGTCTTTGAAAGAACTCCTACCAAAGTGAGTTTATGAAGTGGGTGTTTGGCACAGACTTGCTTCGGCTAAGTCGGTCAGTGTGAAATACAGTTGACACGGGTACTGGCTTTCCTATTCTTAGCAAGTACTTCGGGATGCGGTGGCTACCCGCACCCCCAAAAAGAACTGCTTATAACTTTAAGGTTATCATCCTGTAGAACCACCCTGATTGTTTATAATATATATATATATATATATATATATATATATATATATATATATATATGGGTGTATATGTATGTATGTATGTATATATATATATATATACTGTATATATATATATATACATATATATATATATATATATATATATATATATATATATATATATATATATTATATATATATATATTGTGTGTGTGTGTGTGGTTGGATGTATGTATATGTATGTCTGTGCATACATGTACATAAGTGGATACACAAGCAAGAACACAAGTTATGCTATACTAAAGAATTCACTCTGTCTACATCTTGCATGAGCACGCTCTCAGCTATCTATTTTTGATGAGCACAGTAACCTACTGATGCCCAGAGACATGAATCAATTATTCCTTTACAATTCCAGATTCTATTACACCATAAAAATGAATTTATGCATGAATCAGTTATTTTCCTTGAATATACATGGTAGGCTACCCTAAAGGAAGTTCGATCCCAAAATTAAATTGTGTTAATCCACTCGATCCCCTCAAAGAGGTAATAAAAACGATTCAGAAAAAATCAGCAACTTGAGAGAATTTCAGAATTTAAGTTCAAAGCTTCCAAGGACGATCGCCACATCTTTTTATCATTCACAGACACTTTCTCCCCCTCAATTTCATCCATTGCTGAGATAAGGACATCAGCAGTCTTTAATGACAATTACAAGTTGAATGATTTCACAGTTTTCATGTATATCTTTATTCGACATTCAGTATTAGTCAAAGTAACTGCACCATTACGTCCCGTTAATGCCCATGATATGTATGACGGTCACAGCCCGACGTCTCTAATGGGCCTTGAACAAAAGCCTAATTGGGGCCTCTAATAAAAGCATCACTCGGGAGATACATCCTTCATTATTATTCTCTCCTAATCAGCTTAATGAGGGAGTCATTTTGCCATGTACTGTGATTCATGTTTACCATTTTATCACAATGTAGTTAAATCGGAAATCAGATCTTGGCATCGAAATGCACAGGCACCTGACAAAGATTCCTGATGTTGGTCTTGGTTACGTGGTGTTGAAACTATTCACATATGAATATAATGTTGTTGCGCTCATTGGCCAGTAAAAATGTTCCTTATCAAGATGTTTTTAAATTTGGTCAGGCCACGAAGATGTAGATAAACTTATTTGTAGGTTGAATTATTTCTAAACGCTTTCATCTTCTTCTGATTTTCTTTAGCGTTTCCTAAAAGTTCTGATTAGACGAGTCCCCGAACCTGATAGAAAACTCGTTTCAAAAGTCTAACACAATAAGTTTTTTTTTTATTTTCCGAAAGCTCTTTTTGCATACAGTACCCATCCAACTGTCGTTTGGCTAAGCAAATGCATACCAAATAACCATTAACGGATTAAACGGTTATTGGCGGATGCAGTAGAACAGATTAGAGAACTTACGTTAGAAGGTTATTTGAATCTGTTCCACCGCAGCCCTTTCGTTTTTGTCGCTCGCCTGCGAATTGACGATTTATTGCATCGGGATTTAACCATTGGATTAGTCTTAACCAGATTCGGTATAGGGGTCTCAAAAGCTTTCCCTGATGATGATGGAAGGCTAAAAGGCAAGGCTTTATTTCTAAAAGCAACAGAATTCAGAAAGTCATTGTTTCCTTTCGGATGACAAAAGTTTGTCAATATTATTCTAATTCATTGTTTTTTTTTATTATTATTTTACGGTGTGGCAGACATCTGGATGTTTATGATAATCTTCCCTACACTTTCTCGAAAAACAAATTTAATCATATTACACATTTGCAACTGAATTATACGATGGTGTGCGGAAACTACGAGGAGGATAGAGCCTCAAAAGGTCTCTCAATCAATAAGGAAGCTCTAGAGATGTCATCCGGGCTGTGTTTCGACAACCTGTGTGATTATAAGTAGTACCAAGCAGTCATCTTGCCAAGGAATCGAGCTTTGGTACTTTCGCTGATAGGGTGTCATAACCACTAAATAAATATATATATATATATATATATATGTATATATATATATATATATATATATATATATATATATATATATATATATATATATATATATACATATGCTTCATATAACTACAGGCACACACACACAACACACACACACATATATATAGGCTATAAAATCAACTGGTTACTTTTTTTTTTTTACCAGACACGTATGTAATTGGCAATAACCACAATGTCCTCTTAACTTCTCGAATTCTTCAGCACCTCATAATCTTGCATTGAAGGAGCTAAGGCTTTGTAGTGACAAGCATATCCGAAAAGTGTGAAGAATTAGAGAAGTTAACAGGGCATTGTGGTTATTATTAATTACATACACACATACAGCATATATATATATATATATATATATATATATATATATATATATATATATATATATATATATATATATATATATATATATGTGTATGTATGTATGTATGTATATATGTATATATATATATATATATATATATATATATATATATATATGTATATATATGTGTGTGTGTTGTGTGTGTGTGTGTAAAAGTTTATATGCCGTACATTTCAAATTTCAGGCTCTTTCTCTCTCACTCTTTCTCTTACTAACAGACCTTCACAGACTTATCCAGTTCTGAAGATGCAAGGAAATTTGGAGCCTTGCCCTGCAGTCGACACTCACTCACTCACTCAGTGAATGAACGCCATCAGTGAATTCCCCAGTTCACTAAAGCGTAAAACTGAATTTTCGTACAGGTTACATACCCGCCTTAAACTTACGGAATGTATTTGCAGAATGCATCTACTTTTAGCCATGGTAACTGAATTTTGTTTACAGTTGTGCTCTGTGTTGTATTATAAAAATGAAATTTTTTTGCATGCAGATGGAAAAGTAAAGTTCAAAGCCAAATGTCTGATTGTTTATCATAAGTATTTCTTTTTATCCAGAGAATTTTTCTTCGTGATAATATCAATAGATTTTGAACAACGATAAATCATGAATGATTGGAAAAGAGGTATAAGTAAGTTTCATGCTGAGTGCATGTTGAATGATTAGCATTTTCATGTATATCACTTCATTTCCTTTTTGATCGTTAGGTCACCGATCGAGGTTTATTATCCCATTATTCTCAGGCTAAGAATCATGACAGGTAAGGCCATCACTCCCTGATTAATCTAATGGACTCTAAATAGAAGCCTCATAAGAAAGTAAAATCTCATTCAGGACACACGTCCGCAATTGCGGTTCTTTGTTCACCACCTAATTAGCAGGCGATATTTTCTTGCGACACAAGTCACCTATAAATTTTCCACACCCACACACACACGTGTATATTCGTACACACAGCTACGCACACATACATATCCAAGCATCTACTCTCTAAAATGTGATCTGAGAACGAAATAGAAAAAGTGCACGGTAGGGAAAAACCCTTATGCAATATAAACGAGTAACATGAATATATAAAAATGAATGTAAAATCGACAAAACGTTATGTATTTGGGTTCTTTTATATCTCACCATTATCTCTATTGAGTACTGCTGCCAAACCGACGGCAGAATTTCTGCAAGGGAGTTTTCTGCACGAAAGTTTTGTCAGGTGTCGCAAGGGTCTTATATTAATTAACGCCTCAAAAATTTTTTGCTCTCATATACGGGACAACCACCTCCACACCAGGTTCCACAAGACGGTGGCTTTCTGACTTGCCAGATCTGTCGAAATGTCGGCAAAAAGTGTTTGCTTCCTTCACTGCTAACAGCCTCTGTCCGGCATCGCGCGTCAGACGTTCGAACTACAAAAGCAAGTAATCCGTTATCAGAATCCTGTTATGTAAAACATGCTCCATAAACTGAACACTCTCTGAACTTTTATTCCTTTCCAAGCAACGCGCACAATCGGAGACGATTTTTAGGACTAACCTCGGCAGCGGGTGATATAAAAGGATGTTCTGACAACATCAACCTCTGTGTTTGTTGCAAACACTGTAGGGCATTCTAAAGTGATGACAACATTTTTTTTTGCATAACTTACATGTAAATATATATATATATATATTGACCTTTTTATTTGATTATTATTATTATTTTATTATTATTATTATTATTATTATTATTATTATTATTATTATTATTATTATTATTATTATTATTATTATTATTATTTCGGTAGATGAAACCTAATCACATGGAACAAGCACACAGGGGCAATTGACTTGAAATTCAAGCTTCCAAAGAATGCTGGTTTCAACCTCCCACCGCAGACCCCACACTGAAGCAGTAATTGATCATGATACAGAGCCAGTGATTTTTTTTATTGCCTTGGGGGAAGCGCGAACTCGCGACATTTGAGCGGCATGTCACGACACTAGCGACCATACCAGCGGACCATTTGATGTTTTAACTAAGTAACTTCTTTTGAAAAATAATAGTTCACAAGTGAAATAAGCCTGAAAGTTAAGCTATCTCCTATAATGTCTGTAACCGTGCTATAACAATATTTTAATTCAGCATAATTGATGTAATAAGTGAATGTTGAGACCGATGGAGTACTTTAGCATATTAACGGCGGAATCGTGATGAATAACTGTCTTGTGGTCTGCGATCTC
Source organism: Macrobrachium rosenbergii (assembly GCF_040412425.1). Taxonomy (NCBI): domain Eukaryota; kingdom Metazoa; phylum Arthropoda; class Malacostraca; order Decapoda; family Palaemonidae; genus Macrobrachium; species Macrobrachium rosenbergii. Next base: position 3,328,081 of record NC_089752.1, read on the forward strand.
TATCTTTCTATGACATTTCACTTCTGAAGTTATACTGAGAGAAAAACCTTGAGTAGGTCAGGTAAATATATTAATGTTTGATGCAGTTTATCTAAGACTTCGTCGCCTGGAGTCCAGGAAGTAGTTTTACCCGAAAAAAAGCAATTCTCGAACAATATAAGAATGTATACTAGGAAAAATTAAACAAATAAGACTGAACACTTTTGTATTAAAATGTGCACAGCATTACAGGTTAAAACTTATCCCAGTAAAAATACAGCATCAGGCAAATGTTTTATTAAAAAAATATTTATTTATTTTACTATTCTATCCCTGTTTTTCTAAGCAATATAAAGAAGCAAAAAGCAGAGTGGAGAAATGCTGAAAAAGACGGAAATGTATTCTATATTTCATTTATCACCTCTATATATTTTTACCTTCCTTGGATACAACGTATCCCAAGCAAGAATTTAACTTTCGACGGAATGTACCATTTCCTCAGGAGAGAGAGAGAGAGAGAGAGAGAGAGAGAGAGAGAGAGAGAGAGAGAGAGAGAGAGAGAGAGAGAGAGAGAGAGAGAGTTTAAACGTCCACTCATCCTCGCTCTACCTGAGAATGATTACAGAATGATAACCATCCTTTAAAGTGACCCTTCTATCCAGCCTCTTTGGGGGGCGACACTTAACCCAAATTACATCATTCCAGACCCTGGGGAAAGCCTCGCCATTACCGTGAATTCACCAAGCAATAATCCCTTGCATAACTGAGGTCAGGAAAACGTTTGTGTTTGAAAATGTAAACAATATTTTGTTTCTTTGAATAATAATAATAATAATAATAATAATAATAATAATAATAATAATAATAATAATAATAATAATAATAATAATAATAACGGGACCTGTTATAAAGAACGCTATACGGTTTCAAGCAAAGAATTAAGTTTATCCACTCATTATTCAGTTTGTCTCCGGAGTAACTTTTCTGCATTACTTGAAAGTACGCCATCTAGAGTTTTAAGAAAACTACCTTTTAGTTGTATGTTTAACGCTTCTTAATCCACGTAGGCTTTTGATATTTGCTCTGAAGACCTTCATCTTTTGGTCCAGACTACCGACGAAATATTTCATGCTTCAACATTCCGCAACCTTTATGACAAAAGGTTACCTCTCAAATCATCCATTATTTCTAGGTATCATACGACTCACCTTGCAGTATTAATATTGTACGTTTGGCCACCATGCGAAATGTTATGGATGTTCTCTCTCTCTCTCTCTCTCTCTCTCTCTCTCTCTCTCTCTCTCTCTCTCTCTCTCTCTCTCTATATATATATATATATATATATATATATATATATATATATATATATATATATATATATATATATATATATATATATATATATATATATATATATATATATATAGACACACACATACATATATACACACATATATATATATATATATAAGTACTGCGTTTCACCATACAGCGCTTCCTCTGTTTGGGATAAAGTTGCCAGTCCTATGCGTTTTTTAACCCCGGGTGCAACCTGCTATAATCGACTAGCTACATCTTGTAATGGGATGTGCCTACATTTTTCCAGCTCAACTCGTCTCAAACTCTCGCTGCTGAGACGAGTTTCCTAACCAATGAACAAGACTAATTGTTTATCAATCAATTGTTGCACATTAATATACTTGGTTCTGATATTTTCTCACATATGACTATCCTACAATAAAGAAAATACGACTTTGTATATTTTAAAACAATACTACTGCAACTGTCAATAATAATAATAATAATAATAATAATAATAATAATAATAATTAGTGAACTGTAACAGTAATAAAGGAACGAAGAAACCTAAACATTAATACAGAAAATCCTTTTAAAAGAAACTTCATGCATGCAAATGAAACGCGAAACAGTCCCCCCCGCCCCAAAAAAAATTGTTTCTGAGTAAAAAGAGAAAAAAAGTGCATAGCTTCCAGTTCAAACTCGGAGATATTATGGGCTTCGTAAATATTCCAAGTCCATATTTTATGTCCTGTCTGCTGCGGATGTTGCTCGTAAACACACCATTACTTGCAACCGAAATTTTATTTTCTATTGTTGCTGAAGGATTTTATTGTACAGGGAATGACGCTATTGGAATGCGAGGACATTTATGGGGTTCTGATCATTTTACGCTGGTAAAAAGCACCTTTCTTGTTAGGTTTAAAATGCAATTAAATGTGGCTACGAATTGTGGGAAAGAAATTATTCATATTCATATCATTTACCAGGAATTAATCGGCTTCTCTACCGGCCAAATTTATTTCAGTCTGCTTTATGAACTTACAGTCAGAGAGAGAAAAAGAAAAATACTGGATTCAATAAAGGAAAGCATAATTGAATGAAAATGTCGTGTTCTCCACCAATCACATACGCACTGAATCTTAAAGTCACTTTTTAATTTCATATGAAATAAGAAGAAAGTTCAGAGTTCAAAGAAACTTGATTTTTGTATGAGAATCAAATCAAAACTCTGAGCTCTTATTTTTGACATCATCAAGTTTTCCCTAAGATAGAAGGACAAAGTTGACTTTTGGGTGTATGTTCACACCCATCATACATATATACATACATAAATATATGTATATATATACATCGTAAATATGTGTATGTGTTCATGTATGTATGTGCGTGTGTTTGTCTATGAGCGTGCGTGATTATAAACTATATTAATATGAATGTATTGAGATAGACAAGCTCGACAGATTGAGAGAATGAGTTATTTCCTCTAGGCACTAATACCGCTGTCAAGTCCCAGCATGGAACCGAGTCTTCAAATAGCAAGATATTAAATGGCCATTCTAAAATGGGCTTTTATCAGTAGGGGGCTCGACTCCCAGCATTTCATGATGAGTTTGTATTTGATAAAGTAAACAACAGATGACATAAAACCCATCATACGTGAATATGATATTGAATTCTTTCACAGAGGTTGTGTATCTTTACTCAAAAAAGGAGAAAATTTAATAAATCTGTTATAACAACAACAACAAGAACAAGAACAACAACAACAACAACAACAACAACAATAATAATAATAATAATAATAATAATAATAATAATAATAATAATAATAATAATAATAATAAAAGAGCAGTGGATACTGGAATTGCGTATTATAAAAACTCGCACTAGGGGCGTGATTTTAAGCTGGTAGTTGTAATAATTTTCCCGCGATTTTTCCCATCATAAAATGGTTATTTGTTAAAAACTGTAATGTTCAGAAGACTGATGATAGCTGTAGATTATGGCTCTCTCTGAAAGTGCTTTCATAATACCTTGGTCTGGCTATAAAAAATGGCCTTAAATATATGTGAATAATAAAGAATCTTTTTTTCTAATAAAAATGGTATGTAAATGCAGTATTTTTCTGTCAAGATTTAACGAACATTCCTGTTAAAAGGTAAAGTGAAATGTGCCTCTTATCTCATTATTTTTATCGTGCATACGAACATTCACTGGTAATTTTTATTTTACTAACAACTCTCTCTTTTTTATAATCAGTTTAAAATCGAAATAGCAATTAGTAATAATATATGTGATTACTGGAATGATTAAGACTCACTCACTTGATGGAGAGAGATGGCTTGTTTGTCTGTTTGAGCTGAATTTAATCGCTCATTGAAATACTTACTTTAGCTGAAAGGATATAATATATATCCCTTCATAGATATTAATCTCTATGTACCGGTGAGGTATCCGGAAAAAAATGATCGAGGCAATTCTCTAATTGTGATCCTCTGTACATTATTTCTAAGTTTAATCTATCAGAGAGGGATTACGGACTGCTTTAGGAGCGAGAGTCCGTGCTGAGAGAATAAAAGTGAGAGTGAAATGGAATATCAAAACTTTCAAAGTTTATATACACGTACATGCATATATATATATATATATATATATATATATATATATATATATATATATATATATATATGTGTGTGTGTGTGTGTGTGTGTGTGTGTGTGTGTGTGTGTGTGTGTGTGTGTGTGTGTGTCAGTCTCATAATCACCAGGTACACAATTCACTGCTCAACTTAAAATTAGGAAGTTACACAATATTACTAACTCTCTCACTCCAAACCGTTTTTCCTTTTCTTCCTCTTCTTTACGCACCGCTCATAGCACTTGAAATAAAAAAGAAGTCAAAAGTAATAGATAAAAAAAAAAACAGTCTTTAGGGCATGGAACGGCGGACCTCTGTCAGCACCAACCATTTTTCACTTTCATTCACTTTTCCGCCAGTGTCGAACTATCTTTTTGGAGGGGGAAAAGGTATATTAAAACACTCATTTCTCTTTTGGCTAGAAAACGAAGAGGAAAAGATACTTTGCTCTTAATTTAATTCTTATGTGACTGCTTACGCACAATACATGCACACATATGAAATATAAATACACACATATACATATATATATATATATATGTATATACAGTATACACATGTATACACACAACCACACACACACATATATACACTGTATAATTATACAAACATATACTCCATAAGCTTGGAAGGTTTTAACTAAGTACAGAAGATGTCGTCTACACGAAACGAACTGAGACTTGAGTCTCTTTGCTGTCCAGGGCATTAGGGTGATGAAAGAACATCTTTTCATTTTATGTGCTATTTTTGACCAACCATCATATTTTTCATAAGAACAAAAGAAGAAAGAGAGAGTGATACAGTGATTCTGCTGTGGCAGTAACCTTTCCATGTCTTACAAGCTCCAAATGGCCAAAAAAATACAAAATGTAAAATCTGCCAATCTTTATTTCAGTCGGACATAATTTTCATCCCACGGCTGCCGCCTTTTAAATTATTCTCCCTACGTGAGTAATTCAAGAGCTGCACGGTTTGATGACCTTTTCTTACCTAATTATAAAA
>NC_089752.1:3338000-3350500 GCF_040412425.1 Macrobrachium rosenbergii
AAATAAAAGTGCGCTTAGAATTCAAAATAACGATAAACCGAACTGAATATTTATAATTAGTAAAACCTAGTAATAAATAAAATGTTATTTATATATGTATATAATATATAAGCTTTGTATATAATAGTGTTTATATAGATATGCAGATCTAAATATATAAGTGTAAAATCTTAATAATTACCAGCAGTTCCCATGAAAAGGAATGACGTCAAAAGAAACAATAATTAAGCAATCATCTCACTATTCATGCTTCAACTTCCCAATGAATGTGAGCACCAGTGCAAAAGCTTCATTAGCTCAGCTGCGTATTCACACATCCGTTCACGCACTTCCTCTCTGACGCCACTCTGCTGCAATGACTCTCATGCTTCGAGATTATACGCGTAATTTTCATTCAGCATTTCTCCCGTCTCCCAAGTTGGGTACTTTATAAGGGTCCGATCTCCTCCTTCCTCCAACGCTTCCGCAACAAACTCTTTCTTTCCGTTAAGCTTCAGTCACCTAATATTCCCTTGGCGTGGCCAAACCATCTCAAAATACTTTGATCCCACCCTTTTTTTAAAAGATGTGATGAAATTTTGGACAATATATATTTTTTATATGTAATTTCCTTACACTCTCAGTTCTCAATGCATATCTGCTGCGGAGACAAGTCTCCCTCTCCCTTTATTTTCCTTACGATTCATTACAAAAAGAATAAGGTAATATTTAGGGGACTTTGCTAGCTCTGATGTGATCTTAAAGAGTGCCTGAATAACTAACTCCAAGGAAGCTGTTAGAGGAGAACGAGCACATGAAAGGAGGACGCGTGCAAACAAGTTTCAGCATAATCGCAGAATTAATGTACGCAAAATGATGTGGAAAACGGGATTTTGGGACAAACTGAATGATCGGTGAAGGTAAAATGGATATACGAGGCGAAAAGAGAGAGCGAGAGAGAGAGCAATACATTTCCCATTATGGGGGAAATGGTCATGATAAAGAACGTAGGCAAAGCAAAAATTCAAGCCAACTTTTCCCGTGTAGGAGGAGAGAGAAGCACCCTTTATGAGATGCTGAGCATGAAAGCAACCAATAAAAAATGAGATCTTTGTTCATGAAGTTATTCCCGTTGCATGACTCCCGAACATAAGCTGTAAAATGAAGACCCAACTTAGCTCGTAGCCGCAAGAAAATGGACCTCAAAATCGTTACCTGCATTACAACGGATTGCACATTGTCTCGTCGCCTTATCTTTTGTTATCTTTTCGGTTTTGGGAGAAAAGAAATTTGCCATTCAAGTGGGCCTCGTTGGGGCAACACAGTTATTGTCCGTCACGGCGTGAAAAGGTTCATTTTTACGAGATTATCCTTTTTTTTTTTTTTTACTTACCTGTGCCAGGTGAATATGGAAACAAAGCGTTACCATTTTCAAGGAGGCTGCTTAAGCTTCTTTGCAAAACTATCTACTTTTTCATAATAAACGTTATCGAAAAACTTAGCTCAAGTTCAGTGTTAAAATCCATATAATTAACGGCAGATGCAGTTTAAAGAAAACTATGCTTCACTAAGATTTCTGATTTCGTCTTACGCAGATGGAATCATTCCGAAAGCAAAACCCTGGGAAGGATCACTAAGCAGACAGCTTGAAAGGCTCTGTGAAAGGTTTCTGGAAGAGAACTGCTATTTCCATAATTTTTACAAGTGCTCTGACGGCTGCCTTTCGAATTATTACCATTATTTGGGTGATAATAAGGATGATGATGGTAATTATTATTATTATTATTATTGAAAAAGCCGTCCGTTCATAATCTAGTGTTTTTAAGCAGTTTGCATTTACATCGTATCTATAATATATCAAGTTCATTATATTGCTCTCTTTTTTCCAATGATTTTGTTGTAGTAAAACTTGGAGCTTATTACCAATAGACTCTCTGTGTTATGCACCGAAAAAGATATACGGAAATACATTGCATTTTACCCTCGCCAAATAAGTTGAAAGTGACCTCTCTGCTATTACCCTGAAAAGAGAAACACGTTCCCCTTGAGAAAGTCAGTCATGAGACGAAGAGAGGTGGAGGTAACGAGCGCCTAATTGAAAGAAATTAGTTTCTTTTCGCAGCTTTTATGCAGCGCTCCACGGTAAGAAACCGGAATGAGAAAGCTACGAGGATCCTCGCTCCTGTAAAGGCGTCGTCGTTGACTGTAAAATGAGAAAGCCTTTCCCGTTTCACTCAGACTCACTTCGCATAAACAACGCTAAAAGGGAACCAGTTAAAACTGTCGTGTTTCCCAGGAGTGGCTTTTACTGAAACAATATTGTAATCTGCCTTTGAATGTTCCCAGAATTAAAGTAATTGTGCCAACAGTAATGCTAATGAATAGGTTCAGACCCGCGACATCAATGCAAGAAAAGTCTCAGCAGTAAGGAAGACTAACCTATTTCTGTCATCTGAAATTAATAATAATAATAATAATAATAATAATAATAATAATAATAATAATAATAATAATAATAATAATACCTGATGATTTAGGCTGTTGAGACCAAGGTTTCAGAGTTCTTCTCCCTCTGGTGTCGTTTCTATCATAAAGCCTGACCAGCTTCTTCAGGATGACCCTTTCTTTCTTTCTTTCAGTAGTCATCCTCCGGCAGGCAAGGAAGGACTGGGCCGATTTCTTGGCGGGGTGTATCCTGAGAAGCACATAATCTTTGAGTCTTCCAGACACTCTAGTTCACCTTTGATTTCTGAGTTCTCCTTCGTCTCCTCGCCATGATCCTGCTACGACGAGGGATGACAACACTATCTCCTTCAGGAGGAGTCTGGTGTCTCGGCAAGTGAAAGAGAGACCAAAGGATACGACAGAAATCAAAGGTCTTTAAAGGTAATACTTTTTAATGACTTGAATACTTAATAATGATTTTGAAGATGATAAGCATAATGATAAAGTAGTAGAGGGAGTATTTACAGATTCCAGTAAATAAGGTACAGCTTAATATCTTAGGGTATAAAAGCTATTGTTTTTCCCCCCTGCGTTTTGGATCTTTGCTTAACTTTACTCATTTACCAAAAAATACAAAAGCGCTGTATTTAAGTCATTTCAAAATTAAAACTCGATTGACCCCAAAGAACAAAAACGAAAGCATTACTACATTCATACTTTAACTACTGAAGCAATATATACCACATATCCGTGTGACATATATAAGCGAAGTCATTTTGAAGAACTCCGGACAACACACAATAGATCAGCTGAATCGAAGTATTGACGAATGTTGAAAACATAGGGGACTAGAGGGGTTTCGCCATCCGAACATTATAACACTCTTGGATTCATAATTTAATTTCCCAGACATTCGTAAAGGATTCGGGAAAGACTGGCTTGGGTCATTAAGTCCTCCCCTCCTCTCTATCTCTCTCTTAATCATTAAGCTAGTCTAATTCCTTACACACTGTTCCCATTGACTTAAGTCTACGCCTTCATTTCACCTCTCGGATCTACTTGACTATGAAATACGATTCATGCATGAATGTTATATTTAATCAGAACTTATGCGATTATTCTAGAAAATCTGTTTATTCATAAAGATAAGAACGCACATTTGGAGGCGAATGATATCGTATGAAAATGCTTGAATATCAGTATGATTTTACTTTTAAAGTTAGATGGAAGAGTATGAGAAGAAGTTTCGAAGTTAAAGTTTAATGTCTCATTTTCTTGAAAGATCTTTGCTTCACTTACACATTTAATGGAGAAAGAAGCAAGAAGTTTAACATCTATTTCAGATATTCTTTTGGCAAGGAAATTGCATACTTTAGTATGTAAATTATTTTGCCAATGGAATAACCTATTTTTTTTTTACGCCCAAACATCGATCAGCGTAATTAACTCTTGAACCTTCAACTTACACTGAAGAAACGCGAGTCTGTTGTAACCTGATTCGTCTAGCGGACCCCAAATCACGTCCCCATTTGGAACACTCGGTTACACCGCATTGAGAAGACACGTTCCCCAGTTTGGGTTCATTCCAAATTAACTTGAGATTTGATTTGTAGATGTAAGCACTCACTGGCCCAAATATTCATGCGTGTAACATAACATTTATAAATTAATGTTTTCAGTAAGACAAGAATATTTCTAAAAGATCGAGGTTATCCAGAAGTCTCTAGCGAATACTAGTCTCTCAAAAGCAAATGGCATATGTTGAAATGATAACAAGAAACTTTGGAACAACCTTCCTGTGCTGCTGAGTTGAGAAAGGTTTACCAATGTTGAATAATTTCGGCTGTAAGTTTATTTTCGTACAAAATGATATCCTTAGGAGGAAAGTTTGTGCATATACATAGCAGCTAGCACTGCAAATGAAAAGTTTACCCATGAAATATACATTATGCTTTGAAAACGTGAAGAGATCTGGGAACCATGTTAGGGGAATACTACAGTAATGAAATGAAAATGAGAAGGCTAGTGGAAGGTGCCTAACTGAACAGCATCACAGCCATCGTTGGAAATAAATGGTTTTCTGACTGGCTGTTGAAAATAAAAAGAATATCATTAAAGATGCAGTTTACAGCAGCTGTATCCAGGAGTACAATAACAATAGATCCTTTAATGGACCTACATCTGTGAATCCTATACTAAAGGATTATCTGCTGGATCAAGGTTAATTCGGTAGCAGCTCTAGGATAAGGGGGAGGAGAGTATTGAGTTGTATACAAGAAGCAGGTGCCCTCAGAAAACAGTTCAGCATGATCTTTGAGAATGGAATGATCGTATCCCAAAGGTAGGGATTTGTAATGCAGTAATGGTATAGAATAAAAAAAAAAAAGTTTCATTTTTCAAATCAAGAACACAGTGTTAACTTAGGTCTATTCCACCTCCATTATCATAATCATCATAATCAACATAATGTTATTATACTTTTTTAATAAAAATCAATTGATTCAGCATTCATGGAACTCAAAGTGTTTCGCTTTAAAACAGATTCCCTCGTGGATTACAACATGCTTCGTTCCTTAAAATTATCAGAAGGTCAAAAAGGTCTTCCGTCTGCAATAGAGCTGTTTGCCGAATACAAACAAATTATGCAGCAACAACTTAAAATAAGAATTCAAACATAATTCACGTATATAATACGAGTGGGACCAACAGCCGACCGGAATATAAAAGACTTATTCATAGCGTGTATTCAGGTCGGCCGTCGTCGCCACTCGTATTAAATACATGAATTATGTTTGAATTCTTATTTTAACTTGTTTTGCATATCTGTATATATACGCACATAGATCTATATTATATATACTGTATATATATATATATGTGTGTGTGTGTGTGTGTGTATTTGTGTATTGTCTCTGTATATACATTATATACATTTTTGCCGTTAAAGTACAAGTACAAGATGACTGATTTTCTTTAACATGTATAAAAGTCGAATTTTCAAGATGTGGTGGACACACTTACGGTGTAACATCTAGCTAATTAGCTATGGAATTAGTGACTTTCACCCTCTTGATTCTTCATTGTGGTCACTGATAAATGATGAGCATGAGAAATATATTTTTGTTCCTTCTCCTCTCGGGAATATTCCCTACTCAGGTTCTTTGTAAGATTCTGCAGTCTGGAAATCATCAGGAGTTCCTTTGCAGAGGCTTCAGTTGCCTAAGGAAATGGAATTCTTTTTCTCCCTGCAAAATCCCAGGAAAGGAATGTTTTCTTGTCTGGGAGAGGACATTTTTTTTCTATGATTTGTACTTGTATGTTAACGCACATTTTGTGCGTATGTATGTGTATGTACATATTTTCGTCTGCGTCATTTCACGTAATGCATTAAAAAAATAAATATAAAGATGTTGAATAAATTAATGCAGTGGCATCAGCATCTAAAATACTGCAAGAAAAACTGTATCCAAAATTTACAGAATAGGAAAGAGAACCCCTGGCGGAGGGATAACTGAGGCATTTCGGTTCTTCAGCAAAAAGAATAAAAACAAATGCGGTCTACAGAGGGAGAAGAGCGCATCAACTAAAATGGTATAGGCAATGGCAGCAGAAATTTTGTAACTAGTGATCCAAATCAAAGCGACCATTTTCTTGGAAAGAGGAAGACCGTGACTTTTGTCCAAGAAAAATGAGTAACGGGATTCAGCTGAAACTTGTACAGAAGACCGAAATTCCTTCAGCATTAAACATCGAAAGCTCTGACTTATGTGGATCTGCTATCAATTGTCTCTTTCGCCGTGTTAGAATTGCTAACAACCTCACGAATATTTATAGTTTTACGAGTGTGTACCATTACAATCCGTAGCTGTCTTAGATACTAAGGGTCCCTAGTGAATCGTGGATTTAACGGCCATCAGTAGTCTTTTGCTAGTCTGTTACTTCATTTAATAGTGCTCTCCAATTCAGAGGCCATATTCAGAGAGAAATTCCTCCCCAAAACAAACCCCACTGTTGCCGTTGCGTAGAGTAGACATTCGTCTGAAAAATGGTAGTTGTTTTATTTTGTAAACGCTGGCAGCGAATAACTGTAACAGGAAACTCATCAAGCGACACAAAACTTATAATAAGAAAATACAAGAAAAAGTGACATAACAACAACGGTCCACCAAAACTTCCCTGTTATGTCAGGATGACATGTACAGTTTATCGAAACTCCACAAGCATCAACAATCAGATGTTTGCCTGAACTACTGTGAAAGAGATGAAATCTGCCGTGAAAAGGAAGAACGCATTAACTCCAAAACCCTTGTTTTGAGAAAACTGAAGTTAGGATTTGAGTGCTCATAACTTCTTTCTGCTTATATCTGCGCCATAATGGCTACATTTGTCTCTGCTCTTTCCATAGATACCAAATTTGCGAAAAACGCATTTTTGGAGTTAATGCCTTGTCTTTTTACAGTAGAAATATATTTCGCATTCCTACTACAGACAAGATACTGATGCAAGGGAGATGGAGATGACTTTGAAATTGCCTTCGCACAACCCCGTGGTCACCAGAAGAGTTGGAAAACTCAGATATAACTGGATGAGAACTATGACAAGGGAGGCTGGAGATGATTGGAGATTTGTGACGCAAAAGGCGGAATTTCACAGGGGCTATTTCCGTCTCGTGGCGTCTGAGGTAATGATAATAAAATGCTCATAGACAGTCATTAGACATTTGTCCAAATTCAATGTACTGATATCGAGGCTGGACAATATGCTCTTCAGCAACTTCAAAGAGAACTGTACGGGTGCAGGCTGACCTGTATTTGTTATAATCCGCATGCATATTACCATGAGGCTCAGGTATAAATTAATTAATTCCAGCATATCCGAATATTTTTTATCCGATACAAAAACGACGTCATGTTCTGTTTTTGGAATGAACCACTATTATTCCTGTTTTATCTCTTTTTATGCATGTCAAGGACAGGCGAACCCTTACCAAATATGGATTAATCTAACAACGCAAATCACAATTCTAATGTTTTCTAATGATTACGTTTTAACTGTTCCTTTTTATTATTAAACAGAGATTATTAATGGATGCAACCCAGTTGTATGAGAGACACTGCAAGGGGTGAACGGGGAGCCAGTCTTTTTTTTTCTTTTACATATTTCGTTATTTATTCATTAAGGAAAAGTTAATAACTGACATAAAACATATTGGGGCAGAGGGGTCTTACTATCCAAGGGATGCGAGTGCATGGCAGATAGAAGTAAACAGCGCAGTCTTTTATGGGTCGTCAACGAATTGCTCATGAGAGGCTGATGCGGAGGCTTTGTGCTCTGTGTATATGCTTGACCTACCAGTGAAAAGATGAACGTGGTAAATGATGTTGATTTTGTTTTATTGCTTATTGTTCTTTTACACATATATAAATACAAATCATATATATATATACATATATATATATATATATGTATATATATATGTATACACATACACACACACACACACACACACACACACACACACACATATATATATATATATATATATATATATATATATATATATATATATATATATATATATTTTCCCTTTCCCGTATCATTGTTTCCTCATCTGGAATTCGAATCTGGACCCAGTTGCTTGTGAGGCAACCATACCTGCTTAAACGTCAATAGAGAGAGAGAGAGAGAGAGAGAGAGAGAGAGAGAGAGAGAGAGAGAGAGAGAGAGAGAGAGAATCTTACCAAGTAAAAATATTAATCATATATTCGTCCTTATCGTTCATATTTATTCTTCATAGAAAAAGAGCGACTTTACTTTTACCGTTTCTCATTTTGAAAAGTTCCATATCGTCTTCTTATTACGTTTCAGCATTTATTTAAAAAAAAAGAGCAAAGAAAGAAAGAAAGACAGAAAAAGTGACCTGAAGGCGCTCCGGAAATGAACGACATTCTCTCTCTCTCTCTCTCTCTCTCTCTCTACCTTCTCTCTTCATCTCTCTCCTTCTCTCTTCCTGGGCAAATGTAAGTCCTGCGTCCTAACCAATGTTATATTAGTATAAAAGACAAATGCTTCATGAATAGTTAAAGCATTCCTTTCATTTGCAAATTGTTGAATTACTAAAAATTCATTGCCGTAAAAAGAATACGTGTTAATTATGTCAGGCTCTTCAAAAACTTCGGGATAACTAATTTTTATGATACCCATTACAGATTATTATTGTAAATCTATGAAACTAAAGTATCTATTTCCATTTTGAAAAAATAAAACGCTTATTGTATGTGTACAGGAGATGATTCTCAGAGGAAGCATATTTTTTAAAAAATTGGTTTTCTTTGAAGAATGAAAAATACAGCAAAACTTACTCATGATTTTGTATGATAATAGTCTTCGCTTATTTTCATAATTTTTTTGCTGTAAAGTTCCCATGTCAAGACAAACAACAATATCAGCATTTACCTTAATCTCTGACATGTGATTAACCCAAGCGAAAAACATTTTAAATTCTATTAAACGTCAAAGCGATAACATTAGAATTCCTTTTGCAAATCGAGTTCAATTAATCCTATTCATAGAGTAGAACACATTGGCCTTACTAAATCCCATTATTGACCAAGAGTTAACGAGCTATGATCGATTCAATAATCATCTTATATCAAAGACGGTCAAAGACACAATTTTACTGATGAAAAATTGAAATGCTATTTATACTCTATCAACAGAACGTTATAAATATGTTAAAATTGCTATAATGATTAGTTCAGTCTCCTGATTAATGATTAAAACATTAGCTTTCCAATTAATGAAAAATATACGTCTAATCAATGAGCCTTTATTGCAACTGAAATGGATACACGACATTCATGATTGTTTCCTCTGACAGAACCTTTTTAGAAAGAATGACAATGTCCGAGTTGGAACGCAGCCTTAAACTTTGTTGGAGTAACTGAAACACCAGCGAAGCCCATAGAATTCCTGCTTCATTACGTCCCTGTTGGTTGGGGATTTGGGTGGTCCACACCAGGCCTCCCCACTCACTTTTAAACAAGGAATCCGTAAAGATGATCTGTCACGCCAGCTTCGAACTCGCATCAGGAACAATTTAATCGACACTACCCTATGCCGTCCAAAACTGGTAAGAACATATGTCATCTAAACGCATCCTCACTATGGCCACATATTGTTAGACGTTTATGCTTTTAGCTAAAATATGGAGAGATCTGTTGGCCACATTCAAAAAAGAACTATGCAAATACAGCTGGCCCACATTTTTAGACTTATGCACACATGAGCTCCCTGGCAAGAGGCCAAAGTGACAATAGTAGACTTGAAAAAATCCTCGACATCTCGTCCGACACCTCCTCTAACATTCATAGCATGCTTCAGTAATCTCACTCCTCTGTATTTTTCGCAATGTATATCATGGACGTAATACTCTTCTCACATTTTTTATCCTATTTGCTTCATTGTGTTTACATTTTTTTCGTTAAATACTAATGAAAAGAATGAATGTATATGGATGCCTTTTTTTATTATATGGCCGCGTTCCTACGGCTTATAATCCTAGGCAGCATGTGAGTTTAGACTTTTACAGTCTAAACTGTCTGGACATTCTTTCACAAAGACTGTCAGTCTCTCCACGTACCGAAGTCAGTCATGAATATTAGAAACCTCTTGAATAGTAAAAGCCCTTATTTTAGAGATAAAATGTGTTTTGATCCTCGGATATATAAATATTCAACGAACATTCCAAAGACTAGAACATTTTGTATTCTGTATCCTGTAAATCTGCTTCTAAAATTCTCTGCTTTTGTGTCGTGAAAATTCTATTCTATTTGGGCTTCGGGAACTTTTATTCGTTGTCTGATTTATTTAGGCGTGGGTATAAATAAATGTAATGCTTCCACATCCATTCTACTTATGTCTACATTACATAACAGCGCGCGCACACAAGTGTGTATATATATATATATATATAGTGTATATATATATATATATATATATATATATATATATATATATATATATATATATATATATATATATATATATATATATATATAAAGTGCAGATGTATCACAGGGAAAATAAAGCACTGGGTATGAATCGTGACTGGTTTCGTATGTTTGAGATATCTTCCAGAGAACTGGTAGAAATTTACTGTATATGAGTTAGTCAACTATCTTCTCCCTTCAGGCTAAGGAAATCTGATAGAACTGAAGCTAACCATCTTATTCTTCAGTCACTGATTTACAAGTCGTCTCACAATGTCAACGAGGTAGAACAACGATGAGATTATTTGATTTTGCGCATTGGTTATTGGTCCCTGTGTGGCCATCTGAAGTTGGGTTTACACTGAGGCCGACCGTTTTAGCAACTTGCTGCCTATATTGCACCAATAAAAGTACCCTTTGTCGGTCTGCCTCATGTGCATGGCTCAGGCTAAAGTACACTAACCCCTGACTACGCTTTGATTGTCCGGTTTGAGTTGGGGAATTTCAGCGTGTTGCTCGTTTTAGTCGAAGCGCTTGAGTTTCACCGTCGTCTTGTCAGTCCTCGAAATTGCATAAAATTTGCCCTAGATTAGTTGTAGTCTGTCGTAAATCGGTTAGGGAGTGGTCGGCAGTGATTAGTCCTATGATACAGTTTGTTTAGCTCAGTCGGGATGAATTGCGCATATCTAAAATGACACGAAAAAACAAGATGAAAATTTGTTCACAAATAACAGAGACTTGTCACAAAAAAGCATGACTTAATCAAATACAAATTACTTATTCATAATGGGGTTCATACACGTCGATACAATAAAATCCATACAAAATATGTCAATTCACAAGCAAGCACGTGTCAAAGCCACCAAAACTACCACGACAATTTGCTTGGTGTCAGTCGTGTCAGGCCGCAATAGTTTGCATGCCGAGTGCCTTTGACTTGATGTTACATTCGCTCGCTATAGCCGAGGCTCAGTGTAAGAAGCTTGGCTCCAAGGCTCAGCCATTACAGAATGTTCTCAAAAGTACTTATGCGCATAATACGGCCACTTTCTGAACGAAGCATAGCACAGTATAAGACAGTTTCAAAAGACGCTTATGAAAGCTATTATAATATTTCAAACCAACAGGTTGCGTTGGCAGAGCATGGTGAAATGTTTTAAACACAATTTTTTCGAGGATAATCCAAGCTGAATTTGTTCAAAATATGTTTTTAGCATTCAGAGAGAAAAACAACGACGTTAAAAATATTCTGTAAAATTAAATGCGATTACCACTATTTAACAATTTTGTTTTCGCGTAAATAAATCCTATTACAATCCAGGATTTAAGATACAACAATAAATTTCACAATGCTTATCAGTTAACAATAACAAATGACGTTATTTGGACTTTATAGTCATAACGCTTTTGTTATTTATCATCAGAACACTTGATTTTACGATTTGCAGCGATCCTTCGAATACAGGCGATTCAGAAGCAAGATTTAATGATCTGTCATTCAGTTACCAGCCTTTAGTAAAGTCATTATTAACCCTACAAAGAGTAGGTAAGATATTTTCGATAGAATATCTGCCAATATGAAGAGCTGCAGTAAAACATCTGACGATAATAAGAACAACTTGAAACATATATGATGATGTCTGTTTAGTTGTCTTTAAATACCTGTTCAATTCTCGCTGATTAGTAATTCAGAACTTTCAGTAGCCTCGTTTTCCAGGCCTTGACAGATGCCGGAAACTTTTGCTTCATAATCATTGCTTTGGAATAATTGGAGATTCCTAAATTACTGATTATCACATTCCTAAATTACTAATTATTACATAATCTATTTTTAGCCCTATCATCATCAGCAATAAGCCAATTATGATATTTGTTTATTGTTGAATGAAAAGTAGACCGTTCAGAATATATTTTAACGAAAAAAACGTTGAGAATAAATGTTAATCCCATACACGAAGAGTAGGAATTTACTGAACGATAAGAATAAAATATTGTACACATATCGAAAATAGATTAATTCCGAAGGTGAATGTTCGCTTACGGATGTAATTTCCGTCTTGTCTTAATTCTAGCCAATCTTCTCGT
>NC_089752.1:3355500-3360500 GCF_040412425.1 Macrobrachium rosenbergii
ATAACAACAGACGTAAGCACAATGACTATATAGTTTTCACGATCAAGCAGGTCACCTTTCTTTGCTATCTTTGTCACGAGTTCCGATTCCCAATCGGCAGGGTTTGTTTCCTCATTCCATATTCTGCGTGATGGTCTAGTCAGTATGCGAGGCGTCATTTCATATTCAGCTAAAATCTGCTCTGCTGTGATGCTATCATTGTCATGGGCCTTCCCCTTCTCCCGAGTTTCTACTGCTGATTCCACACTCGCATAGAGACTCACCACGCACACACACATACATCAATAAAAATATACATATATATATATATATATATATATATATATATATATATATATATATAAAAATTAACTATATATGCAGTGAGTGTGCGTTAAACTCTTTCCCCCCTTAACGTTTCCTCCTTTTTCTTGTATCCATTTAAACTTAAGCTTTCCCGATGACGTGACTAATGGAGTGTAAAAGTTTTGGCCTATTAAGCATTAAAGTCATGGCACCTGGCAGACAGGTTCATTAATATATGTCACTGATGCGTGCTTAAGTTGACTCAGGAGGGAAATGCAGGTGAGACCGTCAACGCTGGAGGCAAGAGAAATACGCTCTTATAACAGCCTGTCAAAAGAACTCGATTCTTTTGTACATCTGAAGCTAAAAAGATATACAGAGTGAGAGAAAAAAAAAAAAAGAGATAGCGGGAGATAGAAAAAATGATAGAGCATTAAAAGCTATCGCTTCATTATTTCTGGTCTGAACTGCCGTTGAGTAATTGACATTTCTTGAGTGGCAACGAGGGAGTGTTTTTATTTAGTGCCTGTCAGAATTTCTCCTGAATGCAACAAATAAGAAGAGATTTGGCAGTCTTTCGATAGCTTTGCCATTCCTGCCTTAGTAATATAAGAGAAATGACTCCTCACTGAGTGGCAATGAAGGGGAGGAAAAGGATCTACTTGAAATGACTGAGCCATTTATAATACATTCATCATTCAAATGAGGAGGATTTTATGATTCACTTGTACGATATACACATTAAGTGAAATCCCCGGGTCTGAATAATGAATGAAGAACGTAATTTTTCTGTAGAAGCTTTATTTTTTGCTAAAACTCAAACATTTTCTTATTAATAGCTAATAAGTTTTCAGTACTTGGTGAAAATGTTTTTTTTTTTTGTAATACTGCAGCAATTGTTGAGATGCTCTGTTCGTTGACTGATTAATTTATTATTAATGTTAACTTGTCGTTGCAACAAAAATGACTATCAATTTTAATGCAACGAGGAAAAACCATCCTTTCGAGGTTGTACGTTTTTTCTGTGTCACTACGTCCAAAATCTGGGTATTTTTTTTTTATTATAAACATGATTATGATTCTCTGTTTACTTCCATCATCATCGTAATTTGAATATAATTTTTACTTTCCCTGTTTTATAGTATGTATACATTATTGCGTTTATCTGTGTTTGCTTTTGTTTAATGCACTATCAAAAATACTTAAATTTTTACCTCTTACTTTCTATAACATTATCAGAATAATCCACTTCAAGACATTATTCATCATTTATACAGTCTATTTTTATGATATGAATAAGGGATTGGGAAGGAAATGACTAATAAGTAGGTTTTGTACGCTAAAAAAAAAAAAAAAAAAAAAAAAAAAAAAAATATATATATATATATATATATATATATATATATATATTGAATGAATATATATTGAAATAGACACCATGTATTTAATATTATCTCTTAATCCGGATTTCACAAAAGTAATGTTTTCATTAGTGCCATTTTTGTTGCTGCAACGCCATTATAGGATAACTAGCAACCAGTCAGTTAATGCTGACTCAGGGATTTTAGTAAAAGAAGGAAACTGTTAAATGACGAGGAACATATATTGTTCTTGCAATACCCGATGTCTGCTAGTCTCCGTTAATATTAATAATATAAATAAATCACTATGTGTATTTGGTTCATGGTTCCTGGGTTCAAGATAGTCTACGTGAAATTCTTACTTTTAGTAAAAAGTTCACTCTAAACATGTATAACAATACTGTTTAACACGATGAACAAACGTACGCTATAAAGTGAGCGCTATTCTTTTCAGATGAGAGAGAGAGAGAGAGAGAGAGAGAGAGAGAGTCTTGGGATTTATACAGTAGTTCAGCAATTTCCATCATCATCTGTCGTTCCTTTGAGCTTTCATTCATTAAGCTTAAATCGAATGTGCTTGCTATGGGGTCTGCCCCCCGTCTCTCGGTCTCCTTCTTGACTCCACATTCCAAAATCTTGGCGGCTCTCTTAAAAAACACTTCACTTTTAGTAACAAGTTCAGTCCTATCTCAGTGTGTTCAGTCTTGTCTAGGCAACAGATACAGGTTCTGTCGGAGTCGTTTCGACATGTTGATGGTGCGTTGTCTATTCAATGTGTACAGTGTTGTGACAGTGAAATGCTTTATCTGATCTAGCATTTAAGGGCACTGTAGTCCTTTGCATTAGATATTTTATTATTAGATGTTTTCAGGGTTACTCAGCTGATATAACTGCTGTCAGAATGGAAAAAAAGAATAAGAAAAATACATGGTAAAATCGATATTCTGATAAACTCAAACGAAAAAAAATAAAATAGTTTTTCATGCGTCATCTGCAATGTTTAATCTCAAGCATTAGCAAAATGTATTTTATA
Organism: Macrobrachium rosenbergii; assembly: GCF_040412425.1. Classification (NCBI taxonomy): domain Eukaryota; kingdom Metazoa; phylum Arthropoda; class Malacostraca; order Decapoda; family Palaemonidae; genus Macrobrachium; species Macrobrachium rosenbergii. Next base: position 3,358,180 of record NC_089752.1, read on the forward strand.
AAATACAAACTATTGGAGCCTTCGATTATCGGAGTTGGCGGTAACGGGGGGAGGGGGGGGGCGAGGGGAGGCATCTGGGGCCCTTGTGTATAAGGGTGGTGGTGTTTAGTATTGTTAATGGGGGAACGAGGGTCTGGGAGGATTCGTGCCCTAGGGCTGTTTGCAACAGCTGACCTGTATCATTAACGAGTCGTCTGGCGAGTTGATTAGAGCGGTTCAAGACAAACTGATTCTCTCTCTCTCTCTCTCTCTCTCTCTCTCTCTCTCTCTCTCTCTCTCTCTCTCTCTCTCTCTTTCAACGGCAATCGATCTCTCTTGATAATTGTGCGATCATACGGACGTAAGCTTTCTGCAGTCTTCGAGTATGTCGACTTTGTCCGTTCGCCTATGCAGAACATGTCACGAATGCTACAAACGTACAGGTTTGTTTGTCTATATAATTCATGTAAGTTTTGAAGGACAGTTTTAATTGTGAAAAATCCTCATTTTAATAGCAAATCTCTAATTTAAAAATTTGCATTTGCATACATTATGAACATGTCACTGGACACGAAATACCAGTACTCATTAGTAATGCTATATGTTAATCAGTAGTTAGTTGAAAAATCATATTCGGAATTTGAATGGTTCACATCTGAAGCATTGCCGTTCCACAATACATTATTCTCTATTTTACAACTGTATCTGTCTTATTCGAATCTCATTTTTATTTTTCTTCACGGTTTTCCAGCACAACTTTGCGTTTCCCGCTGTGACCAATGTAGATATTCATTGCATTCTTAAGGATATTTCATAACTTTGTGCCGAAATGTGGTTAAGCTACTGCCCTATGTCGATATCTTTTTGGTAAATTTTCTCAGGTTTCAAACGCGTTGGCACTGAAAAACTTCCTTGTCAGAATGTCTCCGCTAGATGGAAAAACAAAACTGTAGATAATCATTTATTAAGAAAACACAATCCTGTAAAAAAGATCCTTTTACAATTGAACCCTTGAACATTTATCTTTCGCAGCAATGGATAACAATTTCAATAGCAACCGTTTTATATACTGTTATTCAATTTTCTTATTACGCAGCCATCTGTCGTCGATTTTCGGAGAAAACGCAATGTAAAAATTGTATATTCATAAATTATTATTTTATAAAAAAAAAATTCCAAAGCTCCATTTCTTCCGACATTGTTCGCTCATCAAATTCAATCAAAGAAGTGTATAAAAGCATCCTGAAGGACAGAGCAGTTTATACAAGTAACTGGAAGAAAATTTCAAAGCCTGCTCAAAAGAGTGTATCCAGATAATGCACTAGTATTTATATTTCACAGTAACGCACATGACAGAGGGAGAAAAAAAAATATATTTAGAATATAAACAACATTGCTCAATGCATCGACCTCTGCTTTAAAAAAAAAACTGCATCATAACTGGTTGCATTTCCTTCTGTATCTTTCTTATTAAATTCAAAGCGGGAATACTGCGTTTCGTGTTCCTATTTAGGACAGACGATAAAACACGTTTCGCTCCAGTTCGTGTTAGCTTCCTCCCAGGACGGTTTTTGTGGCTATGTGAAGTGGATTTAGGTGCGATAAGACACTGCTCAGGTGTCAGACGATTGCGGAAATTCTTTTTGTCGTTTCAATCGACTTCTTCCTTTTTTTTTTTTTTTTTTTACAAGCATTTTGTGCATAAGTAAATTATCTTTTATAAGCATTCTGCGTAGGAGAAAATTACCTTTCACAAACGTTTTGCGTAGAAGGAAATTACGTTAAAAAAGCATTTCGCTTATAAGGAAATGACTTTTCACAAGCATTCTATACATGTGAGAATTATCGGATCGCCAAAAAGGTAAGGAAGTCTGTGTATGCCCCTCCCTTATCTTATGAGTTTGTGGTTTGCATGAATATGAAGTTGGGAAATCCTTAGAAAATCTAAGTTAAAATGTGGAAATGAAAATCGTGTCATTTTACGTGTTTCTGTAATTTAAAACAGTAGCAATACCAAGCAAAGGAAAGAAGTATTGCATAAAATACACTTTCAGGTAATGACAACTGAAAACGTTGAAGAATATCATGGAATAGTATAAATATTTTCTTATTTGATTAAATAAAATACATTGCTCGGGTTCGGCCTTGTAACGCTGAAAATTGAAATAAATATGGGGAAAAGCTCGACGAATAATAATTGCAGAAATTTTAATTAAACGAAGCTTTCTAAGTTAAGGGGTCACTCACCCCTTGGGCTATGCTACGATCGTTTAATTTTGAGAGCAACCTTACCAATGGCAAGGGAATAATCCCAGCTAATTCCTCTAGTCTGAGCAACCTTG
>NC_089752.1:3365500-3380500 GCF_040412425.1 Macrobrachium rosenbergii
TATATATATATATATATATATATAATGCCTTCAGCACTTCAAACACCATTTTCTAAATCTCATGTAGTCATAAACCTCCCATTGCCTTTCTTTTTATGGGTTATTTTACGCTTATGTTATGGGCCGTCTCTCTCTCTCTCTCTCTCTCTCTCTCTCTCTCTCTCTCTCTCTCTCTCTCTCTCTCTCTCTCTCTCAGTTCCTCTTGTGACAGCTTTTATATAGCTACTGTTAAAATAAACGAGTATCAATAATAGCTACGAATATTAAGAATAAGGTGCAAGACTCTCAATAGCGATAAAGGAATTTACAATTAAGTAAATCTCGGTCTCTAATACCAACTGTATGAGAAGGAGCCCTGGAACAATCGTTCCTGTACCGTGTTCAGTTCCCCTAACAATCGGATCTCCCCGCCTTCTTTCTAATTATCCGGGCAAATTCTCCAGCATGTGTCCGGTACAGAAGCAGTTATGTATGGTGAATTAATTAATGAGCGTCAGGAATGAACCTGCATCGTACAGGATTTAACCGTGTTCCAGTTTATTCCTGCTATATATACAGTAGGTCTTTTGGTTTTACTAATTAAGGTAATAATGACTCATTTTTAACGTACTGAAATCTACTTACATCAAGATAATATATTCATTATTCATGTCACTTGACTTAATATTGGCCTGAGTAAGGGATTCTGGGCTGGGCGCATGAAGCCGTATTTTACTTCATTTATTATATACATTCCACAAAACATAAATTCAATTGTAACAGGTCGGAGGTACTTCCGGTTAGTGGTGATGCTCCTGGTCAGGTGGCTTAGCCCTTGGTATTGTAAAGGAAGCATCAGTTAGGTTAGGCTAGGTTTTAATTTAAAGTCTAGTAATTAGTTCTTCTGTCTCATTTACTTTTTGCCGGTAACAGTTTTAGGAATTATTATACAATAACAGCGATGTCGGGGCAGTTATTATTATCTATCAGTTGTTAACTCATTACCGACAAATTTTTCTATTGAGACGCCAATTCATTTACAGACAATAAGCTAATTGATAAGGTCTTGTGTTATCCCCATTCTTGGAAATGCCGCAGGTTTTAACATATTGATTTAATAGCTGAATATCTCAAACAATTAGGACCATTAATTTTCGCTTTTCACACTATTGGACAAATGAAGTAACGGACCACGAACCTCTTGTTTGGGTCTAAGAAAGCTGTCATCTAGAAACTTTTAATTCTCTTGTTTATACGAACCTTTTCATATAAATTGTACGAATGTCATCTGTGATAATGCGTCAACAAAAAGACTGGGCTACCTGGGAAAGAAAAGTTTTCTTACAGTGCCAGTTAAAAGGTGAACTTGGGTTCACTTATAACATCATTGCTGAGCTAAGGTCAACTACACTAATAGGATGCTAGGATGTGTTCTCCAGTTATTTTAGAGTCTTGATGTTATTAAATGAATGCTTCTAGGGTTTTTCTTGTCAATACATTCCCTCATGTAACAGAGTCTCGTTATCAAACTGACTATTAATACTTCCAATAATTTTTTCACAAATAGCGACAATAGAATTACGTATAGTCATGCATTTTTAACATCACGTGTAATGCAGCTTCAGATGAAAAATCCACCGTACATGTTTAATGTACAATTTTATTAGTATCATCTCGATAAGGCTAACCTGAACATCTGGAGATTTTTTTTTTTTTTAACCCGTAAGCTATATAGAGAAATTAACGATGCTATACAAAGGGGTTGAATGTCAGTTTAAAGCTTTTGCAACCTTGCGGAAGAAGAAGAAGAAGAAGAAGAAGAAGAAAAAAAAGTGTTGCGCAGTCACCACCGCCATCTGTTGAGCGGACGACAAAACGCCGAGACCTCGTGCTAATACGACGCTGCTCTATGTGAATGCCTTGAGACTGGGTTGGCAGATGGCGCTGTTATGAGCAATAGTCGGTGACGTCAGGACGATGACGTCAGGGTCATGTTAGAAGCGATATCGGGGGAGCTGTATGAAGTATATTGCGACCAGGACCCACTGTAACTAAAACTATTCGAAGTATCTTTTCGTTTTCTAAGGCGTGTTCTTCTCCCACTGCCATGCTACGGGTAAGGTGATAAGCCTCTTGATGTTAGGCGATTGCACTTCGATATTGTTTCTGTTTGTCTTTACTTTGGAAATCTCATGGGTGAACAATTACTATATACCTTGATATTCTCCATAGTCTCACCCCTACGAAATGGAAATCTAAAGGGAGCGAAGGTTAACGCTTTGTAAACAGGAAGAGGCTGAGCTTTCCATAGATTCCAATTAAAAATAAAGAAGTCATTTTCGAACCGACGTTGCACTGACAGTGGCGTCATTTCAGATTTTTCTTGGTGTGGGGGCGGGGGGGGGGCAAAAGGTTTAGAACTTGTGGTATGGGTGAGTTGGCGGACGAAGCAAGCCCTCTCAGCAGGGGGTGGGGGGGGCACTGTAATCTTCACCCCCCAGAAATTTTTTGAAATTTGTGCGCATTTTGGAGCATATTGAAGCAATATAAGAGCTGTATTGAGTTAATAAAGCAGCAAACATGTTTGCCACACCCAGCCACATGATATTATTATTATTATTATTATTATTATTATTATTATTATTATTTCAAAGGCTAGGGGACAAGCCAAGTGTCTTGAGGGGGGCAAGTGCTCTCCCCCCAACAAGCTCCCCACAAAATGACACCCCTGTGCACAGAATACTAATCTGATCACAGAAGACCGATGATTGGTTGTTTGGTTTAGATTATACTTGACTCATGGTATAACGAATCCTTGTCTTCAGGCGCCTAAGAAGTGTGGTTAGGCGTGACACAGAGAAGTATGAGGCCTGATGTTGACCATCGGACTCTAACCGACCAACAGAGACCAAAAGTTAGTGATATGAAAGAGAAGTGTTGTAAAGGAAAAAAGACATACGTTGAAACATCTGTATAATTTTCCTTTTATTTACTTGGATAACGGTCATTCTGTTTTGTTCTCGAAATTCTCCCATATGTCTTACGGAACTGTGAAACTAGTGCAGACATGGACACAAATACATACACACACAAACGAAAATTTCTTAAAATGAAGAGTAACTCGTGTGATTAGAAAGTATGAGTTTTTTTATGTATTAATCTTTTGTCGCTGAAATTCAGGAAACGATGAAGGATATTTCTTTCATCACGAAGATATAAATATACCACCAAGGAGAACTTGATTGAAATCTCCTCCTTCATGAAGTACCACAACATCAAAATGTCAAGTGGATATCCAATATTTCTCTTCTTCGGGAACATCCGTTAAACCTCAATTCTATTAAAACAACCGAAAAATAATAAATATTTGCGGTCGGGAAGGACAACTTTAATTATTTAAGAACAGTCTCAACTTTAGTGCTAGATAAACATTCTGGTGTGAGAGAGAGAGAGAGAGAGAGAGAGAGAGAGAGAGAGAGAGAGAGAGAGAGAGAGAGATTTTATTTTGTAAAAAGATCATCAAGCATAACTGTGAAACTAACCATTATATATACTGGCTAAGATTTATAGGCCTGATGAGACTAGTACGATACACTAGTAGAACTTTGTGTGTGCATGTGTTTGAGTGTGTGTAAGAAATGCGTGTTATTGGAATGGCGTCTTCGGAATGCAGTATTACGAATTTCATTATCCACAAGACATTAACACATCAATCTACTGTACGTATTATTGAGAACGTTATAATACCTCAGAACTTCGAATAACTAAAAAAAATATAAGTGAGTTGGTCCATGAGGTGTATTTTCTATACGTATAGATAATCGTAATTTTGCAGCAATGAAGGTAAAATCCACTAAGACATGCATTCGTCTAGAATATTATCCCATTCGTAAACATCTATTTCTATCAATACAAGATAAAAGATATTATCTATTCTCTTACTTAAGTCGGACAGAGAGAGATATGTTGCCAGGAATTTCACATGCAGTGGGAAGAGAGAGAGAGAGAGAGAGAGAGAGATAAATTCAAATACCATCAGTGATAATCAAGGAAATCTCTCTCTCTCTCTCTCTCTCTTCCCACTGCATGTGAAATTCCTGGCAACATATCTCTCTCTGTCCGTCTCTCTCTCACACGAGACACTCCCCTGCCTTATGATCAAGACTTTACCTTTCAAAACTGACCTTTCCCAGCCATTGATGTAAGCGATGAGGAAACAGACATCAAAGGAAGCAGAAATATATCGTACGTACAAGGCGCACCCACCCGGAATATGAATAATACTAATATCGAGCTACATAGGTTTCCAATGTCTCCAAAAGATCATTTGCATATGATTGATGGTTTGGTATTATAATAATAATAATAATGATAATAATAATAATAATAATAATAATAATAATTATTATTATTATTATTATTATTATTATTATTATTATTATTATTATTATTATTATGATACGCATTTGGTTGGGAATGAAGCTTAAATGAAATACACTGTTCATATGCAAAGAAGTAACTACTTATGAAATAACGATTGCGAATCATTTGGCCTTGCAGCCATCAGGATCAATGAAGCCAGGGATAATAAAAGAGAAGGAGTCGAGAAACGAATAATAAAAGGGGGATAACCTAACAAACATACTGTAGGTATACATCTACGTATATTGCCTTGGTGAGTTGTTTAAAGCCCTCGGAAGTATAATTTGCGTCCTGATTAACGACTTGCAGATGCCATCATACGAGAGTGAACGAAATAGCATGAGGCATCTTTACACGTCAGTCCTATTCTATACCGTGTTTGTTAGTTTTTTTATATGCAAATGACAGACAATGATTATAGCAGCAGTAATGAAAATAACAGCGGTAATAATAACCATTATTATTACTAATTAGTTGTCTTTGGCATCTTTACAAGAATAAAAATACTTCTACTGTTACCAGATAAAAAAGTTATTTTTGTGTACCCAAGCAAAATAAGAAATAAATAAGTTCAATGTGCAAGACAGGTTCTTATCTTTTCATCACTTTTCTTTTAAATAAGATAAAACACGCAAGATGAAAATGAATTAAAAACGGGATCTCGTTTCCATCCTGAATCGAGAATAATTAGCTTGATCTTAACGAAATCATATTCTTTTATTAATCAAGTCTTAAAAGTATTAATAGGATTATATCTCATTAAGGGACACTGAAGGACACAGCTGGGCAACGAAAGGTTACAAGTCTTAATTAATCTGTACTCTCTTATTACGGACTACAGTCATTTGCCTTAGGATGTACGTATGTCGGATGAATTATAAATCAATCTCCACCCAGCTCCTCTCTCTCTCTCTCTCTCTCTCTCTCTCTCTCTCTCTCTCTCTCTCAATCCATCTATCTCTCTCCTTACATATAGGCAAACACTCACACACATATATACATATCTATCTATCTATCTATCTATATATATATATATACACATATATATATCTATATGTGTGTATATATATATATATAAATTTATAAACCGAATGTATTCCAGAACGGCCTTCATTGAAATAACTTTTTTGTTCCCCACTTGTTGTACCTTCAACACCAATGGCAGATATTACCTATCAGTTATTCAAGATCAGCTATTTACCTTAAAAACTTGTTTAAATGCACGTATTCCTGAATAATCTTATGTATGGACATTATACACTCGGATGTTAATATCACACACAGACATTTCCCTCATAGCCTAAATATCCATAGAATGATTGGATAAATAAATTACTAGGTATTTAAAGTTTCTCACTCATGTAATTCTTACCCCAACCGACTCAAACGCTTCCTCTCTCTCTTTCTCTCTCTCTCTCTCTCTCTCTCTCTCTCTCTCTCTCTCTCTCTCTTTAGGAAATATCTAGTTTGATCCTCCTTCACAAATCTCGAAGAACAGTGTGTATAAAAGCAACTCTCTCGGACATGAGCGAACTCTTGGGGAAGGTACAGCATTTTCCTCAACAAGTTTCCCTTCTTGGGTTTTTACCTCTTTTCTCTCTTTTGGAAGTTGGAAAGGATGAACTGAAGTTGTATGAGTGAATAAGTAAAATTATATTTGGAAGTATATATATATATATATATATATATATATATATATATATATATATATATATATATATATAAATATATATATATATATATATATATATATATAAAATATATATATATAAATCATATATACATCACATATATATATATATATATATATATACATATATATACACATATACACATATATATATATAATATATGTATACACACAAATTCACACACACACACACACACACGTATCCGTTCTGTAAGTTTTTGTTTACGATTTGATAAGTCAAATATAACCCCTTGACATACATGGTACTCTTATACAAGAAGCCTAAAATTTGTTCACTGTTAAATTTAAAGATTCGTTAACAGGAACCTAAATTCTATTGACTTCAATTAATACTTGTGAAGATTAATTAAAGTCAATAGAATTTAGGTTCCTATTAACGAATCTTTAAATTAACAGTGTTTCAAATTTAAGCTAACTATAACACCATCATATGTCAGGGACTATATGACTTATTAAATCGTAAACAAATGATGAAACAGAATAACGAAATCATAATTTTTTTCCTCTAAAGTATAGCTGGCTTGTTCGAAACAGCTAAAATTGGATTGCACCAAGGGCCCGGAAATGTGTACAAACATATGATAAGATACGCGCATGTTTATAAATGATGATGTCTTTAAACATTATACTACTTTCCTTCACGATTCCACCGACCTCTTTTGGCCCATGTTACAGAGCCGCTCCAACATCTGCCTTCATCTATTAGCCGAAATGGCTGACGATTTTTCCTAAATTAAAATATGGTATACGCAAAGAGGCGTACAGATGACTACAGTTTGGATGTGTTTTGCTACAAAAATAATTGTCATGATGATCTTCATTTATATATATATATATATATATATATATATATATATATATATATATATAACTAATATATATATATACACATATATAGTATTATATATATATATATATATATATATATATATATATATATATATAAATATATGTATTTTCCATTCGAAGATGAATTTTTCAGAAAGAAAAAAAGCTACACTCGATTTGGAGCTCATATATATATATATATATATATATATATATATATATATAATATATATATATATATATATATATATATATATATATATATATATATATATATATATATATAAATATATATAAAGTGTGCATACACACTTGTGAAGGTAAATGTAATTGCAGGGATAAACACGTGTACTTTATTTAAATGGCTACCTCACAGAGCATAGCGAAGTGAGCATTTTCGACTGAATGCACTGTGTGTAGGGACAGCCCCTGTCACTGACAGTTGATGGCAGCCGCAGCCCGCTGTATAGAACGCAGCTATTCTGAACGGAAGATCAGTCATTCTGTTAATTATTTTCAGTTTTTTCTCAGTTACAGTACATCACAATTTCTAAACGCAGCGCCCTATATGTTGAGGAAAATGAAAATAACTAGAAAACAGACAATACGAGAGGATCAAACACGGACTGCGTCTTTTCTCAAATACCGAACACGATCCTCACCTCTTAATAGAGTGCGGACCTGCGATGAACAATGGTTCCTTTATTTTCACTGGACTCTCCTTTACTCATATATTGCTTGGGTTTAGTATGAATGTATGGAACTATATCTATCTATTTATCTATTATATATAACTATATATATATATATATATATATATATATATATATATATATATATATACTATATATTACTGTATATATATATAAATGGAAGAATATATGTGTATAATGCTCACATATGTATGTATACATACACACACATACATACTCGTATGTATATATATATATATATATATATATATATATATATATATATATAAACTCAAAAAACAAAATTGACATAACAATTCCAATAAGAGAATACGTATATCAATTAACGGAATGTATCACTGATTGCCGTCCAGTAACATCTGAAGATAGTAATCATTTGTAACACGAAATACCATGAGCTTAGGATGAATATTTGAATTCGTGCTTCCCATGGGAGAGCTGTATAGTATCACTAATAACAATGATAGAGACATAAAACCTTACTATGAACGCAATCCATTCCAGAAATTAAAAGAAAACACATCCCGTTCTATTTCCCAACAATAATTATCTCTTCTCATTTTCTTCCCAATTATCAGAACAAATTACCGAGGCATTATCACGGGACTTAGTAGAAACGTCATTAGCGTTCTGAATTAATAATTAACGGGGATTAGACGGGAATAAATAGGAATGGTTCCTAAGCCTACTACTACCATCAAGCCTGCGTTCCAGCCTTAACAGGGAGAAAATTAATATTCAGTGGAAGGGAGCAATGAAAATATTAATAGTCGTTGTAAGTTTAATCATAATATGGATAGTTATGGAACATTTACTGAAGACCTTTTAGGTTTTGGCTTGAGGGTAATATTTGAATTATCAATAATGCGACCCGACTATTATTCTCTCCAAATTAACGAACTTCAAAGGTCAAGGCTAATGCAACAATCAGATGAGTATTAATATTTATAACGCCTTCTTTAATAATAGTTGTTCGTTAGCATCACTTCGACCAAACATGGAAATTAATTGCATTCAGGGGTCGCTAATTAATGATGATTGTAGCATGAATCATTGCTCGTTAATCCCTATTATAATATGAGCTTTGTTTGCCTAAATGCAAACTCATGAATGAAGGGGTTTAATGCTTGGTCAAATACATCGCAATATTGTTAAAAGTTTTTTTCTATCAAGGACACTGCCACTATACAGTAATAGCCTATGGTTTGGCGTATCTCAAACGATGTACTACCAGAATCCCTTAATCTAAAGGCATATAAACCAGTAGGTCCGGAGCAATATATTGGTTGTCCCAAAAAATGTTTCAAAATGTTATCGCGCCTCGTACATTGCAAACACCATGCACACGATTTGTATTTTTCCAACAGATTGTGTTTTCATGGCCACATAATGAAATAAAGTAGGTCATGATTATTATTATTATTATTATTATTATTATTATTATTATTATTATTATTATTATTATTACTGAGGAACCGCAATATGCTGATGGAACAGTTTCAAAAGATTATGATACTGGCAGAAGGAAATAGTGGCGGCAAAATGATAAAAGATAAAGGATATCAATTGAATGAAATGAAATAAAGTAGGTCATGATTATTATTATTATTATTATTATTATTATTATTATTATTATTATTATTACTGAGGAACCGCCATATGCTGATGGAACAGTTTCATAAGATTATGATACTGGCAGAAGAAAATAGGGGCGGCAAAATGATAAAAGATAAAGGATATATCAATCGATATCAAATGGATATTTTATCCTTTATTGCCATGGAACGACTTAATCTCTTTTACTAAATTGGAATGTCTTCCTTTGCTTTTTATTTCTCTGATGGAACCGGGATTACAAAAATTAAGCCAGGAGAGGAAAAACATCGGGGATCATTCCCAGGAGAGCTCAAGTTCCGCCTCTACGAGAGGGAAAGGTTATATGACCTCGACACAGAAAAGTAGTAATATTCCTTAGCTGTAGACAGAAGAGAATGTCATATCCCGCACAGAGAGAGAGAGAGAGAGAGAGAGAGAGAGAGAGTAATATTCCTTGGCTGTAGATAGAAGAGAATGTCATATCCCGCAGAGAGAGAGAGAGAGAGAGAGAGAGAGAGAGAGAGAGAGAGAGAGAATGTTTCACTGCCTGAAGAAAACAAAGGCACAGATCAAGTAAAGTTACTATGTCATTAAAACGTTGTTTTCAGATCGGGGCACTGGATATATGTGATTTACAAACTTCTAATATTTTTCTCAGTCCATCCAGAAATATATGGGCCATTTTGCCTTTATTTGTCAAACCAAAAAGTTGAGAGACATGTTGAAGAGAACATGGTAATAAAATATCGAGCAGCACAAAGTTTTCATGCCATTCTTTCTATAACATTTTCAAATATCTTGATGACACTTCATGAAAAGTGCAGCAAACGAAATACAAGTCTTAATTGAAGGGCTGTTTTATATTTAGGGCCTTTAAGGAACACGGATGTGCGTCACGTCACTTGATATGCTCGTGTTATCTTTCACAACACACTCCACTTACTGGTTTAACTTCAATTTATTTGTTAATTATGACACATTCCTTGGCTCTTAGTAACTTCCTACAGCTAAAAATACTCGTAATTCTTTTTTTAGTGAGTACTTTTACTCTTACAATTTTTCTTCCTAATTTTGGTAGCTCAAACACTCATGTTCGCTCGGTTTTAGCGGCTGTTGCGTATGCGAAATATTTACCCAGCAAAAGTGTAGATTAAGCATTCATTTAAATATTTGCACTCTATGGTATATGTAAATGCGTTATACATGATATAAATATACCCAAATCTATGGAAATTAATATATATATATATACACAGTATATATATACATATAACAAAGCATGATTACAGCTCTTCATTGACGAGTCGGTAGAGCTGTGGACTGGGACTTGCCAGGCCCGAGTTCGAATCTCTGGCCAGCTGATGAAGAGTTAGAGGAATTTATTTCTGGTGATAGAAATTCATTTCTCGCTATAATGTGGTTCGGATTCCACAATAAGCTGTAGGTTCTGTTGCTAAGTAACCAATTGGTTCCTAGCCACATAAAATAAGTCTAATCCTTCGGGCCAGCCCTAGGAGAGCTGCTAATCAGCTCAGTGGTCTGGTAAAATTAAGGTACACTTAACTTAACTTGAGCACGATTACAGTCTTTCTTCTTATTAATGATCGTCTTTCTCATATTCATATGTATTGAAAATAGGAAATTCATAAAGACAAACAATAAATATTAAACATGCCATGAATGAGAGCGATTAAACAAGTCAATGCTTTTCCTAAACTGAAGGTCTCTCTCTCTCTCTCTCTCTCTTGCAGGAGCTTTTCTCCCTAGAAAGTGTATAAGGGTTCGAGTCCTGGGTGGGAAAGGGGCGATCAGGAGACCTAGGTTTACAGGAAAGGTATTTACTGAACCTTGCTGGAGACATGATATGAGAAAGTTGATCTAGTGGTGAATGAATAACTTGCTATCTATGGTGCATCACTATACTGTGACCGGAAATAATAAGCAAAAAGCCACAATAATGTAGCCTACATGAGCGACTGTATCTTCAAAATACAAAAATGTTAAAAAAAAGGAAAGAAGGAACTTTCGACCGTTTGCACAACGGTCCTCTTCAATATACATTATGGTGGCTTTTTTAGTCAACTGCAGTGGGTCGCAGGAGAATGAGAACAAAAATAGAGACTGAGAGAAACGAAAAGCTTGTGTACAACTACTGGCGTGTCACGAAAGTCTATAACAATAATATTAATGAAAATAAAAGGGGTGAGGGAAGTAGAGATCCTTGTCGAGGTAACCTCGACTAGCAACGGGAGGAACCGTTCATTATATATTCATCAGATATTCTCTCTCTCTCTCTCTCTCTCTCTCTCTCTCTCTCTCTCTCTCTCTCTCTCTCTCTGTTTTCCGCAAAAGAAGAGAACAGTAAAAGGACGCTTTGTGGGGATGATCTCTGATTCTTTCGACGCCTCATGCTTTACGACTTTTTCCTTTAAGATTCTTTATAAGTAAAGAAAACGGAAATAAGGAAACTTCAAGAAAATCAGTGGATAAAAAATAAACGAACAGAAAGAAAATGTACAGTATATAAATATTTACAGTACAAACGCATCTGCATGCATAAAAACAATAAGGACTCCAGTTATATGTTTCTAAACAGAATTAGATTTTATGTGGAAGGACACTATTGTAGTTGCAAAGAATTTCCATTTCTATTTTTCTGTAAAAATAAACTATTGTGCCGGATTTGTCTGTCCGCCCGCACTTTATTCTGTCGGCCCTCAGATCGTAAAAACTACCTAGGCTAGAGGGCTACAAATTGGTATATTAATCATCCACCCTCCAATCATCAAACATACCAAATTGCAGCCCTCTAGCCTTAGTAGTTTTTATTTTATTTTAGGTTAAAGTTAGCTATAGCCGTGCTTCTGGCAACGATACGGGATAGATCACCACCGGGCAGTGGTTAAAGCTTCATGGGCCGCGGCTCATACAGCATTATATCGAGACCACCGAAAGGTAGATCTATTTTTGGTGGCCTTGATTATACGCTGTAGCGGCTGTACAGAAAACTCGACTGCGCCGAAGAAACTTCGGCGCATTTTATATTTGTGGAAAAGTTCCCACAACTAAAATAAAACGCCTTTCATGTAATTGAGACACATTAATCTTTTAAAAATGTTGCATATTCTTGCTTGAAATTTATCTATTTATTTTAACTCAGGGGACTCCATTTTTAATGAATGATAGTCTCAATGATTCTGACCTTACGCCGAAATGCTTTTCACTTATTGTTATTCCTACTGATTTTATCATGAATTGGTTCAAGTTGACGTTTCTTTATTAACAATGCAATTTTAATCTTGTGTTGGATACTATTCTAGTGAATAATTGGATGTTTTTTATGAATCATAATATACAGAAAGACGTATTTCTGAATAAAGACATGATAAGCCATTATGCTTTCAGATCATCGTAGGAAAACCAAAGTTAGGTTTATTCTTTAATTTCGTAATAATTGCGAATTTTATGCAATTTGTTCTGAAGCGCACACTCACTGATCTTTACTTTATTACCTGAATATTCGTAATTTACATATTTATTTAAGTTTCATGAACTCATCATCAATTTACTTTTGCGAAAACAGAACTTCGTTTCTTATAAACTATGTAGTCAAGGGTTTGGGAAAACGAACAAACGCTAGCATATTTCAGTGAGAGAGAGAGAGAGAGAGAGAAGAGAGAGAGAGAGAGAGAGAGAGAGAGAGAGGTGAGGATGGATTTCTGCTCCCAGTACTCTTGGTATTCCCCTCACTTGACCTGAGATGATAACGGGATAATATCCAGCAGCACCCCAGCCTTCCTGAAACCCAACTTTTCCGAGAGGGCACATATCCCAAATTACGGAACATATCCCAAATTACATCATTCCAAACCAATGGGGATTCGTTACCTTTCTCAGAAATCCTCCCAGCTTCCCAATGTAATTACGGAGAGTACAACGAATATGCCTGAAAATCTAAGAAAGTTAGTATGATTTTTTGTTGTTGTTGCTGTTGCTTATGCACGAAGACATTTACATATCTATAAGAAAATATTATTAGACTTTCATTAGCTTTTAGAGTTATTGTGGTTGTTGTTATAATTATTATTATACAGAGGCCACTAGGTTTTCGATTAAAGTCTAATTTGCATTATATCAGTAGGTAGAAAAACTAAGCCGGTGGTCCAAGCAAAACCATGGAACGTTTCTAAAGCATTTTTTTGCAAAGAATACCTCAGTACGACATGTTTAGACTCATGAACATAACTTTAATAACAGGCAGTTAAGCTGGAGTTCACTTTTACTGACTTTCCAGCAGTGGTATGCAAAGGGCACCACTGATCAATAAAGAGCTGTTCTGTACTACCAATATACAACAGAAGAATATACCATATTTGCTTACATCGCCGTTTGAGCTATAATAAAGACAGACGTTGCATTTAAGTTGTCATAGCCAATGCATCTTGGAACTACCAGATTTTGTATTTAAATTCCGGGCAGGAACTGAATATAGCTCCTGGCACTGATCGTGAGCTGGTAATCCAGATCCGAATAAACACGGAATTTCACTAAATGTTTTAGGAAGTTCAGGTATGGACTAAAGATCAGTCTTTTATAGATTGGTCCAGGTAGACTCGATGATTTTTTTTTAACTGAAGTTAAATATGCTTCGCTGATATCACTGCGAGTTAATCGTGATTGTTGGAAACTTATGCTGCTCATCCCACCCACCCCCACCCCCAGAGGTTCCGGTTCGTATGCATAGGCCAGTTAGAAACAAGATAAAAATTTCTGTGATATCGGCTGTGGATATTTACCGTCATCTAGAAAACAAAAAAAGGACCCCAGGTACTTTCAAATTCTTTATATCATTGCCTGCAATATATATTGGATAGAAATTCCGTTACAAAAGACTTGTAAATAATCTATGAATAGAAATGAAACTAAAAAGATTAGTAAACAGTATGACTTTCACAAAATAATAATGTTTCCATCTCACACAGCGAGATATTAAACGTTCGAACATACAGCGATCAAATCTTTTATTGCGTTTGTCTGATATCAATGGTGTGCGTATACACGGAACAAAGCCTACCTTTCAGTTTTATATTCTACCGTTGATGATGCTTGCAGCTTAAGGATCAGCATTGTTGAAACTGAGTGTAGACTCTATAGAACCCAGGCCGTTTTAAAAAGATAAAAAAGAGCATATTGAATGTTTACTTTTAATTCTTGTTGACGGTTTCTACAGTTTACAGAATGGCACAACTGACAAGGGATTGCATATGTGGTTTGACCGTTTGGCATGGAAAAAAAGATTGTATGTTTTTGTCTCTACAATATCTAGGATATTAGGAGAACATTTTTAGACGAGCACAGGTAAATACTGATTTCATTGTTTCGTGGCCAGTCTGCACCTTCTTCGATGAAGTGGTCATGTGACATTATTCACAGTACAGGCCAGACTATGGTTAAAATAGCAAGCTTTTCATTTTACTTTAAGTGGCTTTCAGTGTATTCACCCTACTTACAGAAAGTGTACCAAACATGCATATGAACAAGAAATCAGCAATTTCTGGCAATGCAAATACTTCCGGAGTGAAATATTCTAATTTAAAGTTGAGTCGTTCTGCCGATGTGCGAAATTGAGTGTAAACAGACCGACTGATCATTTGACCGATTGTTGTCAGTTACAAATCTGCTGCACTCTGTCAAGTACAGTACAGTTTATATATATTTAATATTGTACAATGCATACGAATTTGGAACTAC
>NC_089752.1:3385500-3420500 GCF_040412425.1 Macrobrachium rosenbergii
ATTTCCCGAGAGTAGCCGCCAGATGATTTAGTTAAGGCCACAGAAGTAACGATGGCATCCATGTTATAGTTCATGTACACTATTTCTTTTAAAATCAAAACGAACTTTCTAAAGATTTCAGTTATTATAGGGATATTAATGTTGTGTCATATGCTTTTATCTACATTCGAAAAGGACGTGAAAAACCATATATATTTATATGTTATATATATGTGTGTGTGTTGTTGTTTGTTCGTCATTGCGTGTTAATTATGTTTATGTGCCTGTGTGCATATCTACGTATGTGGGCCTGCGTCAATTAAAACATTCAACAAAACTGTACATTAAATATGAGCCGACACTTTATCCTCCAGCGAGGTTTGTTCAGGGGATGCTTCGTTTTTGAGTGATTCCGACAAAGAGTGAGGGTACAAACCTCACGTAGCTTTTCCCAGAAGGAAAGATCAATCTCGACCGTTTGGCGATCTGCAACTCATGGAACCGGTCACGGTTTCCGTAATAAATTCAAGGGCGTTATCCAGCAAGCAGCAAGGTCGTCGCTTCTCAGAGTTATTTCATCAATCGTGAACTGAAAGCGACTGCTATCCAAAAATATTTTCCTTTGTTCTGGGAGAGAACGGACGATCTTTCATTTATCGTCAAGGTTTTCATCTCATTTTTTTTTTTTTTTTTTTGCCGTTTTCCTTTGTCCATCACTCAAGTAAAATGCTATGCGGCGTTTTTCAATTTTTCTTTGTGTAAACTGAGCAAACCACGAGTGCAAATCCAAGACTTTCAAATCACGATAGCATCACTGTTTATATCGCAATGACTTGACATTTTTTAAACTAAAGCTATTCTAGGTAAATATTAAAATAACAGTTTATTAGTCTGGATACATTTGCAAAAAATATCTCAAAATCTTCTTTCACTCCAGTTCCTCAATGTTTACACTAAAATGTGTTTTATCATGTATAGGATATAGAATACCTAAGATAATATATAGAGCTTTACAATGTTTTATGGTCACTGCAAAAATCCCGGCAGCCCGTCAACCTAGCGGTCCGAAAAAACCCGAAAGATTCAGTAGGAGAACAGGTACCAGCCCTCAGGATGGGGAGTTAAACAGTGGGCCTAGCACACACTGGCCACTTCCCATAGGCATTGGGACCTGTCCCCCACTGGCTGTCGCCCTAAAGAATAGGAGATCAGAGCCTGCCCTATTAGCTGACAGAGGCCCAGGAGGACTAACTTTAACAATAAAAAAAAAAAGACTGCAAGCGTACCCCTAACATTTTCTTTTTTAAATTTTCAAAAATATCCGAAACTTTGTCAACCAGAGCCCATAAACAGCAATGAATATTTATAAACATGCTATGGACTATGTTACCGGTAATCCTAATAAACCAACGAATAATGATGACTAATGAAGATAGTGGCGATCAATGCAAAACATGGCAAAAAACTGATATATTCACAAATAGTTCATAAGCATTAATAAGTATGGAGTATGTTCATAATAATCCAAAAACCTGCGAATATTGATTAATGCTCAAGATGATAGCGTATATTGCAAAAATATAAAGATTAAAACAAAAATTACAAAAACATTACTACTATTACACCTTAATAAACATCAGATAGCCTTAAATATGTTGAGTAGGATTCTAACAAACTTGTGACTAGGGATTAATGATGAAGATAATAGTGATTAATGAATAAAAGCAATTAACGGAGAAAAGGGATGAAAAAATGCGGACAACAGAAAAACTAATTTTACTCACCAAAATTGGAGAAGTTCTTGTCTTCTTTATTATTTCTGTAGAGTAGTCAGTTGCATTAATCTATAGAGAGGAAAGGGCCATCAACAGGGAGTTGGGGGAGGCTGGCAATGTTGAAAAAACAATGCCACCATTTGCAATTTTAATATGCCGAGCTGACAGCATAGTGTACTGGAAGTTCATGGTGACACAGATCCAGTCGTCGTCACAGAGTTTGGCAGTCTTCATGGCATTGGAAGCCCTATATAATTTTTTCACTCTGTGCCTTATGCTCCCGCCTCCCACCAAGAAGAGCTTTCGTGAGCTGCTGACAGGTGCTGCAGGCATCCTTCATCACAGGGAGACAACCGGTATTATTTTAGCAGGTGAAAATCTTGTGATATTTTAACTTCACCACAGCATCCATTCAAAGTATTTTTCGAGCAGTGACCTGATGCCGAAGTGAGACTCCATATACAGCCAGTTCGGAGTGTATTTACGGGTGTAGTGGCTGCAACAAACCGGCGAAAGTTTTGTGTTCATGGACGGCGACTGTTATTTTCCTGGTGTTGGGGTTCGTGGTCATCAGCGTTCTTATTGCTGCTCCTCCCTCAAAAAATATTTCCATAGCAGCTTGGGTCCTGATAACGGTTATTGCATGAATGGTTATTTGCAGTTTGCTGCTTCCTTGCCCCTGAAGATAAAAAAAAGTAGCTAAAAGTTCACTTCTTGCCATCTCCGACCTCAAATCGTTTCCTCCTGATGAGAATATTCTTTGGAGGTATGCTATCTGAACGCTCAAACATCCCAGTTGATCAGTATACCCTGAAGATCACCGTAATCGCCTCATCCCCCACTCTGGAAAAAACCCTCCTTGCAGCCTCAAGGGGGGTCAACCTTCTTGGCAGGAACAGTATTTTTAGTCCAGTCTTCATAACAAAGCTTTGGTTGGAGAGGCTAGGGTTTTTTGTCCTTTAGGAACATTAGCAACCCATGTCTCTGGTCTACTGACACTTTTTCTCTCTTCCTTCTGTACCGGAGCAGTTTCATCAACTGAAGGTTCCGCAGGTTGGAAACCACAGCTGGTGGTGGCAAGGGTGCTAGCTTCAAAACCTATGGGGGTAGCACGCTTACCCACAGGTATGGGGCACACAAGGGGTGGGACATCACATGCTGTATCACTATCACTGTTATAGGGATGCGCCCACTCACCATCTGATGTATCACTGTCGCTACAATCATAAAATTAATTGGATATTTTTTTCTTTCTGTTCAAAGTACTACTGGCCTTCCATTTACCGTTACCCTTTCCATTCTCTTTAAAACCACAGCTTTCTCTTTTACCTTTACCTGTTATGACACTGCCTTGCACAAAAACATTATCACAAACTGGAAAAGGCTCAAAATCATCACCATCATCTCAACATGAAACATCCAGAAAAACTTTGCTTTGTCGCAGAAGCCACTAGCCTAATACACACAGCTCTTTCGCTAATTTTCACACTATAAGGGCACGCCTCGGCTGTATCGAACACTTCCATAGCATCTACGTCGCCTAACTCATTATAGTGGTAGTATGATCGCTCTATGATTAATAATACCGACTATAATAGCGAAAAAGTGGTCTAATTACGGAGTAATCACTTACGTTCAGTAATACTGGTTGGCAACTTCGCTCTCGCGTAACAATAACAAAAGCGCTGATTGGCTAAACCAATGTTCGGCCTCTAATGGTAGTATAGAGGTTAGGAATCCCTTATAACGGCTCTCCAGAAACGTGATGCGTAGATTGTCTGGCACGCAGCTTGGCTTATAACATGATTCTCCATGAAAAAAAATTCAACTCCAGTAACATGACGTACAGTCGCCCACTTTAGGTGAAAAACACTTCACTGAACACGATTTTTTTACCATAATACGGGAGGCGACTAGTACTATTATTCTTCATGCAGCATTTTTCTCAAATGATTGAAAAAGGGAATCCGGCTTTAGACTGATTTTCATTGGAAGTGGAGCATAGCATGTTTCTCGAGTGATAAACCCATTTCATCTCCCTGTTTTCTTTTTTCTTTTATCCCAGTTTCATTTGTTTCCATTATCAAAAAATTGTTTACCGTATCTTGGCGAAGTAGTTACAAAGAAGACAAACCACATAATCACCACTAATGATTTGGGAAATTGCTTTATATCTTAACAGACACAGATACACAAACATATATAATTATACATACACACACACACATATAATATATATATATATATATATATATATATATATATATATATATATATATATATATATATATATATATATATATATATTGATTTTGTACATCACGCCAGATACATAGACAAATTCGCAGTTATACTTACAATATACAAGGGACACAGTTCCAGTGAAGTAAAATGTCAAAATTAATTGAATGTCTGGCAATGACTTCCGAGAACACCATTAACGAATTCGTCACTGAAATTCGAGTGTTCATTCCATTAGGCCTCATGCAAAAATCCATGGAAACGTATTCAGACGCACACCAGTCTCCGGTCCAACACAAAAACAAAAAACACGAACATGCAAAAATATATTCATGGGTTTCCACTTGCCTTGCGTTTCCTCATAGTTTCCATTAAAAGCAGCGAAGAGGGATTGTCTAGAATGAGGTTGGAGAGGGGAGGTCTGGTCGGGAGGAGATTAACAGAGGGAAAACTGTTTTTAGGGTTAATCCAAAAAGAATGAAAAAACGAGGTTCACTTGCAAGGTATTCTGTCCTGAGTCTGACTATTGCAATGTACTTTTCCTTCGAGTTTCTCCCTCGCACGATTTTCTCCACGAGAGTTCCTCTCTTGGAAGATGCTTTTTCACTGAGTTTCCCCTTGTAAAGTTTTTCATTTTAATCTCTTTCTTGGAAGATATTTTTTCAAACAAGGTTCTCTTCTGAAAGATATTTTCTGCATAATTTTCTTTCTTGCAGGGTATTTTTCACACGAGTGTCTTCCTCAAATATCTTGCCCGTGGTTTTCTCTATTGTAAGTAATTTTTTTTATGAGTTTCCAAGATGGTTTTCACAATTTTTATTTATGAAACACATACAAAATAGCGTTCCTTCATTCAGGAGTTCCTTCGAATTGATTTGCATAGGAAGTATTGCAATTAAGAACAAACAAGTGAAACCGATATGATTGAAATTACTTTAGTCAAGAAACTTTAAGCTAACAACTGAAGGCGTGCAATGAGAATACCTTTGTACAGCACTGAAATCGTGCACAATGAGCCGAAATTTAACGATCTCTAAAGCCCTAATATACTGTACACACACAGACACATATATATATATATATATATATATATATATATATATATATATATATATATTATATAATTATTATATATATACATACGTATATATACATATATACATACATACACACATACATACATACATACATACATACATACATACATACATACATACACATATATATGCAAATATATACACACACACACATATATATATATATATATATATATATATATATATATATATATATATATATATATATATGTATTTATGTATATATCTGCATACGTGAGTTTGTAATTCAAGACCGGGTGGCGAAGGAGAATTATAAATGTTAGAAAATCGATAATGTTAAAAAACCTTTATTGAGAATTCCAGTAGTAGAAAAGAAGCACAAAGGACTGGGATAGAGAGTCTTGATTTAAATAAAGAAAGATGCAGGAGGGTAAATTCTGGCAATTTAAAAGAGGGGAGAGGTGGTAAAAGACAAAGACAAAATCCAGGAAGACCAGGGAAAAAAGATGGAACTAAACAAGCAGTGTGGTGAATGGAAGATGAGCTTGCAGACTCTGAAGAAACACGAGACATGAAAGGAAAAAAGAAGGATTTGACCGAGAATGATAGAGAGGTAATAAGGTAGACATGAAAGGAAAAAAGAAGGATTTGACCGAGAATGATAGATAGGTAATAAGGTAGACAGAAAAGGAAAAAAGAAGGATTTGACCGAGAATGATAGATAGGTAATAAGGTAGACAGAAAAGAAAAAGAAGGATTTGACCGAGAATGATAGATAAATAAGGTAGACAGAAAAGAAAAAGAAGGATTTGACTGAGAATGATAGATAGGTAATAAGGTAGACAGAATGATAGATAGGTAGGAAAAAGAAAAAAGAAGGATTTGACCGAGAATGATAGATAGGTAATAAGGTAGACAGAAAAGGAAAAAAGAAGGATTTGAAAATGATAGAAAAAAGGTAGAGAAAAGAAAAAGAAGGATTTGACTGAGAATGATAGATAGGTAATAAGGTAGACAGAAAAGGAAAAAAAGGATTTGACTGAGAATGATAGATAGGTAATAAGGTAGACAGAAAAGGAAAAAAGAAGGATTTGACCGAGAATGATAGATAGGTAATAAGGTAGACAGAAAAGGAAAAAAGAAGGATTTGACCGAGAATGATAGATAGGTAATAAGGTAGACAGAAAAGGAAAAAAGAAGGATTTGACCGAGAATGATAGATAGGTAATAAGGTAGACAGAAAAGAAAAAAGAAGGATTTGACCGAGAATGATAGATAGGTAATAAGGTAGACAGAAAAGGAAAAAAAAAGGATTTGACCGAGAATGATAGATAGGTAATAAGGTAGACAGAAAAGAAAAAAAAAGGATTTGACTGAGAATGATAGAGAGGTAATAAGGTAGACAGAAAAGGAAAAAAAAAAAGGATTTGACTGAGAATGATAGATACATAATAAGGTAGACATGAAAGGAAAAAAGAAGGATTTGACCGAGAATGACAGAGAGGTAATACGGTAGACAGGGAAGGAAAAAGGATTTGACCGAGAATGTTAGATAGGTAATAAGGTGGAAATTTCAAACGCAATAAGCACGAGTCACTGCGGAACCAAGCATTATGAAGATGCAAATTATGAAGTGGCAAATGGAATCCATACGCACAAGTCCAGCAGGGAATTTGGAAACAAAGGAAAATATTTCTAAATTAATTTCTTCATGGAAAAGAACTCTGGTCCGGATAGCAAACTGTATTTCCTTCGCTTTGAAAACAATAAAATAATTTAGGGAGGAAATTTTTTTTATATCCAAGGTAAATAAAAGTACTCGAATTATCTTGTTTCTAAACAAAGAGAGAAATACTTTGAGGAATAGAACAAAAAAAAAAAAAAGCTCAATTGTTTCTGAGATAAATGTATTCTACTGGATTTCACCGTAGCAACTTATCTCAGATAAGTTGCTACGGTGAAATCCTGTAGAAAACACTTATCTCAAAAACAATTAAGCGTTTTTTTGCGGGAAAATATTGAAATTAGTTAAACTGTGTCAAAGATAAAATCTGACGATACAATCAACTGGTTGCACTTGAATCACTAGCAACAATCAGTTACCATAATCACATTATCACATCACCTACAAAAATATCTGAAATGAACATAGTGAATATTAATGAAAACGAAACGCAAATATCTAAATACGTCCATATTACAAAAACATTTGGAGCATGTGGAAATAACTAGAAAACCTGAGAAAAATACACCCGAAACGGCACTGCAAAAGGGAAAAGGAGGAAGCTTGTTAAGCCAGCTTCCCCCACGGAGTTTCACCACGAAATTGTCATCTCAGGTCGCTTTTTAGATGTACCTTATTGGGACGTGGTGTTAGACCGGTATTTTATTTACGATCATTATTTCCTTTTCTTCTCGTCTTTTGACGTATATCGTTGGGTAAATTGGTGACCCTTTGACTTTCTTCCTTCAATGTTTTTCTTTTGTGACAGAGTTTTTTTTTATACGTTATCTGCCAGTTTAATTGTATGTTTTAGCTCTATCTACTTTCAGTTGCATGATTTCGAAAAAATTCTCGTTTATGTTGGGAAACGTTGCATCCTATTTTCGTCTGAGTTCCTACGCAGGAAAACAATGTATTTATTACTGCGGCAAGGATCAATGTTCTGTTGAAAAATGATTGAACTGTATTCGCTTCTGATGTTTCTTCAAAGGTGCGTCTGGCAGTGCGAAAATAAGAAAAACTTCATAGCCCTCACTGTAAAAAAAATCAGCTGTAGATTATAGTTTTGGTGTTCTTATAGGAATGGAATGGAATATAGTGTTTTGGCCAAAGACCAAGCACTGGGACCTGTGAGATCATTAAGCGTTGGAAAGGAAATTGAGAGTAGGTAGGTTTGAAAGGTGTAACAGGAGGAAAACCTCGCTGTTAAGCTTTGAAATAATTGTTGGGAGAGGGTGGATAGTAAGATGGAAGAAAGATAATATGAATGGAGGTACAATAAAAGGAAAGAAAGGGGTTGCAGCTAGAGGCCGAAGGGACGCTGTAAAGAACCTTTAGTAATGCCTACAATGCACCCCGTAAAGTGCACTGACGGCACTAACCCCCTACGGGGTTGTGTTCTCATAATCAACCTTCTAGGAAACCTACTATCAATCCAAGGATCGTTTAAATTTTAAGTTCTTTGTTGTGTGGACCAAAGATGTCTCCGTAACAGCGACCTTATCCCAGTACCCTTCTGTCGTCATTCAAATAGTTGGCGTCTCTTATTATGCAAAGAGGTTTGCTTATGAATATTTATGTACTTAAGGGCACCTCCCTATCTTCAAAGAAGCCGTCATGAATATGAAAAAGGAACGGATAAGGATTTCTTATTTCTTTAAAGTTTTCCACTTTGCAAACAATAGTTTAGACTTCTCCAGAAGCTCCTCCTGCGTTTTTGCCACTGACACAATTGTAATAATTTATCACTTTGCAATTTTCGAAGCATGTTCCCCATGTACAGTGGTTAGGAAAGTGTATTTATTGGTAAGCAAAACTTTTAATGGGTATCCATCAGGAAAGGTGGCTTTCTAATTATTGATAAAATTTATAAATAAAATGTTGTAATGAAAGAACTACCTTTTTATTAACCAAGATTAATACTGCTTTTCATATAATGGTCTTTATCAGGTGGCGTTTGGAAAGGAACGTTATACACAAAGTTTGTCTTGTAATTTTTTGTTTCGTTGTCAATTTGTCACAGGTCTCCGCTGCAAACGTTTACATTATTTATTTGTTATAAATGATAACCGTGAAAAATTCTTAAATATCATTATATTACTTGGCATAATTGCTTTTACTGAATGTCACATTTTCGAAAAAAATCACTAATTGGTTGAGCCATATTATAATAAAAGCCAACACTGACATAACATTTATGTATTAATAAAAAAGAGAACAAATAAAAAAAAATACTGAACAAAATTCTGTGAAAGTGCGTGAATAGATCTCGTAAGGCATAAAGTAAAAAGTCTTCGAGAAAGTAAAAGTTTTAATCTCTTCCTCTGAAACCTCATCAATATTCCGTGTCAAGAGGAAAGATGAATAATAAAAAGAAGGGGTAGATGTGGATTTAGCGGAACTGGTAATCAGGTTTAGCCGAAAAAATTTGCATGATTAAATTGAACGATATTAATTGGGTCGAACGGAAAAGGTTTGGGGAAGGGGGTGGCTGGCTACATAAGATGCATTAATAAAAGAGAAAGTTTTGATTTTGTTTATATTATCTTATTATTAAATTAGCCAAGGGCTCCATCATGGAAGGCAGAAGTAATATTTAACCAATGAGAAATAATATGGGAAAAAAAAGTTCAAAATAATTAAATTATGAAGGGAAGCTCAAGTGAATTTTCTGGAATTCTCTTATTTCTAAACTACACAAAATGATATAAGAAATAATGCTTTGTTGGAATGGTAGGAACGGTCACAATATTTCTGTTTTCATTCTTGCCCTTGGTATTCCTTATTCTGATACGGATTTTTTTTTTAAATTTTAGCTTTCCTTAATAGTTGAAATTCCTTTGGAAAAGACATATGAACAAAGAATTGTATATTTCAAGATGGGTACCTGACCTTACGTTCAGACATGGAAAGATTTCCATCAATTCCATTATCCACGTCATTTGTTAAAACTGCCACTGTAATTATAATTAAAAATACATAAAAGTGTTAGCAAAGAAGCTTTCCTGAATAATATAAGCTTCTTTAAAAAGATTATATTACATATATATATATATATATATATATATATATATATATATATATATATATACACACACACACACACACACATATATATATATATATATATATATATACATATATATATATATATATATACACTATATAATTCTACGAACTTTTTATGTGAAGGCAGTCATTTTACGTTCAATATCATCATTGACATCTGGGTATCCTATGAAACATAATTCTAACAGCTAGGAGGAAGGTGTTATTGGCTGATATATTTTGTTTCCCGTTTTCTGAATTATCTTTACCCAAAAGTTTCATCAGACATAGAATGAAAAAGAAAATAAAGCGCAAACGTCTGTAAAGCATTAAAATACTCTTAAATGCCAGTAATAAGAAAAGAATTTGAAACACAGTTATATAAACGCACAAAAATAGCTTACAGATTAAGCATACGAATTAGATAAGCCTAAGAAGATATGTGATGACAACAAGATCACAGAGGGAAAGGAGTCCCCCTAATGGGTAAGAGGTATTTTATAGAATTCTAAAAAAAAAAAAAGACAATAGGCCCAAAAGTCATTTCTTCTTCTCCTCTCCAGAGGGAATAGGATTAATTAAAAAGCTTGTCATAGAGGAGGGGCTGGATCTTCCGTAAAACAGCTTAATTGGGGATTCTAAAAATGTTTGAGTAGAAAGGGGAATTACTATTTTACCTTGAAAGTTTTCCAGAATATTAGAGAAAATACTAAATTGTTCGGAGTTTTTTTCCAAGACAGATCTCGGGTTTATACTACGCCTAGATTAATTTTTGGGACATTGGCATAATTTAGGCGCATAAGTTAATTTCTTTTAGTGTAGAGAATTATAAAAGGTATTTCCCTTGAACCTGGGAATAGGAAGCGTCACACAAAGGATATATGATTTAAATTTTCACTGGAAATAAACCGACGAAAAACTAAAATAAAACTCAAAGTAAGATGTTTTGACAGTGCATTTTTGAATTTGTTACAGGAATGATCAGGGACAATGAAACATTCCTCTCTCTCTCTCTCTCCCTCTCTCTCTCTCTCTCTCTCTCTCTCTCTCTCTCTCTCTCAAATGCTCTTGTAAATTCAAATCGTCGATCAGCAATTAAAACAAACGTAGTCAGTTTCACCGATATCAGCTTTAATTAGAATGACCTTAATTGATTGTTTTTTTCTGAAATCCACATGTGTAACGTGTTAATTGAAAATATAAATGAGTTAAAAAGGTACTAGCATGTATAACAAGTAGTTTTTTCCCAAAAGCATTTATTCTGTACATTCAAATTATACATAAAAGCTGAAAATATATTAAGACATAAATGAACACTTTTTCTTCATTATTAAAACCGTTTTTAATAATATTCTCACATACCTTTTTAATAATAATAATAATAATAATAATAATAATAATAATAATAATAATAATAATAATAATAATAATAATAATAATAATATCAACAAATATTTGCTTTCTAACTCTGGGTAATACAAGAAATTTACAGGTAATTAACTCTCACAACCATAACTACATTATATATTAACTTGATATATCTTAAGCACGTTGGAATTCTAAAGTTAGTGATATTAACTATAATAATAGCATTATACGATTACCACGAATCCCACTGCAGCAATTTCAGAATAAACACCAGCATTGAGAAGGCGATGGTCTATTGATCTCATCCACGTCACCCAAGAAAATGGTAAAAAAATTCATATTCAAGAGACCTATTAATGGTTAAGTAGATATTAATCACGACGATATAAGCGTATTTTGAATTTCTACTGATACCACACAAGATATGTAAAATCATTACGGATCTGTGTGTAGGAGTGATATATTGCACGTACGTGTTTTTATTACAAAATTTTTCTGAAAATAATAGCTCTGAGAATTTTCACATCCTTAATGACTGAAACAAGGATGATAGCATTAGGAAGACACACATGTACACATACACACTCACACACATACATAATATATATATATATATATATATATATATATATATATATATATATACACATATATATATATATATATATATATATATATATATATATATATATATATATATATATATATATATATATATATATAGTGTGTGTAAAATATATATATATATATATATATATATATATATATATATATATATATATATATATATATATTTCACAGAAATGTACATATATATATACATAAATTTGTGTTGCATGTATAATATATATATATATATATATATATATATATATATATATATATATATATATATATACATATATATATATATATATATATATATATATATATACATATATATATATATATATATATATATATATATATATATATATATAAGTATTATATTCGATAAATGCCTTCATAATGACTTTTCCACTCTTAAATATTTATGTTTTGCAAGAAAATTTATTCTAAATTCTATATTTGGTGGATTTTATCGCATTTTGCCGTTAAGACTTCTGTCTTTTTTTGTTTATCCTTCTTTTTTCACAGCAAATTATATCCCTCGCGCTTTCATTCTCTTTATCGTACTCTTTCGTGTCCCGTCTCTTCTCTTCGTATATCCAGATCTTTCCCCCCTTTTGTTTTGACTGAATCACCATTTTCCTTTTAGCGTTCTGCATAAGCTCTCTCGAATGATGAGAGACAAAGAATTCGGCAGTACTTACGCCAGCATCGCTCTGTTAGACGTTCTTTTTAGTATAATTAAAAGTCCTTCCACTTGCAAGCACTCAAGGAATGACTCGTTCGTAAATACTAGGCTCCTTCCTATTCCTTCAAATTTTCGTTTGTAGTCTTTGCATCATGTAAAATATATTTATATGGAGGTGGATTACTTCTCTCTCAGTTTATAAGCTCGGTTTGTTTATACTGTCATTTCTGTTCTAATTTTTCATATACTTCTTGAGTTCCTCGTTGGGAGAGTCGGTAGGGTTCTCCGCTAGCACTCTGCTAGGCCCGAGTTCGAGTCTCCCACCGGCCAATGGAGAATTAGAGGAATTTATTTCTGGTGATAGAAATTCATTTCTCAGTATAATGTGGTTCGGATTCCTGACAGCTGTAGGTCCTGTTGCTAGGTAACCAATTGGTCCTTAGCCACGTAAAATAGAGTCTAATCCTTCAGGTCAGCCCTAGGAGAGCTGTTAATCAGCTCAGTGGTCTGGTTAAACTAAGGTATACTTAACTTTTTAATGTTCTCCCGACATCAAGTGTTTATTACATTTGTGTGAAGTGATATTTAAGTTAAAAGCAAGCATTATACAGCACTTCAGATTTTAATATATCATAGTTCTATGGTTTCAGTTTTGTTTACTAATTGCAGATAGACTAACCTACACTAGTTCCTATCAAATCCCTTTTTAAGAAACATCGTCGAAGGAAAGCGAATATCAGTATTGTCTGACATTGGAGTCGACGGGTAAAGGTAACGATATCATTACGAAACGCATTTCGAAATTCACAGGTAAAGCATAGCATGAATTGAACATTTGCATAAGTGCATTTTAGATTAGATGTTAACTCGCTGTCAGGGTTCTTTCAGATGTAGTTCATTTCGCAAGGCATGTTGAGGAGGAATGATTTGGATATCTGCTGAAAAAATACCATGGGGGGTTGGGGGGAGGAGGCAATATTGGAAGTTCTGTTTTCGACAGGTGGTAGAGATTTGAACTTGGAGAAATTTCTTGAAATGCATAAATGCAAAGAACGAGGAGCGAGAAAAAGTGATCAGGTTCCGGAGGAGGAAGGGAAGAGGAATACGAGGGGAACGATAAGAAAAATTAAAGGAGAGATAAAGGGAGATGGGGAAAGGGTGGAAAAGAGAATTGCTGCCGACGATTAATTATCGGATTGGTCTGAGAACCTAGATGGTAAAAAAATAAGAAATTTCCTGGTTTGGTCTTCAAAGGCATGAACTATATAAAGCTCAGGTGTTTCTTTATATACTGAAACCAGACAATTGAATACAGAATCAGACACGATATTCATTGGTTTTAAAACCAGGTTTACGGGGTTCAAAGAGCACAATAAACAGATGTTTATAAGGATATATAAGAGAATAAGAAGCAAATGCTTAGCACTGGATAGTAGAGAAAAGACTTAAAATAAAATAAATGAAATGGAATGAAATTTAAAAAAGCAGAAGGGTATCATAAAACGTTCGAGTGTATATATATAAAAAAATATAAATTTACGGATTACCAAGCTATTTCCTATTTGAAATGAAAAGTAAATGTTCCCGTTTCTAAAGACGTTAAAGGTAGAAACCGAAGGAAAAGAACCCAAATTTACTTGCTATATGGTAAATAAATATTCAAATATTTTCAAGGTCACGTGTGGAAGCAGGTACTGTGCTATAGGACTCGTCTCGTGTTTACAAAGGCAATGGTTCGATCACGGTCAGTTAAGTAACTGAGAAAAATTAGTCCCTTATAAAAGATGATACCAGAAACCCCTCTAAACCGCCAACATTTAGCAATCTAAATGAAAACAAGTAAAAAAATGTGCCGAAGTTTCTTCGGCGCAATCGAGTTTTCTGTACGGCGTATAATCAAGGTCATCGAAAATAGATCTATCTTTCGGTGGTCTCGGTACAATGCTGTATGAGCCGCGGCCCATGAAACTTTAACCACGGCCCAGTGATGGCCTGTCCTGTATAGCTGACAGACGAACGATTATGGCTAACTTTAACGTTAAATAAAATAAAAACTACTGAGGCTAGGGGCTGCAGTTTGGTATGTTTGAAGATTGGAGGGTGGATGATCAGCATACCAATTTCCAGCCTCTGGCCTCAGTAGTTTAAGATCTGTATGCGGACAGAGGAAATTGGCCTACAGTTTTTCTTTTTACAGAAAACTGAAAAATAAAAGATAAAAAAAAAATGAAAACAAAACTTAGGAAACCCGCTTCTCTTTGGGAGCCCGTATAAATAAACTCTACGGATATCATTAGCGTTCTTTCACCGATGCACCGACTACCTTCCTGTGTAGAGGACTACAGCAGTATACCGCTAAGACAAACTCTTCTTACGTTTATCAAATAAATGTGAATAAATTCGGATATTATATGAAATGTAAAGCGAAGAATCTCTAAATAACTATACATTTCAGGTAAGATTTAGAGCATATCTTTTCTCAGATCTATTCGTTCAATAACAACATACTAATTCGTTCACTTACAGTCATTTCTTTGAATTCTCGTTAGTTTTAAGCAACGTTCGATGAACACTGGCCAGAAATATGATCAGCATTTCAGCGCCAGTGGTATCATAAATTCCAATAGCAAGCGCCGCATATCTGACGACCTGCGCAAAAATTTCATTAAGTCCAAAATCGTAAATTCCCTGAATAATGTTGTATATTACGTTCTAGCGAGTTTCGGATCTACGTACTCCAGGGATTTTTGAACATCAATGGCTGGAGTGATAACACTACGGAAATAAGATAGTAATTATATGCAGAGAAAAGGGAGATTCCGTTTGTGCTTTTATAAAAAAGGGAGCGGATCGTACTCTACAAAAAAAAAAGTTCTTCTCTGCGTATGCAGTAGACTTCATTTTGTGTAAGTACGTTGTAAATCGTAGAATATATATATATATATATATATATATATATATATATATATATATATATATATATATATATATGTGTGTGTGTGTGTGTGTGTGTGTGTATGTATATACATACATTTACATTATATATATATATATATATATATATATATATATATATATATATATATATGTGTGTGTGTGTTCATATATATATATATATATATATATATATATATATATATATATATATATATATTATATATATTAATAGATTACCTCGAGGAGCGTCTTCCCTTCGCTCCCATTATTAAAAGAGATTTTTGGAACGTTAAGAAAACACCAATTGCAAAATATTTTGATGGAATGATGTTGAGGGAAAGGGAGAGTGGAGGAGAGAGGGAGAGGGAAGCTGGTAGGAGGCAGCCTCCATTTTTGGAAATCTCAAAGTCTTTGAAATTTTCTATAGATAAGCATTTGAAGGTTCTCTAACAAAAATAATCCTAATGCGAAAAGAAGTCTTGTGTAACACTGGAGATTCAGAGGAATCGATATGGAGCTCTTTTTTATTAATGTTTTCCTGTCTGAAGAATTATTCTAGCAGCAGATTATCTGTTAAAATGAATTCGGGGAAAAATGTTTCATGCCAAAAGGACCATTATGATATTTAATGAAAAAAAGGACAAACGTATGGCTAAAATTGGCCTTTGTAGGAAAAATCCCAGCAAAAAAGACCATTGTTTTGAATTTCTTGTCAAGAGAATGGGTCATTTTCTTTCGAAAGGAATACTTGCATAAATATGATTGTTACTGGGAATAGCTGTAGGAAATCTCCTGCCGAAAGAAATAAAAGAAGTTTATAAATGAATTTTTTTGGAAATTTACATGACTAAAGAACACCTTTGTTTGCTAATTAGAAGTGAAGTTTAACATGATGTGAACGGATGCCAATGTTCCACAATATATTGTCTACATTATTAGTACTAATTACATTGAATTTGATAAGTTTCAAATTGTATGTTTTCAGTGACGGGTCAAAGGTACCTCATGATTCTTTTAAAAAGAAGCACGCTCAGAAAAACACACACAGCGATATAACAATAACATCTACGTATAAATAAAATGCAGTATTTCGATCACTCCTTTAGCTTGAATGAAAGTTATGCCTTTAGTATTTCGATCAATCCTTTAGCTTGAATGAAAGTTATGCCTTTTTCATCCATCTTGTTTTGGTGTTAATGTGTTTTGATTCCTACACTGAAGCCTCAAACATATTTTGCCTGTCACTTGTTACTAAGAGCCTATCGACGCAAGTACTAACAACCGAAATTATCATTATATGTTTTTGAAAACATTAAATGTTTCTTTACCTTCAAATGTTTTTTTAAAAGATGACAGTACACTCACCGTTTTTTAAAGTTTGTCTGAAATCCAGATTATATCGAATCATCAGAACAAATATTTATATTAAAAAAAGCCTATAATCTCATGAAGGCCACGATTTAAAACGAGTTGAATTCCATGAAACAATCTAAAAACAAATAGAAAAATCTTACAGGAACGGCATATGTACACTATTTTCTAGGAGATTTCAAAATACAAACAACCTGCATAAATAAACAAATAAAAGCGAAAAGTGAATCAAGTTGGAAGGGAATTCAAACGAATGGATAATCGGACTAAGTGAAACTATTTACATTATTAATTCAACGACGTAAAACATTGAAGAAGGCGTGAATTTTTTATTCCTCTCCCTCTGACTGGCTGGGGGGTTAGAACAGGTTTTCAGATGTATAACAATAATTCTCTACTAAATACACTGGTACGTTGAGACATGAAAGGTTATATATATATATATATATATATATATATATATATATATATATATATATATATATATATATATATATATATATATATATATATGTGTGTGTGTGTGTGTGTGTGTACTTATATATATAAATATAAATATATATATATATATATATATATATATATATATATATATATATATATATATACATATACATATATATATATATATATATATATATATATATATATATATAATATATATATATATTATGGTATATATAAACGTCTTCAATAATGGCCAAACTTCAAGAAGCTGGCTGAGTTACATATATAAAAGCAAGAAGTGATTCTGGCAGCTTCAGTATAAAGGACATCAATACCTCTTCCAGTGAAAGCATCTGTAAGAAGACCTCTAAGAAGACTCTTTCATTTGAAAGTCTACAATGGAAACGCAGAGTGTTTCTTGATTTTGCTGTCCTTTGTACTCTTCTCTTTGTTTAGGCTTGAGGGTTTAAAAGCCTTTTCAAAATGATCTTGTCTTTCAACCCTTTACCAACGCCACTTTTCTTGGGATAACAAAATAAAGGAACAACAATTACAAACGACTCAGGCTCATGCTTGCAATTCACACTTATAAAAAGAAATGGAATAAAAAGTTATGTCTTACACGGGGAAAGGGAATTTGATATCAATCAGTCGATAAGAATTATGAAGTGAAATACTTAAATGAAAAAATAAAGGTAAGTACAAAATAATGGTAATATGATACTAATTAGAAAGGAAATGGATCCCCACAAAGAAACTGAGTATAATTCAGAAAGTTCTAAAAACCCCAACCTGCTAAATCCAGACTTCAATTCCCTTTTCTTTCTTGAAAGAATGAGATTATTAACTAAAAAATAAGAACCGTATGGAAGGGAGACATGATCTTCGAGAAGATATCTGAAACGTATGATCCATCAAAAGTTTTACAAGAGGAAGAATGAAAGTTAGAGTTCAATCTTAAAGACTGCTCTTGTAAATGACTGAAACAGAAGAAAATCTGATATAGCAGCAGAGAAAAACTTGGGGTCTTTTTTTTCCGCAAATGCCCTCACCAACAGGGTATCACTGATTGGATTTTGAAGCTAAATTAATAACTAGCAGTGTATTTTTACGTTCTTGATTGTGAAATGGGAAAGGAGAGCAATTTTGTTCCTTAGGAATTCTAGAGGTAAACCAGAAAGAACTTCATAAAAATAAAAATTCAGTAATTAATTACTCTCTAGACATCAAGTAGCGCATAAGACTGATTGGAAAAAAGGGCTGGGACATATATATATATATATATATATATATATATATATATATATATATATATATATATATATATATATATATATATATATATGCATATCGTGTGAGTATCAAAGTATAGTATATATATGTAACTGTTAAAGCTTGTGCTAAGATGTGTTTAAGCAGTCATATCTGGAATACATCCAGTAATTACGGATAACTAGCACGTAAGATATTTTATATGATTTTATTATGTACTAATAAGTAAAGTTTGCAAAAAAATATATATTTTTTATTTGATAATGGATTTTTGTTATGAGAAACTGAACAAACATTCCAGTTCTCTTAAGACAAGTACTGAATCCTTTTCGCACCGAGAATTATGAGGATACCTCAAAACAAATAAAAATGATTAAGAAATACCTTTATCGTCCATCTTAAAAAATGGTGATTATTATTTTTTTTTTTTACTAAAAGTTTGTAAGATAGAATAAGTTTTCATCGCATGCCGCTTACAAGAGTGATATTTTTAACGTCCTTCAATTAATGCTGTAGATGATAAAAAAAAGAAGAACGTAGCATACAAACAAGACCAATGAGCGGATGTTAGGCAAAGCCGCTATAACAGCCTTTCCCTATTCCCTCAAGTTACGGGAGTCGTTTAAAGAAGCGAAAAATGGCGGAAAACAACGATTCCCCGAAACGTGATTGATCAAAGGCTCCTTGGAATGTAATATTCCGCTCGTAACCCTCTTACTGATATTTGTTTCCTTGAGTGAGAAACTCGTTTAGGGAAGAGTTGCGTAATATCGTGTATACCTTAACTTGTAATTGTTCTGCAGTTTTCATAAACAGCTGCTGCGGAATCCAGGCTAATGTCTGTCTTTGTTTATAGGAGAAATTAGAAAAACGATAAAACCTCTGTGATTTTTATTATCACTGCGGGATCTCTGTATAACATATCACGCGCCTATTTATCTTTTTACTGCATTTTATAAATCTTTCTTCCTTTACTTGACATATATGACTGTTTTTATTACTTTTCAGATGTGGATTATAGCAATACCGGCATCCTTATTGCCTATAAAAAGACCGATTTCATTTCATTTCCTTTTCTACACATTTTTTCCTGGAAGCTGGAATTTTAAGGGAAAAAAACACACAAAAAAAAATTATGTTATAGCATCGTCATCTAATCTTACGAAGCACGTGAGTAAATAAACACATTAGTTGATAACCTTCCCGCAAAGATAGGACAAGGAATTTTTTTCATGTTAATTTATTCCTTGAAAAACCAGTACTTTCTAAGCATTTTGTAAGCACTTTCCTCATCTCTCGGCAAGCATATAAATAGTTCTAAACAAAAAATTATTTTTTAGTGAGAAGAAAAAAAGAAATTAAATATTATTCCATTTTGTTTTACCTAAACGCATATAAAATAATTTTCATTACCCTTCGTATCAGAGTACGATTCATCAACGAGAGAAAATGTGATTAAAATGTGATTAAATGAAGAGTTAACTGTATTTTTTTTCATGAGCATGAACTTTTTTAGCACTCACTGCCGTGAAGAATTATCATTTCATATCAAAATGAAAAAAATGGGAACGTGATGTGCTTTGATGATGATTACGTGAAGTTCAAATTAATGTTTTAAAGACTCTTCTTCTCACGTTTGTGTTCTTTGGCTTATTCAAGCGAAAGGCAAAAATATTATGAGCTTTTAATTCAGTGCTTGAGTAAAACTTTCTCCGTAAAAGTGCATTATGTTTAAGATCTTTTCCCTTGTTCATGTTTCTTCTATTGGCCTTTACAAAGAGATTCAAGTCCCACCTCCATTCTTTTTAAGGTTAGAGAGCCAGACTCGGCATTTCACACTTGTTTTCTCTTTAATTCCTCTTAGGAGTTAGGAATCACTTTTTCCCTTTCACCCTCTTTTCTTATTTCCTTAGTGTATTTATATATGTGTAGCGAGTGTTTTACTTTATTTTTAAAATAAACATTTCTTTTAAAAGAATATTCTCCTAATTTTTCATTCATTGCATATATGATTGTGAGCAATTTTCATACAACTCGAAATCATTGAATTCCTGACGTTCATTTGTGTGTTTTCTGACCTGACTGAAAATCGCTGGTGCTTATGAACGTTCATGTTCAATCCTCCCTATCACCCTTCGACTCTCTACTCCCCACCCCAAAACCTCACACCCATAAAAAAACAGATACGAAGGAAGAACCGACTGAAGTAACAAGTAGTCCACTTCAGGAAGAAAATAATGGAACAGAGAATACAAGAGGAAAAGATCATCATAATTTATAAATAAAAGACAATGTAAAGTAAATCTTAAGATAAATTTCAACACGACAAAACTGCAAAATCATTTCTGAATGCTTTGTGGGAAACGTTTTCAAAGCTTTTCTTGAAAGTCTACGGTGACAATCTTGCTAGTGGAACAGCCTGAGATCAAGTTTCCTGAAATACTTGTTGTTTTTCCTCTAAGCTTTGTTTGTTTAATTGCTTACAGCAGCCCACTGCTCTTCTAACTATTAGAACGTGAACCTCTCTCTCTCTCTCTCTCTCTCTCTCTCTCTCTCTCTCTCTCTCTCTCTCTCTCTCTCTCAGAGTGTGGGGAAAAGCTGTGACAATGCATGCAGTTACAGTCAATGGAAATAAGCATTTAGAACAATGTCTGCCTTTTGTGGCCCTACAAGAATATACTTCAATAAAGGTTGGTAGATCACAGTCAGAAAACAGAATCTTTCCGTGTTTTGCCAGGTAGCGCTTTGAAGATGAACTGATGATAAAGTGGAGAGCTATCTAATCAAAATATGCGTGGTTTCTTATGAGAGCTAAATAATTAGATAAGATAAATATAAGAAAGATTTGCATGATCAGCAAAAGTAAAGTAATTATCTGTAAAGCCAATGCCTCTTCTTCCTGGCCTTAGCCACTCATTTCGGCTCCTTTCCATGCAAATTCGACCGCCAAACTTTTTAACAAATAGGTCATCAAGTTGCGTTGTGTGAGGGTTCGTGCAAGGTCCACTTAACATTTGATACCTATTATCACATGAAATTGTTTTTCTCTTCCGTGGCTTTACTGCCTGATAATCGTTCTCATTTGTATATCCAGTGGGCGCCATATTGAACTGAATATGCACTAAGAACCTATGTTAGAAGAACCGAACATATTTGCCCTATTTGAAATTACACTGACAGCTAAGAAGGCAAAACAGTTCATGAATGAATTTATATACATCTTAAAGAGGCCAAGCATAAGTCCCTATTAAAAATAAAACACTGATACCAAGTAAAATATTACAAAAAAAAAATTATTGCACATAATTACCATAAAGAAATAAACCAATTAACGTAGGAAAAGAATAAGAATAAACTGAATAAATCAACAGAAGGGGAAATTTGCCTCATACGGTAAACAAAATTTTTAAAACGAAATAAGATTAAAGGAATTAGGAAAAAGTAACGTGTCCTGAATACCACAGCTTTAAGATGAAATGTTGATAAAGGGAAAGGTTTTTTTCTTTATCGTCCCTCAAGCCACGATACGCACAGAGCCTCTGTGAAAT
Source organism: Macrobrachium rosenbergii (assembly GCF_040412425.1). Lineage (NCBI taxonomy): Eukaryota > Metazoa > Arthropoda > Malacostraca > Decapoda > Palaemonidae > Macrobrachium > Macrobrachium rosenbergii. The sequence goes on from NC_089752.1 coordinate 3,407,565, forward strand.
ACCACCCCTGAAGTTTTTCCTGCGCTTTGTCTTCCACAAATCTCCGCTCACCTGACTCCCTTTTCATACTTCCCATCCAAGGGTGGGCTTTCCAACACAGAGGAATCAAGCAGAAATTATCTCGTATTATTCTACCTCAGGTAGTTAGTGCGAAGGACATGTCAAAGCTATCTCTCTTTTCCCTGCATTATTTTCTGATTTCCATTATATTAAACTTTCGTAAATATTTCATACTGTTATTTCTCGCATTGTTCTGTTGTCTGGCTCCTAACATTCCTCTAAAAGCTCTATCAAAGAGACAAAATCTTTTACGTATAGTTTCCTTCTCGCACCATGAGTCAAGTCCCTATAGCAGTATATATCCTACGGGACTAATACGTGTGTTTACGCGTGAGAGAAACAAGCATAATATTATCTTCATTTAACTGAACTTAGATAACCACAACGCCTTATTTCTACCATTCTCTTAACATTAACATCCCAGCTCACCGCCCCGCATATACAGCAGGCGTTGTCAAGCCAGTTACTCATATCAATAAATCAATAAAGCGAATAAAAATGAAATAGGTTAATCACTATTTAAAAATGAAAACAAATCTAGATGGCAAACTACTCATTGTCATTGCATTTGTAAATATCACAATCAAGGGAACCTGTTGACTGGCGTCTTCACATCTCAAGTCCAACCAAGGTGTTATATCGAAGATATTCTGCGTTGAAATAAGGCACCCATAAACACCTCGGAAAAGGCAAGAAAAACTAATGCACTAGCACATAAAGAAGGCTGATGAGGAAGGGTCAGAGATCCAGGCGATGATTATGAAAATGTCAGAAGTTTATTCTGAAAAACGGCTATTGTGTTGTTTGCTCTCTCTCTCTCTCTCTCTCTCTCTCTCTCTCTCTCTCTGATGTTCCTGTTAAATTTAGCAAGTTTCCAACTCGTTTGTTATTACTCTTGTTTTATCCCATTCTCTTGAAGATTGTTTTAAATCTTCAGTCATCCTCTCTCTCTCTCCTCTCTCTCTCTCTCTCTCTCTCTCTCTCTCTCTCTCTCTCTCTCTCTTGCTTCTGTTAAATCTAATAAATCTTCAACTCGTTTGTTAGTACTCTCATGCCTTCAGTCGTACTCCTCTCTCTCTCCCTCTTTCTCTCTCCCCTATTTGGATAAGGGCGGGGAGAGAGCACTAGACTTTGATTAATATGGTGGAAATTGTGAAGCAGAGCATTTTTTTTTAAATCCAGCAACAGAAGAGTTAGTAATTCACTGTTGTGTGAGAACAAAATGCCGGAAGACTCAGACTTTTAAATGGAATGAAGAAAGGTTTTATCTACGGAAAATGACCAGTTTGCATGAAATGCATAGAAACGAATTATCCAGGAAAGGACTGAGAAGGGAAATGAACGTTTAATGGAAATCTATTTCCACTTGCGATCAAAGTCAATTTGTCCTCGAAAGGAAATGGAAAATGGAGTGCTTATGAACAAAAGAGGGCATCCTAACTCGTCAGGAGTTTTGGAACAGCATCTTAAAAACAGCGAAGTTTACTATAAGGATCTAAAAGAAACAAATATTCCAGAGCTTCAGTTAGAGAAACAGGAACAGCCATCAAGCCGAACTCCTCTGGACTGTTGAACTTTGCCTAAAGAAATAGAGTGGATGGGTAATAAGCGATTTTTTATAACCCTGATTTTGCAGATACATATAATAGCAGAAGCTAATAACGACTTCAAAGTAGCGAATGAAACAGGGATTAAAGTAAAGGAGGGAAAACCAAGTAAAATATCAGAATAGTTTCACTATGTCAATGAAGAGTTAACAATCAGGGGAAGTTTGATTTAATAGATCTAAAAATTTCTTAGGCTCTGTATACTTGATATATTGTAGTCATGAAGTGATGATGATCAATAAACGACAACCTTACCGTTTTAGCAATAAAGTTTCCACCGAAAAAACTGTAGAGCAATTGATTAGTAAACGCCAGCGGAATTCCCAAGCCTGTACGAGTATGTCAGCAAAATATTCATACAAAATGATAACACTTCGTATGACAAAATTGCATTATGAAGAGATCTTCAGAAACAGAGAAAACCTGATCGAGACACCGGGAATCTGACCCCACAGAGAGAGAGAGAGAGAGAGAGAGAGAGAGAGAGAGAGAGAGAGAGAGAGAGAGAGAGAGAGAAAGAGAGAGAGAGAGAGAGAGATTAATCATCGAGGGCGGTCCTTCAGGATAAGGAGGATTTTGTAAGTGCTTGCTAGAGCAATGATTAGTTAAGCCTGTTTTTACCCTTCATGTCTCGTCTATCACTAATTCTAAACGTATGGGAGAAAGCTGCATGAAGTAGCAGTCATTTGGTGAAAACCTTTATTCAGACGCAGGTGGCATAATATACAAGCATTATTTTGCAGATTCTATAGACAATGGATACGATGAGAGAAATACATTACAATCGGATTGTCTTACTGGGATAGCACACACACATACAAATGTGTAGAGAGAAAATTCGGAGACACCTAATTTCGTATATTTTTCAGGACAGGGTCATGCCTTCAAAAACAGACGACATCTACGTTCCTCCGAATTTTCCTATCACCTTCCCTGAGAGCGTTTGTAAGTGTTTATATGCCACGGAACCATTGTGGTAGTGGATAAAAGGTGTAAACAGAAAAAAACTGGAGTTCTTCCTTAACAGTTTTTATATGGTTATTAACATTAAACTGACGTATAATGTGAACGTGGCTATACATATACAAAATCCCATTTACGTACACTCAAAAGCAAAGATACAAATGCTCGCAGCAGGAATACCTTCATAGAAATAAAATGAATAGCATAAACACAGACACAAACACAGCCACACACACACACACACACACACACACACACACATATATATATATATATATATATATATATATATATATATATATATATATATATATACATACACACATACACCAAAGCGGAGACCCATTTATTTTACGACCAGTGTAAAAGACCAGACACTAATTGAATGATCTCGGGGCTTGGTGAAACACAAAGAAAGAGCATTCGAGATGCTCTAATCTCAGACTTTCATCAACGTTTTTTTTCAAAAGCGCAAAGAAGAGGAGCTAGTTTTTTTAAAGCTTGCAAGTGTAGTGTAGTTAGATTTATTTACATTATGGTTTTTAGAATGTTTTTATTATTGTTATTATTATTAATGACATTTTTTTTATTACGGTTGTTATTTTTTAATTTGGTTAGTTTAGTCCTTGTTTCTTTCTGTGAGGGCTATTCAGTTCGCTTATATGAAACAAAAATTAAGTATAAATACCATACTACTGCTTAGGCGTAGGTGACATGACATGAAATGCCAGAGTATTTACATAAATTACTTTGTTATAATAACAATAACATCTAACATATATATCATCCTTAACCTTAATTACATTAGGAGCCGAAGAATTCCCGGCAAGGGCGAGCAATTCCCTCGGGTGCGAAAACGATTTAATTTGTGATGAGTTTTCCTTCTTGAGTGGGAAGTTAAGATTTTAAGATGTCAAAGACTATTAATCATACCCGGGTACAACAGAAAAGTTGTTGATCTGATCCTCTCTCTCTCTCTCTCTCTCTCTCTCTCTCTCTCTCTCTCTTTTAATTTCCGCAAAGATGAAAAATTTTAAAAGGGAAATTTTCCAACAGAGGATAATGAGAAAATGTGTAGATGCTTTTTTTATTTTCTCTTTAATCATATCTTGTTTGTTTCTTTTAGAAAATACTACTTAGATGACGCTTACCAAAATAACACATGCAAAATAACACATACAAAATAACACATACAAAATAACAAACACGTAATCCTAATACAGTAGTTTCCTTGCTGTAATTTTCCGTAAAAATCTCTGATTATTACCCTTCTTTTTTTTCTATTATTATTCAGGTTTACTGCGTCGATTACTTTTCTTCCTAGATAAGTTTTCCTCCTGAGTCACGCGTTCTTCCCAACCTTATCTTAAGCAGATCGTATTTCTCACTTATTGCATTCTAAAATTACTTCTAGGACATCGCATTCGTTATGTCTGGCGACTATGACGTAGTATACTGAGGCAGATGTGAAATTATGGGGGAAATATATATATGTGATTACTACGCGAGAAATATTACCTACGTACGATTATTAAAAGAAACCAAGAAACCCACTGAGTGGATACGCACCAGTAATATATACCAGTGGTAGAATTTGTGTGTATATATATATATATATATATATATATATATATATATATATATATATATATATATATATATATATATATATATATTTGTTTACTTATATATATAAACATACATACATACATACATACATACATACATACATACATACACACAAACATATATGCGCTCATTTTGGTCATACTTAGAGAAATAAGGGCAACAAGTTAGTGAGCATATATAATTCTCGAGAGCTGGGTGGAAGAAGGAGACAGAGACCGGCAAAGCGTTGGTTACACTAACTGGAAGAGATTCTGTAAATAACCCCACTTTCAAAAAAGCTCACGACTTAGTGCAAGATGGGTGTCTGGTGCAGTGTCTGTACGGGGTAATGAGGGTTGACAAAGTGTCCGATAAACCCCATTGAAATTTTGCCTTAAACAGATGGGGTCGAGAAGGTTTCCTACGAGGAGGCACAACTTTTTTCCCTATCTGTTTTTCTATAGATGTCCATTGTACAGGGAAACTACTTATATATATATATATATATATATATATATATATATATATATATATATATATATATATATATATATATATATATATATATATATATATATATATATAAATATATCAAAATGTGTATGTATGTGCAGTGGATCCGAACCAACGGGTGGGGAAACACGTTAGGTGAGAGAGAGAGAGAGAGAGAGAGAGAGTGGATTGGGGTAGCCTATGACAGAATATTTTTTTAAAGAAAATATAGAATCATGGAAAATCGACAATTCTCTCTTGCGAAAATTAAGTTCCCCGGCCAAGTGGCGCAGGGAATCTCATAAAATAAATATATTTGAAACCTGGAATACATAGTTAAGAACCAAGCAGCCCTGAAATAGCGGGTTAGTTTTGAGTCCAAATTGAAAATATAACACCTGGAAACTATGTGCAATCCTATGTAATGTAGTTAAATATCATGAGGTTCGTTTCCGTGGGCCTTAAGTACCTAAGTTTGGTTTATATTTCAAAAGCAATGTCTCCCCGTCATGCAATGGAAATAACTCATGAGCAATGATCTCGCTTTTATTGCTTGCTTTCATGCTCGCCGTGAGGTCGTAAAAGTGTTATTTTAATCTCTTAAGGGACCGGAATCACGAAATTACTCTCTTTCTCTCCTCTACTCCAAACTTCTCAGGAATAATGCAAATAAAAAGCATCGTCAAACAGCTAGCGCTCTGAAATTCATAGGTAATACTTATCATATATCGCTTGAACTCAGACATTATCATTGATTGAACGTCTGGGTTAATGGCAAAAACGAGATACCTGGTTCTACGTTTGATTTTGTGAATTCTTCCTGGTCTTTTATTTATAAATTTATGAGTTGAAAGGTCACATTAGGTATGCACAGACTTAAAACGATGACAACCATTGATTGAATTGTTCTGCTCTCCAAATTTGTGCCTTGAAGATCTCATCAATAATGAAAGAATGAAGAAGTGAATTGTGAAGAACTTTTTATGGTAGGAAATTTAGCTCATTTCATAACTTGTACTTCTGTTAAGATATTAAAATTAATCTTGACAACTTGAGAATATTATTTTAACACAATGCATCTTGAGGGGAACATTTTTACAAATTCATCCTTTCAAAGTTAACTTCATGATGAACTTCTCGAAATTAAAAAGCTTTGAGTCTTATTTATATATAGTCTAATACCAATGCCAATGCTTATCTTGCAATCATATTTTAAAATATAACATCTGTGCGATTTAATACCCAATTACACAGTATCGGGTATTTAAATTCCTCAATCATGGTATTTAAATTCCTCAATCATAATGCTGTATCCCGGAACTGTGTGTGACACCATTTCTAACTTATAGATATAAATAAGGTTCCCCATGACAAGTTTCAAGAGAAAATTTAAGGTTACTTCTACCTTCGCTCATAATTCATGGATAGTTGCTGTAATTTCACCTCTATTTTTAAGCAAAGCAGTTAATAAATTAACAGCCTTATCCCTGCCTACATTTCACTTACTGTACATGAATAATGTCAATAACTGTCTACGGTCATGCAATGGACCGATGACAAAGTCTTATTCTGGGTAGATCCGAGGAGTTAGAGATGATGAACCTCTCATGTATTAACTTTACAGCAAGGATGAAATCTTTCAGTTACCTATTCCGGTTTACTGTTCAACTGCATTTCTTTTATTTATTTCTAAAATCTCAAGCAAGGGGTAAACAATAGAAAAAAAGTATCTGTAATGAACACTGAAAAAAATATTCGTAATTTCCGTAAGGAAATCTTATATTGAATCTTCTCAATTTTCCGTATGATTCTTTTCTCTTCCACATTAGTAATGGACAATAATTGGCCATTGTTTATGCTTTAGTGGAGAGAAATGTAGCAGCAGCGTGTGCACAGCAGGTTTTATTCTCTATACACCAGAGAAAGTAGTGAAATGTAGAGGATAAACACGTAGAGTTCAACAGCTGTTGAACTCTACGGGTTTATACAATGCATTTCACTACTTTCTCTGGAGAATAAAAATTGCTCTAAATCACGCTGCTGCGGTGTTTTTCTTTTCCAAAGTATTAAAATGATCTAGTCACTGTATACTATTAATTTAGAAGAGAAAAAATTATAAGGAAAATAGAGAAGACAATATAAAAATAACTCGAATGAAACAGTCATTCTATGCAATAATAATAATAATAATAATAATAATAATAATAATAATAATAATAATAATAATAGTGGACAACTATGCGACGTAAATGCTCCTCTGGGCCTCGAAGAACCTCAAACTCTTATCATTAAGAAAACAAGGTATCGCTGAAGTGCAGAAACGAACACGCTATGCTCACGAGCGAGAACAAGTGCGACTTTTAATACCAATAATAGCCAGCTGGGACAAAGTTTAACACCAAAACACAAAAAAAGTCAGAAAACGCGATCATACTTACACCACTTTCAATAATTACGCTTGGGAGAAAATCTATTATTCTTAATACTTTCTACAAAAGAGCTGCTTCAGAATATTGTGTCAGTGGAGTTGCCAATCAGTTCTTTTGCGTTATATTTGGCTAGCTATTGTAATTCGATATTCAAATCTCAGGGTGTACATAATCATTTTTAACACAGAAAGAAAACCCTTATCATTTGTCGACAACTTTCCTTGATTCCATCGAGAGCGGGTAACGCTTTGGTGTATAGCCTAAACCCTTGAAATAATTGCTAGACGCTGGATGTTTCCAGTTAGCTGGGGTTCATTCAAATACGCAGTGGTTTTGCTCTCTACGGAAAACAGAACCCTACTGTTGTAACCCATTAGGAATAAACGCATACTGTACACATACACACACATATATATATTTATATATCTATAAATACATGCATACACACACACATATATATATGTATGTATATATATACATACATACACGCACACGCACATTAATATAATCTATATATATATACACATTATGTATATACATGTTATATGTACATACATACACACACATATATATAAATATGTGCGTGTATATGTTTGTATACTCTTAAATGGAGTACTACAGTAATGTTCTGTTTTCCGTAGAGAACAAGGACACTGTCAATTAAAATCCGACTATGCACCTTACCTGCAATACTAAATAATGGTGACGTTACAGTTCTTAAAGTTATCTCTCTAAGTATGTATATATATATATATATATATATATATATATATATATATATATATATATATATATATATATATATATATATATATATATATATACTTAGTATTTTAGGTAAGGTGCCTGGTAAGATTTTAATGTTCTAAGGTTGTCTTCAATACCCGGTACAAGATACTTTCGATGTCATCAAATCCGTCAGATATAGTTCAGTTTTCTTTTCTAACACATGCGTCACATTTGTTTAGTGTCCGTCTCTTTGAGGTTAATGTTCTCAGATTAACCCTTTGTAAGTACCTTTAAGAGATCAAATAGTGCTACCTAAACTGAGACGAAAAAAGTAAGACGAGGTAGAAGAACAGAAAGTGTATTTTTCTCATCAATTGTATTCCACTTAACTGTGACTACTGCGCGTGGATTTACCTTTAAATTTTGTTATCTTTATTCTTTGAAACTTTCAAATGTGATAAGGTTTGTATCGAAAGCTTCAGTGAATGATTCGATTTTTTGCGAATTTTAACAATAATTCGTTCTGACCAACTATTCCACTGGGAAGTTTAAATACTAAAAGTTCGCAGATACCTCAAATCTAATGTTTGCTTTAATAGAGAGCAAAATATAGGGTAACCTTCATGAAATCAGGTGCTGACATGTATGTCTTTCTTCCGAATCTTACATGAGACATGATAATTCTGAGGGGATGTGCCGTATCATCAGCTCAAAATGAAAGATTACATGAAAACTTCAGAATGGAAGTCAACCAGCTACTCGTTACAAGATGAATCAAATTGTACGGAAAAAGTATTCAGTTTTATTTCCAACAGGATAATGAACTGACCACCGTCAGCTAGAATATAAACGATAACTGAAGGATAAATGTAATTAGAAAATAGAACATGGGCTCAGAATAAATAATGCCCAAAGAGAACAAACTTTTTAAATATTCCTGATTAAAACCCGAATACCCGGGATAATAAACAAATATTGGTGACCGCTAAATCTGTAGTTCTTATTTCATAATCATCAATATCATCGTTATCTTTATTATTATTATTATTATTATTATTATTATTATTATTATTATTATTATTATTATTATTATTATTATTATTATTATTACCAGAAGGTACAATTTTCCTCAACGTAAGGCATGAAAACTTTTTTCCCTTCTCCGTCGGATACAGCATCATAAATACCATTTCTGCTTTCTAGAAAAATATTAAAAATGAGGGGAAATTTCTCACTGAACTTTATATCTCCGTCACAAATTGAGTCCACCATACAGTGCTAGAAAATTCTACAGCCGGAAAACTTGGTTGAATAGAGAGGATACTGACAGTAAAATGGTGATCACCTTTGTTATTCCGCAGAAGAAAGTCAAAATCCAGTATTACACCGGTGACGATCTCCAACCTCAGGTACTCTTTCAACAATATTTGTTTATCATGTAAGTGGAAGCTTATATCATCCTGGACTCTGTTAATCATTATTGCTCTTGTGAGTGGCTCCATAAAACGACAAAGCTCAAACGAATACTCCGGCATATATAACTAGAATCATCTTCACTGGAAATTAACAAAACGCATCTCCCATGGCAACAAAAATATATATGAAAAGATCCACAAAATCATTTCGACGATTTTGTCGGTTCTTTGTATCGAAGGTTAACAGGTTTTAATCATAACCAGTCGGAAATAGGAAAGGTCGGGTATTTTTCGGCATCGATCTCGTCCCTACAACAGCGTCACCACTGATATGTCCTGGCTGTGCCATATTGATTCATTCTGAGCATTTTTGAAAGTTCCATCACACGCAATGCTGTACCAAGCGTGGTTTTAGCGTTCATGCATGTTCTCGCCTCTAGATATAATTTCAGTTTAATCTTTTCGACATTTTAACCTTTACATGATTTGATAGTCTGTGCTATGTTGTGTGATAGTTTCTGTCAAGGTTTTACAGCATACCACCCCCGCCCCACACACACACTCACTCACACATACACACACACACATATGTAGACAGATAGATAGATAGATAGATAGATGGATAGATAGACAGATATATGAACAGGAAAAATATTGTAGGATGGGTGAAAGACATCGCTGAATAGGGAAAATATCTTTTTAGGTTCTTTGCCCCGGCGACTGAAATGAGATCGATTTTAAACACCTTTATTAACGTTCAGTCCCTAGACTTCCTCTGAGAAACATCGAAATTTCTTTGTGACTAATTTTAGTCTCGGTTTTGTGTGTGTATGTGTGTATATTACATTGACACACACACACACATATATATATATATATATATATATATATATATATATATATTTATATATATATATATATATATATATATATATATATATATATATATATGTGTGTGTGTGTGTGTGTGTGTGTGTGTGTGTGTGTGTGTACCTATGTATATAACTGAAACTAAAATTAATCATAACGAGAGATTTCCATGTTTTTATCCAGATTTGCGTGCTTTTGTTTCAAAACTAAGGAAGTCTATGAGTTGGATATTAACAAAGGCAGTAAAATCGCTCTCCATTTCAGTAACCAAGGTAAAGAACATAAAAAGATATTTTGCTGATTCAGCGACATCTTGCATCAGTCCCACAATATTATACATTTATTCTGAAATCCTCCCAGAAATATCTGGGATTCTGAAATCCTCAACGCGCACTAAACATAACTGAAAGATGCGGTGAGAAAATAAAATTTTCACCCACAGGGGACGGCAACCACGTTAATTCATCTTTAACGTCGCATCTAATATAAGTTTTTTTTTCTATTTGGAAAATTTCTAGTCTTCCAGTTCTTGAAAAGGTGATGAAATTCCAAATGAAATGGATTTCGTCACATTTTAACGATGATCAGCTTCGGGATCTATCTGTCTACTTGCACATACACACGCACACAAATGTGTATATATATACACACACACACACATATATATATATATATATAATATATATATGTATAAATGTGTGTTTGTGACCTGTGAGTGTAATAGAAGTTTATTTGTATATTTTTTTTATTTTCATTTAATTGTATTTTTTTTATACAAGCATGATTGCTAATTTAACTGTTTTTATGAGTAGTTACCAACTTATCTAATGATAATATTAAAGAAAAGGCTTCATCTCTTTATCTTTCGAATAAAGCGTTCTAATGCTTGTGACCTCCTAGAAAGGCTAATATTACTACCATAAACTAGACTTGAGGTTCGGAAGAAGCAAGTAACCAAACCCAAAAACTTTGATGGGTAACAATGAAAGGACAAAGACCTCCGCTCAAGGCTGACCTTTCCGCCTCCCAAAATGTTCCTTTCTCCTCAAAAGTTACATTCCTGTCTCTTCCAAATTTTAATCAATCGTTGCAAGTCACGAGGGTAAACTTTTGCAAAACTTTCGGAAAAATCCTCATGAAACGCTTGCTGTAAACCTTTTAAAATTCAGACAAACTGAGAAACAAGAAAACTGAGCCCATAACGTGGCCTCCTTGGCAAAGGTAATAACAGAGTTACTATATAACCGTGGCCCTGGTCAAGAAACGATACGTCCTTATCGCTGAGCATCGACATTTCGTCAATGATATGTGACATCAGAGTGATTAAATGTCGGGTCCCTTTTCATGCTATTATAATATGTTTGAGTTACTCTACTATTGTTATATTGAATGCCATCATGCCTTCCTATAAATTTTATATCACTTTTACACAGCCATCCAATTACTTTGGATGGTCGTAGGACGCTATGAAGAAAACGTCGAATGATTGCACTACAATGTTTACACAAACATAAACACACAAATACATACACATGTATATATATATGTGTGTGTGTGTGTTGTGTATTTTATAAAATCTTAAGAAAGTGTAAGCCATTCCGGAAGAGCATATTGTAATATTGCAATTATTATTCATGAGCTGATATTTTATAGGAATGTTTTCCAGTGACGATCTGGGACGTAACAGAAATGTCATTAGAGTTCAAATGAATAACCCAGGGAGAATTAAAGAGGAATGAAGTGACACTGTCATGTAATCCAGTTGGTTCGTACCACAGAAATTTCTCCGTTTCGAACTCAGACACTGTCAAAATAAATATCCATGAATTTGACGCTAGAATAAAAGAGAATCAGCAGCGTTCTTGTTCTGTAGGTATTGCAATCATTAATCATTTGCTGTCAGTATATAAATAATTGAAGTATAATACTTTAATTGTCAATCACGTGATCCAGACCAGTAATTATACCGTACCCTAATTAGTAACCACTACAATTCAGTGATAAGGCACAAATTTAATTAATATATTTAGTCATATAATGGTCTGTTGATAAACTATGAATAGCATTTCAAATCTCATCATTGAAATCATAAGTCTTTGTCAGCCGCTAACTAATAGTAATTACAGCATCATTCACGGTTCGTTAACTCTTGACGTTAAAGCGATTAATATATTCAAATAACTGTCCTTACTCTTTGAAAAAGGGCAATTTAGGTTGATCTGTAAAGAGCCATTTCTGTGCCATCGATTTACAGTCTTATTGATTTAAACAATTATTGGATATGAGGTTGTGCTTTTGTTAACATATGTACAGTGAAGAAAGTAAAATAAACAAGTAAATATTTTGAAGCTTATGTGAAAATAATGTACGACATGGTATCCGTCAGAAGTTTCTCTTCATAAATTGAGGAAAGGTAAGAGATAAATGGGAAAAAATAAAATGGAAATGAAAATTTTAAAAATATATAGTGAAATATATTTTCAAAAATACAGTTTTTCATTATGGAAATATGGCCATATTTGATTAGTGTTGCTTCTGGAGACGCAATATCGGCGGAACCTTAAATTATAATTGAATGGTGGATAGATTATCAGCTCTGAAAAAGATTTCATTTTCAGATTTGAAAAACTGAATGTCTGGACACAAAAACAGTCTCAACAACAACAAATACTGATGCTAACATTTGTATGCAGTAATATAATAATAATAATAGAGCCTAAAGGAAACTGTTCATAATGAAAAACAGGTAAAAAATGCGCCGAA
>NC_089752.1:3425500-3465500 GCF_040412425.1 Macrobrachium rosenbergii
ATATATATATATATATATATATATATATATATATACAAATATATGCCTTACCGCTACCACACACACACACACATTGTATAGACTTTTTCAATAACATAAAAATCCCATGTGTGTGTATGTGACGTCGCAAAGCGCATTCTATTTTGCCACATATACATTTATGTGTATAATATATATATATTTTCCTTACAGTATATATATAATATATAATTTATATATATATGTATATATATATATATATATATATATATATATATATATATATATATATATATATATATAATATACAGTATATATATATATATATATATATATATATATATATATATATATATATATATATATATATATATATATATATATATATATATATATACAATATATGTAATGAAAGCATGCAACATTACAAACTAGATGGCCATCGACACTAACATTATACAAAGTAAGTGCGCATATCATTGTAGCATAGACTTTTTCAATATTATGAAGACATTCTACAATAAATGTTTTGTTGGTCGAAATAATAATAATAATAATAATAATAATAATAATAATAATAATAATAATAATAACAAATAAGAGATGCGATTTTAGGAAAATCTAACGAGTATCGAGTTTCCATTTAAATGTAAATATCCTACTCTCCAAAAGCGCCGTTGCACATTTAGAGTAATTATAAACTTTCTGACAAAGATTCTGAAAGAAAACGACCTCAAAAAAATATATTTTAGATTTAGAGAAAAACAATGCTGAAATAGTAGTCGACAGATTTGTCTATGATCTTGAAATAAGGGTTACGATAAAAATGTATTCGCATTATACAATCCCCAGTCGTCAGTAGATACACAAAGCTCCATCACATTCAGTGAAAAATATCAATTTGACCTTCAAGGAGAATCGTCGTCTTAAAAAAAACAAGTAAAAATTGCGCCGGAGTTTCTTCGGCGCAATCGAGTTTTCTGTACAGCCGCTACAGCGTGTAATCAAGGCCACCGAAAATAGATCTATCTTCCGGTGGTCTCGATGTAATGCGTTATGAGCCACGGCCCATGAAGCTTTAACCACGGCCCGGTGGTGGCCTATCCCATATTGCTGCAAGAAGCACGGTTGTGGCAAACTTTAACCTTAAGTAAAATAAAAACTACGGAGGCTAGAGGGCTGCAATTTGGTATGTTTGATGATTGTAAGGTGGATGATCAGCATACAAATTTGCAGCCCTCTAGCCTCAGTAGTTTTTAAAATCTGAGGGCGGACAGAAAAAGTGAGGACAGAAAAAGTGCGGACGGACAGACAATAGGTTTCTTTTACAGAAAACTAAAACGGACATATTGAATAAGAATCAGAGAAAAATAAAAGGTGTACATTTAAATTGACCCATGGCCTTAGAAAATAGGTAAAATTAAAAAATCTCAAAAAAAATCAATAAAGCGTGAAATGCGAGGACCTGTAACTAGCATATTACCTGAGACCTAGAAAAAAAATACTCATTTTTTTGTTTTTAACGTTACCCAAGGACTCGAATGAGGTTAAAAGTGAAAATTTTGAGGTAGAGGCCAACAGCCAAGATCCGTCATCACCAGACAATAATACAAAGTTGATATTTAAACTGCAATGTGATTTTAATAACAGGTCAAGAAAAAACCAAGGAAACAAAAGTTAATAAAAATTTTATTTCTCGATGGTGAAATTACGTTCAAAGAATAATACGAGATGTTTTGACCATATGTTCCTGAGAATATCGAATAAGCCCGAGTAAGGTAAGGAGAAGAGAGGCAAGAGGATGAAATGGTGGAATGATGTTAAGGAACGACGACATGGAAGGTCCGAGTAAAAACGTCACTGAAGCTCAGGTCGAAAATCCACGTAGAGGGAAGGAAAGTCGAGTCCTACACCCAATACGAAGATGAAGTATAATTCATGTGGAAAAGAGAAATGAACACCTTCCGCCTCTTCTTATTACTTTTCACTTCATAGATATTACTCGTACAATCATATACTCTGAACGACGACTGGTTGACTTAGAAAAAAAGAAGGTGGTTGTGTTCTTGTAATTGTTGTCTACTGATATATAGTATTGATTTTCTGGAAAGTTTGGCTCAAAGATTTGCTCTGTTACCGAAGATGATTATCCTCTTTTCCATTTCGATCGTGACTTTTCCCTTGAATTTCTGCCTTTATTTCATCAGATATGATAATTTTACTCACCTACTTCAACACTTATTCCGCCCCTGAATCCTGTTTTCGTCAGCATTTTGCATACATTACGCTCGTCAGTATGCGAACACTGTTTGCTAGCGTTTACTTGCCGTTCTCTCGGGAAAATAGACTTTAGGTAAACACATGGATTTAAGTATTTATCTAAGTATCATTCATAGTGCAACGTAACCGTAAACAGACGTGTATTTTTAGAAATAAATTCAAAAGTTGAGCATACAAAAGTTTCGTTAAGAATACAATAGCGGCTCCAGCTACCCTGAAAAATATTTTTCCGCCCCACCTGTGAAATTTTCGTAACGTAATTCGTCCCTCGTCTTTCTTATCGTAGCCTTTTTCCATGATTCTTATTTTCATCAGGCTTTCTCGGTGAAATCCGTGTTTAAAAACGTCATATGAAGATCCTTTAAATGTTTATCGAGAAAGGCTCGAAAATAAGTCAGACTTGTACGTACGTTCAAATTTGAATATGACTTGAAAACTTTGTCAAGAAAGAAAGATGGCAAAACTAACTGGCAACCTATCGTCGATTATTTTCATAACACGTGCGAACGGGTAATATTTCTATATTGTTCTTTTTCAAATTTCATCTTTCTACCTGGAAATGTTGTGGTTTCGCTGTACATTTTTATGCAGTTTTGATAAACCAGCGCTTAATATTGATAACATAAAAGCACGCTCGTCTCTATTGTAAACCATTAATTGATTCCCTGCCAAAGCCTGTCCCTTGTGTGACATTCAGTTCTCGATTTTGTGGCGTTGGTAATAAAGACGAAATCTATATGTCAGTTAGCATGTTGGTTTCACCGTATTCAGAGCTAATTATAAGATTATGATAACCTTCTCTTAACACGATTTTTTGCGTTTTGTTTTGATAAATTGGGCTTTATAACACTGAAATCTCCTTTCTATGAAAATTGCCATGAACAGCCAAACGAAAGTAAATTCAAGTCTACGCTACTGAACAAAGTATTCTAGTAGATACAGACATTGGAAGTTATTCGGACGTTGTAATAGTAGCATTTAAAATCTCTTCAGTGACAATACTCAGTCAGTTCTGGATATTTTTGACATAACTCAAAATCGACACTCGAGGAATATTGGAGTGTTTGAATAACTGTGAAGACTAATTTCACAAATTGCCTGGGTGTGAAAGGGTATCCTAAATGCAATAGAGATCTGTTTAGTACATTAACAAAACCATCGATTATAAACAGTCCCATCCTAAGAGGGCTCAGGATTAACCACTAGTTGATATATTTTTTTAACCATTGTAAAAGAGAAAAAAAACTGATGTGGATGTTTTGTTCGAAACCATCTATGAATTGGAATGTGCGTAAAATCATGTTTGATATACAGATGGCAAAACTACAGTTTGTTTAATATATAAATTTCTTTTAAAAATGCATTATGTGCACATTTCATGTGTATGTGTGTTTACATCACTTGAATGGCAGGACAATTTGAAGAAATAGGCTTATATATTCAGCACAATGAACGCTTCATTTTTCTGGTTACCTCTGCCATAAAGAGACTATTATTGAAATTACTATTATGCAATTCCCTATGTGTTTCAATATGATAAAAAGAATATTACGTACAATGAGCATACGTACTATTTTATGAACCAGATTCACTGGAGAGACCTATGTGCATTTCGGTGCTACTACAGCCCGTGCAGTTGAATACTGTACTTAATTACTCATGTGATGACAGATGTAGTCATTGGCAATTAAATGCAAGAGGAACGTTGAAATAACCCCATAAAAGTGATTTATTATGGAAACTCATTCCAGCGTGCTGCAATCTCGATTGAAGCGACTTGTTGGCCGAAAAGGCGAAATACGCTATGCACTCTGGTTTGAAGCAGCTCGCTGATTGTAAAGGAATATTTCACTCAACCAATTATCAATTAAGCTTGTTACAGTATGTCAAATGGTATAAACGGTGATATTTCTTCGGTTGTTAGAAATCATCTCAAGTCTTTGATTGGTGTTCTCGGGCACACAGCTTACCGCTGCCTTGAGTTAAGATAGTTGTATGAGGCCGTATAAGCCTTCCTGTTTAGTCACCAATAGGCAATGCCTTGTTCTCTCAGGTCCAACGTGGGTGAAGATGGGGCTATGCCTGTTCATACGCATATATGTTCCGTCTTCTGTAGGACATTGTGGACAAGTGCAGTGACTTATCTATTGCTAGTGCTTCTCATTAGAAATCTTTAAAGCTCTAAGTACCTACTGTCTTGTGAAAGAGAGCTTAGCCACTAGAGATAATGCCCGGAAGCAGAGGTAATGGAATACTGTAAATGAGGTCTCGGCTGAGTCTGGGTAGCCCCATAAAACCACTGAAAGATATCGGTGGCTCTAATTACGTTCACAGAAGACGTCATCAACAGAGAATATTAATCTTATTTACAGGTTTTGGTGGTCTCGTAATTATCTTAGTTACAACTTATCAGGATCGAACTTTAAAGCTATAAGTTCAATAGAGGAGCGCATGCCTTTTTTTTTGACAGTTCGTTTGCTACTGTACAAGTCAGGAGGAATGCAAGGCCCTTAATCGTTCGGAAAATAGTTACAGATGCTAAATTGTGTCATTTCTGTCGCTATTTCTCTAATAAACGCATAAAAGAAGCTATAAAAGGTTATGTGAAATGCAGCTGAGAGTTTTCACTGCATTTTCTGTCGGAAATTCGTAGTGTTTTTAGGCGGTGGGCGCATTTCTCGGAAACATGACACGATTGGAGAGGGAAAAGAATGAAAAAAGAATCCACAAAACGGGAAGGAACGCGGCTTGAATCCTCAAACCAAATTATGAACAGAATTGAGTTTATTTTATGAACAGCGAATAGCTGATAAACAAACCGTTTAATTCTTCATTATCACCTTTGTTGGCATAGGAACGATGATAACCATTTGGGCTGCCTTAGGAAATCAAGGAGAATATGCACCAGTTATGTGGAAAAACACTGGAAGTCCTCTTGATATTCGACATCCCTCTTAAAGAGAACTCAACGACACATTTTTTCTTTGGTATTCGCAATGAAGGTTTCTTATGAAGAGGACAGTAAATAATGTCGTGTCAAAGAAAAGGTACGGTAAAACGGAGAGGGATAAACGAAGAGCAAACCTGCAGGAAACAGCAGTCATAAGGCGATTTAAGCAGACAAGTTGACATTTTAACCAACTAAAAAAAATAAAAAAAAAAAATAGTTAGGAAGAGAGAGAGTTAGAGGAAGGGTGTTGTCAAAAGTGATATTACTTTCAATAAGATCTGTGGAAACAGTGACCCCTGGAGATTTTACCAAGACGTTGAGTGAGTAAGTAAGGAAAAAATTAGATAAATTAAGTAATGACCGTAAGAGATTTCAAACTAAACTAGCCATCAAACTAAACTAGCTTTATACCTCCTCAGGTCTCAAAGATAAAGGAATGTCTTGAATCATCAAGAATAACGGCCAAGGAAGTTCCCAAGTAACAAATACGTAACCAAAATAGGCTTAAACTAAAATAACCAAGAAAGATTTAAGTACTCTGAAATAGCGACAAAGATACATAGGTAAGCATAAAAATGAGCTTTGTACCTCCTCTGTTGTCAGTGATAAAGGGATGTCTTGAATCATCAAGAATAACGGCCAAGGAAGTTCCCAATTAACATATACGCAATCAAAATATAAATTAAAATAAACAACCGAGAAAGATTTAGATACCCTGAAATAGCGACTAACCATTCTATGGATACCTATACAGATCCGAGTGATCTAAATCCTCACGGTCTGTTGCCAAGGACAGCTTTGAAACAATAAAAATAATATAAAACAAAGTAACTATACGAAATCCCAAAACGACCATGGCTGTCTAAATAAAGTAACAAGCGGATAAAGTGCTATTCGTCCCAGTATCATCAATTGTGGCCAAGTAACGTTTAAATAAAGTTTTTACATCGGTCAAAACACTATTTAAGAAAATATAAGTGCAAGAGTAAAATTAAAAACCAGCATTAATTTCTTAAAAACAAAACTCCTAACTAAGTTCTTGATAAATCGAAACTATCGAACCTAATCTAATTAGCGGCAAGGCAGCGGGATATTCAGTCACTCACTCACTCACTCTCTCTCTCTCTCTCTCTCTCTCTCTCTCTCTCTCTCTCTCTCTCTCTCTCTCTCTCTCTCTCTCTACTCCGCCCCGTGCTATTAAGCTCATGAGCGCCAGGGTGAAAACAGTTTGAGGCACTGAATTCGATATATTGCCTACTGATATAAAATTAGTAATATGCAGTTAATATGCAATGTAAGTTAATATGCAATGTAAACAACAGCTATAACTAACTGAATCAAAATCCCATATGAGCTGGTTTCAGATTCACTTGCGAGGCTGAAGACGTCAGCGTCTTTAGTGAAGAGAGGTCAGCAGTCTAAGAGGCTTGGTAGACAGAAGGGGAATCCTGACCTCGTTCGTTCATAGGGTTTGCGTGGACTCCTGCCTTCATAGATTTCTTAATGGAAATGTACTTTACGAATCATAAATTACGATGTATACAGCATTCCACTGACATTAACAATGAACATAGGCTCAAGATGTTATGGAGGAAATGAAATTATATCATCATCAAAATAATGACTGAGATTTATCCTATGACACTTTTGTAAAGAATAGAAACGTATTTTTTAAGGTACTTTGAATAACATTTCTTAATAGAATAACTAAAATAGGCCACAGGAAAGTGAAAAGAAGCGTGTTTGCAAATTTTATCAGGCCGAGAAGCACAAAACTCTTTTAGCTCTATATGACTTGATTTTGTCAGGCAAAACTTAATAGTTAAAAACAATCTGTTATTTGTATACACAGCTTAGTAAATTCATGCCTGCAATTAGATAAAAATCTCAGTAAGTAATTTCTTATTAAATCGAAAGGGTTTTCGATAAGCGATAACGGATTACCTCAAAATCTTATGAACAAGGATGCAATATTTAAACATTTTAACTTTAGTGTCGTTAAGCTAACAGAAATATCTTCCCGTTCTATATCTAATGGATTTCTCCATCCCCGCTGACGACATAAGGCCGAGAACAAATTTTGCTCAAGAGTGGTTGAAACGCGTGAATCCAGATTAATGGTATCTATATTCTTTCCAATTTTTTCAACTGTTTGGAGCCTATCTAACCACTGGAATTTTTCCTAATTTATCTGTTATTATATGTTCATAAACTGATTCGAAAAGTGTCAGCAGGAGAAACAGGCGAACGAACGAGAGAAAACCACTTTCAGAGGGAACAGGAAAAAAGGTTTCGTTGCAATGCGTTTGTCCTTACTGTCGTCTCGAAAAAGGAGCGACAAACCTTTTGACCATAGGAAGAAAAGGAAATTTGTTTTCTCTTCAGTATGTGGATGGGGTGAAGGTTAGAAATACGGGAAAAATATGTTTGTACGGTTGCATTCTCTTTCTCACATTTACGTGATTCTTTTCAATCTTTTCATTTCATTCATCTTTAGTGCGAAAAATTTATAACGTAAAAAAGATTATAAAAAGTTATGTACTGAGAAATTACAGCTTCATTTGTGATAAAAAAATGCTATTACCCAAACCTGAAACGTAGACGGGAAGAATAAAAGGATTTACATATTCAATTACTTCATATATAATGTCCTTCATATCAAATGAAAAATGAAATATGTGTGACAAATGATAAAAAATGAACGATTCTTTCTTCAAAAGAAAAAACAAGATAAAAAAATAAGAAATTAATTTCCATGAATAATAATTTGCACGGAAATTACACCGAGTAAAATTAGATAATAAAACAGTAACCTACCGGTAAGGTAAAAAAAAATCCACAATTCTTTCTTTTATTCACAGATTCAACTTTGTAACGCATGTTTCGTTAAAGTCCACCAATAAAAAAAATTGCAAGCTGATGAGAAAAATCGGTAAGATAAACGATTTTATGCCATTTTCTAATGATAAAAATTCTGCAACTTAAACATTGGACAGGAAAAAAAAAATTTCGATTTTCATAAAAGTAATGATCTGAAGCAAATGCTGATGCCATTCTTTCAGTAGACATAAGAAGCCTACGAAGGAAAAAAAATTGGAAACTGCACAGAGAATGTATATAAATAAGAATTATGTGAAGAAACAAGGAACGGTCTTATTTCATCCTGAGAAAATGAGATGCGGAAAAAGTCAAATACATCTGCCAGAGGCAGCAGAAGAAACCTAGCTGGTGAAAGGCAACTTCGAGAATGGGATTAATTAAAAATCTTCTCTTAACGGGAGGAGAAAATCTTCTGGGAAATATTTCAAATGTGGGTCCTGCGAGAAGTTTTGGAAGAGAGCAGGAAGGGAAAAGGGAGCAAGGGTCATATCCGGAACTTTTACTGTAAATATTTACAGGAAAATTCCATTGAAATAGTTTTTATCTACGACATTTCTCAGTAATATGCCTTATTTACATTTCCTTTATATCATTTTTTGTAGAGCGTAAGTTGGTTCTTTTTGAAAGAAGTGGGGGATATTAAAGGAGTTTTCCTAGAACCAGGGAAAAAAACTGTGATTTGTTACTGAATGAAAAATTAAACATTAAGTGATATATATATATATATATATATATATATATATATATATATATATATATATATATATATATATATATATACATAATAGTATATATATATATATATATATATATATATATATATATATATATATATATATATATATATATATATATATATGTATACACATATATATATACATATATTACACTTGATCGTGTGTTGATTATTTCCAAAATAATAGCAATGATATTAGTCAACAGTGAAATTGGTCTAGAGGACACGCCATCCATAAATAAGTACTTCAGACAAGATGAAGTGATTGCTGAAGAGATCGCCGGACATCGAGGAGGACTCTCAATCTTCCTGTCATTCTTGCATTTTTATAAAGGAAAATTGAACAGACTTCTTTTCTCTTCTCAAATAATTCTTCTTAATATATCCAGGCACGCACGTGTGCATACTCGTTAATATGTCCGGCAAAGAGAGTATGTGTGTATGCACGTTGTGTGTGTGTATATATATATATATATATATATATATATATATATATATATATATATATATATATATATATATAAATATATATATATATATATATATATATATTTATATATATATATATATATATATATATATATATATATATATATATATATATATATATATATATATATATATATATATATATATATATCACATAAGTCACAACCACATGTAAGGTGAAAATTAAAGATATATTATTGCTAGGAAATGTAATGTATTTTTCCGTTCTTCGTTATATGATTGCATAGATTTGGTCTTTCTACCTGGTTTCTTTCGACAGACCCAATGTACACTTTGTATATTTATTCCTTTTAAATATTGATATCCTCTCAGAAAGGCGTATAGAGACGAGATCTAATTTCTTCAAATTTACTTAGCATTATAAAGATCAGTCAAAATTAACATGATAGAAACAAATTTGTTTACGTATACATTTACTAAGGACACAGTTCAGACTTTGGTGACTTATTGCTGATATATATATTATTGGAAGGATTAATCAGCATATATATATATATATATATATATATAGGATATATTGATTGGAGGTTGAAGAAGTCAACCCCAAATAACTAATGAAACAAATATATATATATATATATATATCCCATATATATATATATATATATATATATATATTTTGGGCCGTTATATACTCTTATTTCTAACTTATTTAATTATCATTTTGGAAAACAAATAATCAAATACACGATCAAGTGTAACAGAAATAAATTTCCAACTGACACCTACATCGAATTCAGGACTCTTAAAGGCTAAGCCTTTCATTTGCGAGTCTTGGGTTTGATCTCCGTGTGAGTTGAACAGTACATTACTTCGTTCTTCCTGAAGATGATTTCCTCTTGAATCCTGATATTACTTTCCTTTCTTTTACTTTGTCTATTTCATTATTGCCTTATTTTCCTAGTACGTGTTACCCATGTGTATTATTTTTGTCGGCGTGTTTTATATATCATTAGTACAAAGCTTTTCTTCTTATATTTTCTTTGAGTTATTGCTTGCATAAACTTTTAACTCTAGCGATTGTCATGATACTTTTGGACTTTCTCTGTCCTTGTTCTAAAAATTTTTCATTGAATGTTACTTATAATTGCTTTTCATAATAAATAATGCCTTTAAACTTCTTGTACCCTCCTATATAGGGTTGCTTTATCATCCGATTTGATCATCCAAATCTTAAAAAAACATTTTCTTCGTCTGTGACTTTGTGCCTGTTAATTTCCATTTATTTCTTATATTCCATGATTATTTTTTATTCTTACTGCAAGACACTCGCATTTTTTCATGGACGCCTGTCACAGTCACTCTTGAATTCTGTGAGGCAAAGATGTCGACAGCAATTATGCAAGCTGTCGTCCGTCGCGTTTCCTGATTTGAGTCACCAACAACTCCATTTACAAAAAAGCACATGAGGAATGGTTCAGCTGCAGGTGACGGACGTTTCATCTACTGCTTAGTCAGATGTCGAGACTGTGATCAGACGAACATAGGATAGGAAAGGAAACAGGTAATGATGAGGTTGTAAACCATAAAGACCAATCAGATTTGCAATTAAACCATCACAGTAATGTAACTGCTATATGCTTATGTACAAGGAAATCCAAACTGTGGACTTGATAATACAAGTGAAACTGATTTTCAAAACAAAATACTAGTTTATCATAAAATATTCATGTAATTAGACTGCAATAATTTACTGCACGGACAGCAGCTGTCACTTTCAATTGGGCACTGTCGTTGTGGAGCATGCAAAATGTGCTTACAAATAAATTTGCTCCCTCGCTGCTTTTATGGGACATTTCATGACTTATAGTGACATGAATTTAAAGCATGCCTTTGCAATGGATTGAAAAAATTAGTTTCCGTGCTACATTAGCTAAAGAATTTTTTGCACTGATTCAAAAACGTAGCGACTGACTAGAAGAGCAAAATGGCAATATTGCCTAAATACAGTATTAATTTTCTATGGCCCATGCAGTCAGCTACCAAGTTACGCATTTTAGCTTCGTTCCTATTCCACAAGCGATGCGAGGACGTCAAATTGTCAAATTCTCATTTCTTGCGAATTGGTAAAATGGTCTTAATAAACCTTGGGAGACATACTTATTAGGTGACCATCTAGAGAATATTACGTTTTGAGACAAGTCAGTCCGTAAATGCCAATCAAACATATTTTGGAAAATCTTATGGATTTAAAACCAGCGGAAAGTTACAAAGACAAGCTAACAGTAGGAGGACAAGCTAACATCAAATGTCAGAAATAATATTAAAAGGGATTATCAATCATTGCCTCTCGGACCATCTTGAAAGGTTTAAAGATCGTTCAGAAGTATCACAAACAAGCGACGAACATGGGGAACCAGGTAGGGTCTGTTAATGACACAGCAGGTAGAACTGTAAGCAACCCCAGAAACCCCCATCCCTAGCTCACACAGAGTGTACGGTAGAATTTCCAGTCAAGCCATAAGCGGGGATTGAAATTAGGATCAAAGCACTGTGAAGGCCAGGTGAAATGACTGAGCTACCACGTCCCGTGAGTTACAACATGGAGTACAAGTTAATGAATACGCATTATCAAAATATTAAAAAAATAAAGACTGAATAAATTATAAAAAAAAGTCTTACCCTTAGAGATTAACCTCGTTGGTACTCCTTATCACTTTTTGTCTACTAAAACTCTATCCTCAGTGGCGCCATTCTTTTCGAAAATGTAGTGAACTCTACTCCAGTTCTCTAACGTTACGCTCTCAAGAGATAAAAATAAACTTTCCAGTATTCGATGATATTTTACTGGCAGTCGGTTTGTCCGGACCGCTGTTTTTAAAGGCTTCTGAAAAAGTAATCTTCAGCACAAGTTGAATAAAAGAAAAAAAGAAAAACACGGATGTCACCAGCAAAAAAAATCTGAATAACAAAAGTTGGCGTTTTTGCTAATGTGTTTTTTATGATTCTATCTGGCAGAGTGGTCGAGCTGACAAAGTTATACGTCCTCATGTGAAGCCATATCATTCTTTTTTTGTATTTGAATCTGATGAAGTGATTGCGGACTTTTGAAAGGATCTATAAGCGATCATTGGCACCAAAGGAAAAACGGGGTTAGTGACTGTTGCTGCAGCTGTTTTCATAATGGGCGTGCATTCTTATGTAACGAGTAAAATGACCTTGGCGTAACATGAAAACTTCATCAGCTGGGTCTCTGACTCTTTCTGTTTTCCTTCATGAATAGAGGGCAACGTCTCGAAAGGGCGAGAAATAAAGGGGGAACGTGATGAGGAAAGCTGAAAGCTTTATCAGGCCCCTCACGCTTCTTTGGTTAAAAGAGCTCACCTTCCCTTCTCTGTCTCTCTCTCAGAAGTGAATGTCAACAGCTCTCAACTTCCTCAATACCATAATTTTCAATGACAGTCGCTGGGGGTGTAGGTGTTTACTCGTGATCATCATTGAGAATACCATGTTAAGTAGATTTAGATCAAATAAATCCAAGAAAAACAAAATTTATCATTGAAAAGTTGGGTTAAATAAGCCAGTAAAATATCACGAGAGGAGATTTAAAAGTACGATTACATTCAGTGGGATATATGACCATACTTTTAAAAGCAATTGAGATTTTTCTGAAGGTTATGACCCTCGACACAGACATTTAAATTATTCTATAAGGACCCAGCAGAAGGCATAAAGTGAAATTTATAGGAAACAGGGAGAAGGGAAGGGAAGGAATAAGTCCACAGCTTGAACCGAGAACAGAATTTTGACTACTTTCAGTTTTAAAATTAAAAGAAAAGACAATTTATTTTTTTAAAAATAACAGAATGTGGTCAGTTGGCATAAAAATCCGACTCGCGCGTTCATTTTTCAGGGCCTCTGGCAGCAAAGATTTAGGTATTACGGAGATTTAATTAACTGACGTCCTTACAGTACACAATTTACTGATATGAGTTATGAATCTTTCTAAATAAAGTTACAAGTCGCTCAACTCGTATAAAACTAAGAAAAAATGAATAACGTGAACCAAGTTGGTGTTTATTACAGTGATGTTAGCCTCTGGATACAAATTCAAATAAAGAATACGACAACACTACTTAAAGAAGAGAGCAGAAGAGAAGAGTTTTTGGAAACCTCTGCCAGGGAGAAAATATAGAATTAGATTCTTTGACAGCCAAGACTGATTTTACGCACAGTATATTATTCATAAGGAAAGTTTCGAGAGTCATTCCAGCGAGGGAAGTTTCTGTTTTAGTTGCCGAAATTACCGCAGGGTTGAACATCAAAGATGGAAGAAAACTGAAGAAAACAAAATATCCAGTGCTTACGTGGGAGTGAGTATTTGAACACCAGCTTTTAACATCAGCGCTATCTGATAGCAAGATAGGCGTTACTTCACTGATTTACTGATCGTACAATAATCGATATTTCCGCCAGTCAGACTTCAGTTACTAAACTGAATTGAACTGAATATAGAATTTAGGCCAAAGGCCAAGCACTGGGCATTTAGCGCTGAAACGAAAATTGACAGTAAAAGGTTTGAAAGGTGTAACAGGAGGAAAACCTGGCAGTTGCACTATAAATCAATTGTTAGGAGAGGGTTGAAAGTAAGATGGAAGAAAGAGAATATGAGAGGAGGTACAGTAAAAGAAACGAAGGGGGTTGCAGCTAGGGACCGAAAGCACGCTGCAAAGAACCTTACGTAATGCAAGGACAAAATATAACATCAATAACGACTCATAGCCAAGAGAACGTCTGATCCACCCATCATCAAACAGGAAATTTTAACTGTGCATTTGAAATGCGAGGTAAAGGCGCCACAAGGCACAACTTAACATCAAGGAAGAGCCTTCAGAATGAGGATGCACCTGTGACTGCTTGCAAGCGGATAATTAGCAACATTAATTAGTTTTTTCACTGCTTACCCTTTCAGTCGCTTGTGTTCGTACAGAAAGGAGAAAATTATTTCAAGATACATCTGCCCTTAACTTGAAAGGCGTCCAAAGAACCCTCGTCTAGGAATCTCCATCATCATTTTAAAAGTGAAAATATGAATGCGCGTGTGTAGACAGCGCAATTAGCAATAGCTTTTTCCATACGAAATATTGTACATGCTACTCAGTTGTTGTCATGATTTGTCAATATACAGTTATTATTAATATTATCTATTTTGGATAATACGTATGATGATGTGTTTAGACAACTTAATCATTGTGTGTGTTATTATCATTATTATCATTGTTATTGTTCTCGTTATTGTGATTTTGATTTTTTTTTTGCTGTAATTAGGAAATAAGTCAGTTGACTTTATGAATGATAATCGGAAAAAGAATTCCGTATATAAACATTTTGGTTTACAAAGATAACAGTTATTCCACAAAAACGAAAATCTATCTTAAATTTTGTCGTAGAATTTGTAACCACTGATTGTTTATTTCTGACATGGCAAAATAATTATTACAAGACTTATGTCCCTAAGCATAACTTGTAATCACTATTTTGCCTCATGAGAAATAAACAACCAGTGGTTCCGAATTCTGCAACAAAAATTTTACAGGCAGTTTTTTCATTCTTGTGAAATGAACGTTAATCTTTGCAAAAGAAAAATTTTTATATACAGAATTCTTTTTCCGATTATCATTCATAAAGTCGACTGACTAATTTCTCGATTACAGCAAAAAAAAAAAAAAAAAAAAATAAATAAAAAAACGGCTGAAAGAACAACAACTATGATGATAATGATAATAACATACCCCAGTGGTTAAATTGTCTAAACGCATCATTTGTTTTACCCAAAAACAGATAATATTAACAATAATTGAAAGCTGACAAATCTTAACAATATTGGACAGGATGAACAATATTTATGCTCCATAGTTGTATCTATCATAAAATCAAATAGAATTTCCCTTGGTTCATAACAACTCCTCCATGTTAATGAGATATCTTGCGGACAGACGTAGATATAAAATAAACAGATACGTTTGCATCATTAACCACCGTCAACTTCTCTGGCATAGATAAATCAGTGTTACACGACAAAGCGAGTGTATTCTAACCCGAGAAGTCACCATCAAGTGTTGAATCTTTCATTTTCCATCCACTACCTACTTTAGCACTGTCCTCTGCTACAACGAGCAACAAATAATGGTGTCTGACGCCGTAGATTACCAGCAATTTGTTGAATTTTCTCTACTTATTCTGTTTATCCTGTGGTAGCTAAAAATTAAAACTGCTCGTAAGTCTGCTTTTAAGAGAGTCTAATTCTAAAAAGATTAAACTAAAAGCGATTCCAGCATTCATATTTTACTGAATGGTAGAGGACTGCATGTAAAATTAAACATTTGTTTGTCTCTCCGACGCTGAAAATCAAAGGACTAGAATTTGTATCGACCAGTTTCATGAAATTTCTTACAAAGATTATTTTTATTGTAGTTCACTTTAGCTAACGGTTCCCCCGTTTCTCATTTCCTCGTCAATTATCGGGCACACTGTCCAGTAACGTCATGAATACAACTTCCACTGGAGTTCTGGACTTAAATTCGACGGAACAGGAACGGTACAGGGTTCAGCCATGTTTCAGTTTATTTTGGCAACAGGAAAAAACCCTGCGTTACAAATTAATAGCAGCAAACACTCGGTGATTTTTGTTGATTAGGGAAATCATATCATAATTTAATTTTAGTTTTGTCATAACCGCAATAATGACTAATTTACTTAATGATCGGCGACTGTTTGCCGAAGGGTAATATTTTAATTATCAATCATGTAGCAGACAAATTACTGTGTCCTAATTAATACGCTGTAAAGCTCGAACGCAAAATGCCCATTTAATTGGTATATTTTTTTTCACATGCTCATGTTTTCATCTATCTACAACTAATCATAGTCGTTTTTGGGAAATGCATAAAATGGTTATAACACTCGCTAATTTGAAACAGATGGAAATTTATTCGTTGTTCGTTAATTCCAAGGCGGTAATGAGATATGTTTAACTAGTTATGAAAGAAATACATTTTTATATTATGGCTGTTGTCTATTAAACGCCAATACCTTTCAGTGTTTGCAATTTGTTTCCTAGATAATTTTAACCAACGTTTTCCATACTTTACCAAAGGTTAGCCCCAACTTTTAGTCCATGCATTTGATATGAAACAATATAAAATCAGACCCATTTTGCCTGGGGTTAAATAGACCAAGATACGCAGAAACAATTTCCTTTCAGAACAGTATCATAGCTACGAATCGATGAATGCCTGGGTAATGAACGATTCATTTTTGACATTGAATTATGATGCAATAGCCTTCTGAATAGAGCTAAAGATAATATATCTCGCAATTAAAGAGCAAGATGAAGAGTGTATTCATTTGTATGTCTTGATTCTTTTTACTTCAAAGCATAGCAAACCAATACTGTCATCGAGCGCAAACTTGAAATTTCAATTGCAAAATGTAAGAATAAGTTTATTATTATTATTATTATTATTATTATTATTATTATTATTATTATTCAGGAGATGAAACCTATTTATATGGAACAAGCCCACAGGGGCCACTGACTTGAAATTCAAGCTTATTATTATTATTATTATTATTATTATTATTATTATTATTATTATTATTATTATTATTCAGAAGATGAAACCTATTCATATGGAACAAGCCCACCAAAGGGGCCACTGACTTGAAATTCAAGCTTCCAAAGAATATTATGGTGTTCATTAGGAAGAAGTAAAAATAAAAAAATAAAAAAAAATGTGTTGAAATGCAAGGAGAATAATATTAGGGTAGTATATCTTCAGCGGTGTATTAAACTCAGCGGAAACGATGGTTATATTATCTTATGAAAAACTTAGGGAGAACGAGAAGGGTGTCCACCAGTTAAAATTCTGGGTTAGTATTAACTCTCAGGTGGCTGTCGCGATAGTATCACGGGTGTCCCGGGTGTCCCATAAATGGCAAATAGAGGGGAAGGCATATAGTTTCTAGTGCTGGAGTTTTTGATAGAAAGTGATTCTAGTAAGGAGAAGCCTCAAGGGTTCGTCTCACTTTCGATAATTTACGTCATGGAGATGAGGATTACTCTATGAGACGAATCATGGCGGTAAGTGTAATGTATGCTACGGCGCTGTCATAGAGATGGCCAGTGGGACCTCACGACTTTTTGTTATCATGATATACGAGCCTTTGGAGTTTGGGTGTTGAGGGACGGTGCTGTTATTCAAGGGGATCCATCATCTTCCTTGGCTGGCAGCAATAACGGTTTCTATCTCTGCGGTGATACTAGCACAGTATAACGATGTAATTTCTTTGTTGATTGTCCCTTCCTATTCATTACTTTGCTGACTCTACTTTCACAGAAGAGGGTCACGGTGCTACCGTTGTTTTTCTGGCTTTCGACGACGGTGTTGGAGAAGTCGCCATCCACAAGTAGTTATCTCCAACGTCTGCCTTGGTGGTAGCGAGACGCTGATGCAAACCTTTCGTCCTCTACGACATCCCCACGATCAGTGCTCTATGTATTTCTTCAAGGGATGACCCAATATGTGTGGTTTGGTCCCTGTGGGCCCCTCTAACATTTCAGCTGTCCTCATTACTCACTTTAACGATTCCTTTGAAAGAATTAATGTCACTGCAAGGTTGAGAGTTTGGGTCACAGTGTAAATATTTTCACTACATCAACGTCTTATCCTTTGGGTAGAGTAATGAAAGTGGGACAAACTTCTTTTTTTTTTTAAATAGGTTTCTCAGTGTCTATTTTGATCAGATGACTAAAGAAATGTGTCTCCGATTAAATGGAAATTTGCATAAATTCTTGGTGTCTGTTCTCTTTATGCTGCTCTTCGTCAGATGTGAATTTTCTTTTGAAATATGGTTTTTTGCTTGTTTCAAGATAACTAGTTCTTCATTTCTTTTCTCTGGCTAATATAAGCTGTACGCATGAAATTTTTCCTGCCCGGTCATCATACACTAACGTAAAAATTTGCACCATAATCATTTTCCCAGGAATAAAAAAATTCTTTCCAAATTTCTCATAAGGCTGATATTGTGAAAAAAAAATCGTTTGATTGTAAAAAAAAAATAATTTATCTGTAGAACTCACATTAGATAGCTTCATTGCACAGTACAGCATCTCTTTTATTCATAAGCCGTTCGCATTACGAAAAGACTGACTAACTTTGTTGCGATTTTAAATACCAAAGTGAAAAACTTTGGTATTTCAAATCTCGACAAGGTTAGTCATTCTTTTCGTAATGTGAAAAACTTTGGTATTTAAAATCTCAAGAAAGTTAGTCATTCTTTTCGTAATGTGAACGGCGCATGAATAAAAGGGATTCTGTGCTATGCGATGAAGGCATCTAATGTGTGAGTTCTACAGATAAATTATTTTCATTTTTCACTAACAAACGACTGGGCACCGAACTTCGTCTGATGACAGAGCATCATTTCTTTGCCCTTTGCGTTTTTAGAATATATTTTGAATATCTCCAGATGGAATCTTCTGGATAAGATTCTGAGATGAAGACCCGAGGGCAATTAAAAGTTTTAGAAAATGATGAAAACAAAGGATTAGTTTACCCAGAAGACTTGAATAACATTGAAAGGAAAACGCATGGGTGATGTACTTAGAATAATAATAATAATAATAATAATAATAATAATAATAATAATAATAATAATAATAATAATAATAATAATAATAATAATAATAATAATACTTTTTATGAGTATCTATTGTGCTTTTCATGAAATTCCCATTTTCAATTTTATACAAGTTCCTTGATCATGATGAAAAAGCAACGTGAAGTGACGGGAATTTGTCCTTTGTCCGACACTGAAAATAAAATCTCTAGAAAAACTGGGAAATGTTCACCGCAGACAAACGAAAAAAGGATTCGATACAGACATTGGCGAACTCAAAATATTTCACACTGTTTTGTGCAATCAGAGTTCTATTCTCAATAGCTGGAATGAAGTTTTTAACTTCGTAAGAGTCCATTTTCAAGTTGAATGTCGAATTAGAAAACTTTAATTTTTGCTTTGCCCTGAGATTGCTGTATATTCTTTTATTTGTGATACAAAACTTAGTCACCCAATGAAACACATTGAAAACTGAAATGAATCTTTATAAATTGAAAAACAAAAAATTACAAATATGGGGAAAAAGCAAAACAGATTTAACGACTGATATAAAAATCCATAACAATAAAAAAAAAAAAGTCAGAAGCAGCGGACGAAAAACGTAGATTGGTATCTCAAGAGACAATAATTCTTCTCTTGAAGGAAAAACGTGATTGATTAAAATGTTTATCCTTGGAATGGAGA
Source organism: Macrobrachium rosenbergii (assembly GCF_040412425.1). Classification (NCBI taxonomy): domain Eukaryota; kingdom Metazoa; phylum Arthropoda; class Malacostraca; order Decapoda; family Palaemonidae; genus Macrobrachium; species Macrobrachium rosenbergii. The sequence continues at coordinate 3,445,141 of NC_089752.1, forward strand.
AAAACCAGAGAGATTTTCCCAACGCGGCGCCCACTGTAAATTTTGGAAGATAAGGGAAGAGATTACATTTTAATTCCGAAGTTGTCTAAATATGAGAGACTCGAAAAAAAAGTTCGTATTCACAGAGAAAAGCGAGATATTATTGTTAGCGGTTCTCCACCATTTATATAATTACATACACAATATATATATATATATATATATATATATATATATATATATATATATATATATATATATATTACACTCTTGTACACATATTTCCTGTTTATAATGGTCTTGTGAAATTAAGAGAAATTTTCCTAAAATCAAAGAGTTACAGGATTTTCCAATTATAAATACAGACACGTTTCCATCTCCTGAATGTGCCTTTATACGTACTGACATCACTCAGCAATGTCAGTAGAATTGGAATTTATGTTGGTTTCTCTTTCGTATCACCATTGTACAAAAATGTCAGTGACAGTTCGGTAATCAGAGAAACCCAACACCTAATAATTTTCAGGAAAGAAATCTGAAAAAATAACAAAAGTTCGTGGCCTTTTTCTTATTGAAACCGTTTTATTATTTTATCTGCTCTCTCTCCCTCCGCGTCGCCCCTACCCCGACAAAAAACTTGTGGGAGGTAGATTTATGTACATAGAGGCACTACACAACATAAAGGAGAAACATTTTCCTTAAGAAAGATAACTAATCTTGTAAATGTTTACATTCCAGCATAAATATAGTAAACGGCATGTGAAATGTTTTGCTGGCTAGTTTACTTGATTTCATAATAATAATAATAATAATAATAATAATAATAATAATAATAATAATAATAATAATAATAATAATATAACGAAAAACTGAATAAAAGGATCTTCATTAAAATAATGACGATTATAAATGGAAAAGTAAAAAAAAAAAGTGTTTTACCATCTCTTTCTCATTTAAGTTATCTTTGGGTAAAAGAAAATGGAGTGATTAAAAATGAAAGGGGTAAGAACTCTTCAGAGACGATTTTTGTATCGTGTCTCAGAGAGGAGGAAGAAGAAATAATAAAGAAATATATTTTGTGACTACATTGAAGCTTTAAAATGTATTTATATGTATTTCAACTAACTAACTGACTATATATATATATATATATATATATATATATATATATATATATATATATATATATATATATATATATACAGACACATTCATACATTCATACATATATACTGTATATATATATATATATATATATATATATATATATATATATATATATATATATATATACATACAGATATATATATATATATATATATATATATATATATATATATATATATACAGTATATATGTATGAATGTATGAATGTGTGTCTGTATATATATATATATATATATATATATATATATATATATATATATATATATATATATATATATATATATATATATATATATATATATATATATATATATATTATGTGCCATTCATATATTTGTTGACATGTATGAACAAACGATACTAAACGAGTGAGTAAAAACTATCATTTCTCTACTGTTAAAGACAGAAGGAAATGGAGTAACGCATATCTGATTACGTGTGACGATTAAATTAAAGGCTAATGTAACTAAATCTACAAACCCTTCCATAAGTTGTGTTGAGTGCCCTCAAGGATGTATCGCCTATCGTTCTCAAGGAGTTATTAGCTCTTCAGAAATCACTTGATCATGTCTCACTTGGTGATCATACCCTGTTTTCGATATCAGTTATTATAATTATTACAGTATTATTATTATTATTATTATTATTATTATTATTATCATGTGTCCTCAAATTAGTTATAACATTACATTCCTCATATCAAAGACACAGATTCCATATCAAAGATATATACAATATATATATATATATATATATATATATATATATATATATATATATATATAATATCTATTTAGAACTAATGGTAATAAGGTGTAATGTCTGAGAATCCCCCAAGTATGATAAAATTCTTTAGATATTCACGGTTTTGAAATAATAAATCCCATTCCTGTTCAATTGCAAAATCAATGAGGTTTACGCTTTTGAACTGGGAAATGGTGAAATGAAAAGTCCCGGAACCATCACTAATCAAAGGGTTTCTGCAACGGAATCATAATTTTCTAAAGGACCCACTATTCCTATTTAGAACACAAAAGTGAAATGCATAAAAAGAATACAAAGTATGTAAAGAGTTTCAAGAATTATATTTCCTTTCTTGTCCATAAGAAGCATTTAAAGCCTCTTCGAAAAATATAATGCTGGCATCTAAAATCTGCTAATGTATCTGAAAAAAAAGTAAAAGAACTGTACTTAGGTTTTTGTTTCATTTACGCTGATGTGTGGCTATTTCATTTCTGAGCAGCTCCGGATTTTCCACGAAAGCATCCTGTTTTTACTTTCATCATTTTAATGAAAGTAAATACAACTGCCGCTTGTAAAGAAGTTTGTTTTTTCTCTAGCTATAAAACATTCTAATATGAATGTGTGAAGAAAAATGTAATATTTCTAATGGAAGAAATGAGTAATGGTGTTGCTATGCAGAGATAAGAAAGGTGATACCTCATCGCCAACAAAGTAAATGCTTCTCTTACTTGTAAAATTTGCGGGAAAAACTGCTGAACGGTGAAAAATAATAGTCTGCTGAATTCTAATTTTTTCTCCCGAGAAATTGGTAAATGAAAACGGGAAATACAAGTAATAGAAAATGGGATGATAAAACTGATTGCTGGCCGAGAATGTTGAAATATAGTTCTATATATTTTTTAATTAGTTCTGTTTTTTGTATTTTCAGCAAAAATTCTGTTAATGCCCAGGGTGGGCAGTGTTCTACCGATCTCTAAATAGAATCTATTTCGTGCATCATTCACCAGTAAAAACAAAAATCAATTATCGCCCTCTCAGTCTTCGAAGTAAAAGTAAAACTTCATGAAATCTAAAACGAGTTTGTCCAAAGTCTGATTCCTCTTCCATTAGGGAAATCATAATTTAATTTGAGTTTTCTCATAAGAGCAATAATGACTAATTTATGTAATGATTGGCGACTGTTTGCCGAAGGGTAATATTTTAATTACCAGTCAAGTAGCAGACAAATTACTGTGTCCTAATTAATACGCTGTAAAGTTCAAAAGCAAATGGCATTTAATTGGCATATCGTCTCAGTAAAAGGTTCAAGCAATTTACAGAAAAGCTTTTCATACGTCAGCTTGCATTTAATTCAGCCTTTCCATGCAGGTTCTAGAATACCCCCAGTTTTCGACCCAAGGAATTTCAAGGCTTAGCATTTCGATTCTTTGTATTTCATTTTTGCTCTTATTTATTCAGAAAAGTATTACAAGCTTATCTACTACGCTATGTCATGACGATTCGTTACCCCACTGGTTTTGAAGCTGGAGGTCTGACTGTCATTATCTTCGTAGCTTCCAACTCCAAAACATTTTTTCAGTTATGAATATCAGTTAATGCTGCCCTTAAGACTATAAAAAAATGTGTCCAGGGCAACTTTTACTCTAATTTTCCAGTGCCAACTCCTTTCAGTTAGCTCTCTCTACTTGTAAGGTCATTGTTTGTCAAGGGAGCCAGAGTTTTGATTCACAGTGTCCCATAACTTACATTCTTTTCGCTTGAAAACTGTTGAAATGCCATTTGGTTTTAGTGAGGATGAAAATACAAGTAGGTTTAATCGTCCCTTCGACATAGCTCTCAAGCACTATGATATTGGTATTGCGTTCATTAAGATTAATCAGGTTTTATAAAATTTTTTATTTTACATCTTGCGAGTCAAGTGTCTGAAGTCACGACTTATTTCATCCGAATTATGCTAAAATAACAATATTAAAAAAATTATTTTGAAAATATAAACATCATCCTTTTTGAAAAGCTATGGCTGGCTATCCGAATTGTTTGCCAGTAGACTAAATCTGGAAATTTTACATATGGAATACTGTGGGACGGTCAGCCATAAGGAAAACAAAAGATGCAATGAGAAAGAAAACAATTATTCACTTGTAACCTGAAATAGATATACACCTATAGGGAAACAGAAAGCAGGGGCCAATTCTTGAATTCATTGTTAAAATGATAATATTACGATAAAAACAAAATTATCTATTCAGCATGGAACATATATAAGTCAAGACGTTGAAGTCCAAGAAAGCCATTTTCAAATAGAGGGAGTTTGTGTTTCCTCAGTTCTCTCACGTGGAGTTTTTGATGGCATTTTAATCTAATGGAACCGTCTTCATTCAAAATTTTCCTCAAATTTTTTTATGTTTTCTCTCCTAGTCTAACCTTGCTGTGCTGAACTCTCTCTCTCTCTCTCTCTCTCTCTCTCTCTCTCTCTCTCTCTCTCTCTCTCTCTCTCTCTCTCGTTGAGAAGCTTTTTAATGGAATGTCACAGAAATGTATTAAGAGATGGGCTAAACGTCTTCTAACGTAAAGTGCAGTTCTCTCTCTCTCTCTCTCTCTCTCTCTCTCTCTCTCTCTCTCTCTCCGTTATTTGAACTCCAATGGAGGCTTGTGTAATTTCATTCAAGGTGAAAGAGCAATCAAATCGATGCAGACGTTCTAGTGATATGATAATGAGACGGTATAGATAATTAGCATGAGACTGATAAGCAGCAGATGGCGTGCCAGCGAGAAAAGGGAATGATCATCTGCTAAGGTTATTGATGTCTGTCTGTCTGTCTACCTTTCCTGGTAAATATGTGTCGTTCATTTTGGCAGCAAATGCTAATTTTTTTTTTTTGCTTCCAGAAAAGAAATGAGTTTTTTTCTCAACCAGTGCAAATCATTATATTTAACAATCATCTTCGTGACTGATGACGCTTATATTTCAGGTGTTAAATAATGCGTTAAGTATAGTGATTCGTCATACACACCTTATATATATATATATATATATATATATATATATATATATATATATACATATACATATATATATATATATATATATATATAACATATATATATATATATATATATATATATATATGTACATATATATATATATATATATATATATATATATATATATATATATATGTACATATATATATATATATATATATTTATATATATATATATATATATATATACATATATGTACATACATACATACATATATATATATATATATATATATATATATATATATATATATATATGTATATATATATATATATGTATATATATATATATATGTGTATATATATACATGTGATTGTGTGTGTGTGCGCGTGTGCGTAGAAGGGTTCCGATATCAGACCTGGAACACTGTTAATCTAGATCGGAAAATTAAAAGCACACACATAAAAACTTTTTTCTCACTGCCTTCAGCCTCTAATTTGGGATCATTTTCATGCAAAGCCACTTCCACCATGCTATTCAACAAAAGGAGGATCAATTCTGGTCACGTGAGAAGACTTCTACCCCATAATCATGGGATCTTCCAAGGAAAAGGGTCTCCGTGTTACGTATTCACCGCTTATTACACGTCATTAGAAAATACCGTTCCTTTGCATCGTCAGTATCTTCACCTTTATGGGCCTGCAATGTTTGTGACTCCTACTATTTCTGTGGAATGACTGCCTGTTAATTACTGAAACATTACTTACTTAGCTTTAGCCGTTTTATTATGGTGTTGAAAACTACATATTTGGAAACTGAAATTACACGAATAGCTTTATATATGAAAGCATTTACTTTCCGGGAGAGCTGGGTAATGAGAAATAAACGTGATTAATAGAAATAGCGGAAATAAAATGAAAGCCTTTGACATACCCCATTTACCTGTATAAGAGTCTTTAATTATTTTCAAATATGTGCTCTATAGACAATTCAAAGAACTAAAGAATCATCATCAACAAGAGTAATGAAACGAGAAGTTCTGAGACGACACTCTACGGATAATAATTGCGAACCTTCACTTAAGCACCCCGGTAGCGGCAAAATGGCAGGAATGAATACCAAAAGCTTGTTTTTTTTACTAGGGGACAACGACTAGAATTAATATTATTAAATAAGACAAAATAAACCATTCTATTTGAAAACACTACCAACTTGACTTTTACAGGACGAAAGGTGTTTGCGAAAGAGAAACCGCCCTGTTTATCTGAAATCACTGGAACTTTGTCTTTTTGTTTGGGATAAAGGCGCTAAATATTGGTTCATTAATCTAAGCCCCAAAATCTTCTAAAGTTCACCTTTTATACGTCAGTGTTTCTATTTGTAGTGTACATGAACTCGATATTGCTACAGAATTAATGTAGTGATGACTTTGATTATTCTCTCTAATACAATATGTTTCCCTTCACATTCCCGCGTCTGCCATCAACATATAAAACCAGTAACTACAACTGAATAAATAATGTAGGATAAATGAATTTTTATTCACCATTTGTAGAATAGGCAAACCAACGCAAATTATCACAGCATTAGCATACGAAATCGTATAATCCTTTTTTCTTGTTGCAGAAATATTCATATAAACAGTGATCAGAAATCAGCACTGAAATTCGTCGAAAGGAGACACCGACATTCTATTTTAAACATACATCTAAATACAGATTCCAGTATTCTACGAAAGCCAGAATGTAAACTAGTGGAAAGTGCTCTGAATAATTTTCTGGCGAATTTCCATTGTGAATAGCTCCCAGATTTCCTACTATTTTACAAAATGTCAGCCACAGATATATAAATACTAGTACTTCCAGCGCATTGATAACTGAATCCGCAGTATGAGAGGAGCCGTTGTAAAGAGTGAGAAAATGTTAGGTTTTACCTCTTAGCCTGTTTATTTTCCCATGCTTTCGTAGCCTGGCAATTTCACTTAATAAAATAGTATTCTAAGAAACAGAAATGATCGCCCACGAGAAAAAGAACTGACAAAATCGTAGTGATTTTACACTGTAAATGAACGAAGTGGATTTTTATTTCGTACTAAGGGCAAAAAGGAACATCGAAACAAATATTTTGATGAAAGTGACCAGATTTAATTGAATACTTCCAGTAAAAAGCCTTCACTGTCAGATATGTGAAATACTGGGCCACAAATTTCATGAGACCATCCTGCGCGTGCTGGAGTTTTGGGCAATTTAAAAGATCAAGGCTGGTAAGGTCAGCTGAGCCTGTATAATCAGCTGATATATATATTCCATATATATATATATATATATATATATATATATATATATATATATATATATATATATATATATATATATATATATACATATATACATATGTATGTGTGTTTATAGTATGCACTTATCACATATTTTTCATTTGGATGAAAGTTTCTCTAATGTAAAGTTGCTTCTTCTAAATATTCTCAAAGCCTGATGAGAGTTCGGACCATTAGATGTAAAAATGAACAAGATCTCGACGATAAAAAGTTTTCGAAAGCATTTTTCCTACCGGCTATTGATTCTCTATGGGTATGAAATTCCATGTCATTACTCAATACATTTATACATACACACACATATATATGTATGTATATGTATATACATATATGTTTATATAGAGAGAAATTTTTGCACAGTATGACAGGGAGAGAGAAAGATATACATTTTCCTATTTGTTTTCACCCCTAAATAAATCTGGCATCGTAGTTCGTTCAAATTCCAAATCTAGTCTCAGTCAAGAGTCTGACAACTTACATTTGAGTGCTGAATAATGGATTATTTGCTCTAGGTCAACGATATAAAATTAATCTAAGTTTGGCAGGAGGAATGAATACATCACGTAGATTATAAATGCATAGAGTACACTGAATGCTTGCTTTTCGCTTCACACAGTTTTTGGCATTATTGAATATTATCTCGCATTCGTATCGCTACCTCTATGAAAGTAATCTTGCTTTCAACTACTAAGGGGAGATTATTGTTTTATGCTCCTATTCTCTTTCATTTCTAATTTGACCCTCTTTTTTGGCTGAGGGTTTAGTGACAGGAAGATTTTACCTTTTTGGCAGACAAATGCCTGACAGTGATTTCTATTGACAGGTAATCGTCTACTGGGATTCGCCCAACAACCCGTTTGTCCATCAGAAATCTTTATTCGACTTCGCATCTCTTTGGAATTCTAGTCATCTATGATGGTAAAAAAAAAGTTGACCAAGATTTTCTCTCGACTTTTCTTTATGGCCAGTCATCTCTCTATCAATTACTGAATGTCATTTCCGTCTTGAAGCCTGACAGGACGGGAAAAAGAGAAAAGAGAGTGAGGGAGAGGGAAAAAACACCCGCCACCCTGGAAGAAAGCAATAGATGGCGCCTGGTCGCTTTGTTCTTTGCAACGGCTCCTCACATAATTCAGGTTCAGGTGATTTATGATCTATGGCTGACACTCCGTCCATCATAGATACGAAACCTAGGATCTATGTCTTTTCGATATATAACACTGAATCGTTCAAAGTGCCATATATGAATTTCTCATGATTCTGTAGTCTGGATTAAATTATATGAAATGAATGAAAACTGATGATGTTATTTTTATAAAGGCAACAGTTGTATTTCAGCAGCGCCAATAAAGGTGGAAAACCTAGGGTGCATTACTCATTTATTATGTTCAACAAAATTCAACTTTTTCCACTGAATCTTAATGATTTAATTTTACAGCAAAAAAAGTTTATAAGGTAGAGAAAATAAATATATAAACAATCAATTCACGTATGAATAAATAAAGTAACGTCCCTTCGTTTATTCTGCATTTTCATCAAATTATCGCTAATATTTGTAGCATTATTATCACTGAAGATTGTGAAACGAAGTAAATTGACGCATAAAATATTTCCTTTCCCTCTACGAGAATGAAAGATCTGAAAACATCATATTGAGAGGATACTATCTTTTCTAGCAAAGCTACAGAGTCACGAGTGTCTTTTGTATTCTCGAAAGAGTAACGATAAATATTTCTGTTAAAAAATAATTTTTAATCCCGTACTTTGTAGCACTTGTGTAGACTCAGTAATAGATTCCGTGGCTGTTACCTGTAGACTTCAGTAGGTTATATTCCTGGTTTATGAATATACTGACAACAGTAGTGGCCATCAGAAAGGCGTGTTTCATAATGACGTTTCTGCGGTTTTACAGATATTACAATGGTGTCAGCTACTTCCCGACTGACACATACTGACAATCTCTTCCTTAGGAAATTTCGCGGAGAGTTGATACCGCAAGGGACTAGGAATCTTTCGCACTTAAAAAAAAAAGAAAAAAGAAAGAGCACTCGTTTTCCGAAAAGTAATTATCTAGTATATATTAACCTGCGCAAGCAGAGACGAATCAGTTTATGATGAAATCTTGTTACCGGTTCAGAGAGGCAGAGGATAACAGCAATCGCCACGCAAGCATTCTGTCACCTCTCATTCATGTCAACAGTTTTCTATCAGACTTCAGCTGATGACTTGCCACTTCACATCACCGTCAACAAAACGAAATTCAGATTATCTACAGAATTCATATATATTCTTATATATATATATATATATATATATATATATATATATATATATATATATATATATATCAAGAATATATCTGAATGCAAGTCTTGTAGACTTGTTATATGTATAACAACAGACATAAAAAAACAAATGTAATTACGCTATTAACAACTCACAAAGAAAGTTGGACGATTTTTAGTCATCATTTGAAAAATGACAACAGCTGACTGAAAATTTTATTTGGTAAACCAAAACTTGTAACCATCCAATAACAAGAGTCTGACCTTCTGACATTTACGTTAACAAAGGTAGCCTTCCACCCCATTGCGTTTCATGCTGTGATGATGTCCGTAAAGAAAAGCTAAAAGTTGACAGAAACCGCTCAAAGCGAATTTCAAAAAGGAAAGCGTCGGCGGCACTGACATTCTCTCTAGTAGCCTTAAAGCTTTTGAATGGAATGAAATGCTTCAAACAATGACTTTCGTCGAATATGTTGAGCATTCAGGGACGCAGACGTGAATATTTCTGATGACAAAATACCTTACGGCCAGAAATAAGTATAGAAGGGACATTCGTGAATAAACTGAGATACTTAGATATGAGATCAAATTAAGATTTTCGATGAAGAGTTAGAAGGTTGGTTCTGTGTTATATCTTTTTCTCGTAAAGAGAGAAAGGGCAAATCAGCCTACCTTCATCATAGATGAATAGTGACAGGCTCAGGTTCTATTCCATCAAAGCAACCCGAGAGAAAATATATGAAACGATATTGGATCTGTAAGTGATTTCTACTTATTTTATTTCATTGTCATTGGTTTGTGTCCTCGATCTCCAGTAAATCTACGTACTGAATTGATTTATATGATAAGACTTTATTAGTTGAGAGCATGATTACGTCGTTTGAAGCATATATTCCTTTTGCTTTTACTATCTACTTTCTTGTTTCACTTGCTTACCAAGGCAACCCACTCAAACCGGTTTGGAATACCCACAGATTACAGAGAAATTTAAGTATTATATCTTTTCGGATTGCTGTTATATTTGTTATAATGCTACCTGAAAAGAAATCCTTTTGAAAAACCTAATGATTTGAAGAAAAAATGAGCGAGGATACTCGAGTCTTGAATGGAGTATTAACAAAGGTCTTATGAAAGTCCTATTCGTACCAAAATAACTGAAATAACCGAGACACTGAAACACAAAACAAAAATGTTTTTATCATAGGTTAAAGGAGTAGTAGATCATAAAAGAGATATATCTTAGTTTACGTTTTCCGATGAACCACTTTATATTAACTTCTCTGAACGCCTACCCCTTTTATTATATAAATAATAGAATCAATAAGTTTGGAGACCTTCAAATATCATACTGGTAGGTGAAATTGTTTGCACTTATAAAAAGAAAACTGAAAATTCCAGACAATACTTTCGAAATAGTGTAATGTGACCTGTGTATCAATTTCCCCTGTGATTTGTCTTCTTTTCATATTGGCCACATCCTCAAAAAGATTCTCCTTTTCAAAAGTTCAAGCGAAGACTGCAATGTATTACTATCCTAATACTATTCTCATTGCATTTTACTACATCTTTATCTATTTATTAATTTGTTGTTTTCTTTATTAATAAGTGGGAGGTAAAGGAAAATAAATAGAGATCCTCTTACTTCTTCCTAATGAACACCATGTTCTTTGGACACTTGAATTTCAAGTCAATGGACCCTGTGGCTTAGTTCCATAAGAATTGGTTTCATTTACACCTAGACAATATGTGTAATAATCATACGTCAGTCCTATTCATTTTACCAATTCTGGTTTTCCTCGTCCACTTTGAGCAACGAACCGCAGGTCAGACTTCGCGTTGTGGTGCTTTTAGCGAGATTCGGTCGTCTAGTCGAGTCCGTCCATCAATTTTTAAACTGTGGCCGAATATACTCTGTCGTTTCGGTCACGTTTTGTACCCGCTATTTTCAATTGCTCTCGTGCTGCGGAATGTTTCTAAAAATGAATAACAGAAAGGGAAGTGAGGAAGCGATTTTTTGTTTTAAATTTGACATTCATTCTCTTGTGATCGAATAACTCTATTTTCTCATTCCTATTTCTTTTCATCTGAACATCTCTCTTCTTCCCGTTTATATTTCTGGCCATTATTTATCTATTCGTCGTCTGTCTTCCTTGGACCTCACTGTCTGACAGTCCGATCTGTTTCCATATTCTTTTCTTATAGTAACGCCGTTCCAGACTCTACTGTTCATTATTTAATCAAAAGAACTTCCAAAATTACAGCCGCTTCCCAAGAATTTTCTCTCTGATGTTAAAATTGTTTTCGCTCAACGCCTCGGAAATCAGTCATTTTGTCTAAGTAACAATGTCTGCTCGGGCATTTTAATAAGGTTGGCATTTACAGAGCCATTTTCATTCTTAAATTGAATTACGCGTCAATGAATACAGAATTCCTTTGGTGACCGTGAGCTGATTACATTTAAGAAGGTGACTTAGTTTTTATTATTGAGATCTTTTAACTGGAAACTGTTTCATGTGCTCAATTAAATAAATAAACTAGCGGCATTGATGACCGTCGGATTCAATCTTCGGAAAAATAAGTTAAAAGAAACGGGAAATATACATCAACATGATGTTTTCTTGAAAGGAAAAGCCATTTAACACAGTGCTAAATTATACAAGATTTTTAATGATCTTCAAAACGCTAAACAACTCAAGGTGCGATTTCAAATGAAACCACAGATAAGACAAAAAGATACTCGTTCCATTTTTACGGAATTATTTCCTTCTACTATGTCCATTTTCATTTTTGTAGTTCTCTCTGTAAAGAAAACTATTGTTGCCAGCTTTGTCTGCCCCGCTCTCAGATCTTAAAAACTTCTAAGGCTAGAGGGCTGCAAACTGGTATGCTGATCATCCACTTCAATCATCAAACATACACAAATTGCAAGCCTCTGGCCCCTCAATATTTTTACTTGATTTAAGGTTAAAGTTACCCATAATCGTGTTCTGGCAATGATATAGGATGGAGGCGACCACCAGGCCGTGGTTAATGTTTCATGGGTCACATGGCTCATACAGCATTATACTAAAGACCACCGGAAAGATTGATTCTATTTTCGGTGGCCTGATTATACGCTGTACAGAAAATCTCAGATATGCCAGAAGAAACTTCGGCGCATTACTTACTGGGTTTTTTTTTTTCAGAAGCAATGTCATTTGACTGATGCGAGTCATAAACAAGAGATTTACTGTTATGCGATAAAATACGATGAAATGCTACACGACTGCTTCCTTTTAGGGAACATTCAAGGTAGTGTGACAGAGCGGTCTTGACTGACATACGCTCCCGGCTATTGTATACTCATTTCGAAGAATATATATAGAATATATATATATATATATATATATATATATATATATATATATATATATATATATATATATATATGTGTGTGTGTGTGTGTATACTGTATATATTTTTTTTTTCGGAGGAATTATTTCAACTATGATTAATTCTTGGACACTTGAATGTGAATAAGTATCCCAAATTTGCAGGTATGCATCATTCTGTTACTTTAAAAAGGGAAAAAAGTTAGTTGCATATGCACAAAAAATGAATACATACAAGTCTATGTACTTAAAAATTTCTAATCGTTTTTTAATGAAGTCTTAAATTTTTATCGAAATTATACTCTCTTAAACTCATACTTTTTGTGTTCCTTCATAATCAAGAGCAGCAAAAGCCGTAATTCACACAAATTTTTGTTTATCTTTGAGCAACTAAGTTATTTTTTTAACTTCTCTACCATCTATGGACAAAGTCACTAATAGGGATTAAGGTTACACTAAAAGCGTTCCGTTTTATATTTGCCACAAATTCAACGTTTAATAATTTAACTTTAGCCCGAGGGCAGAGCCGCGTATACTACCATGCCTTTCCTCGAAACCCTCTATCGACCAGAAATTAATCTTGCAAAAAGTTCGGGTAAACTTGATTATTCCATCGGCTAGACCAACAACCCTACCTTATTTTTTCTTTTAAATTTATAGAGACTTTAGGATATCTGTGAAGTTTTGCGAGAAAACGATTAAAACTTTATCCTTTCAATTTTCTTTAATTTTTTTAATGGACCATAGAATATTTATGATGTCTGAGAAAACGTTTTAAACTTTATTCCTGAGATATGTTGACATCTCGAAGGTTTGTGTTACAATTACCATTGAGATGTGAAAATATTTTTTTGTTATATTTCTTAAATTTAATATATTTACGTGCTTTGTTTCTTTTTGTTATCTAAACTCACACACATACGCCCGGAAACGCACATATATTTTTGAAATGTAGTTTGAATATATTATACAATACAGTGAATATATTATGCAATACGCCAGACATCAATTTTTCGTTCGAAGGCCCGCCAATGGCTTCTATGAGTTGCTTTCTGCTCTCTTGCACTTGTCTCTTTGACACTGCTTTTGTTCGGCGAATATCGCTGGCATTTTTAGCGGATTCATTTTTATCGCCTTTTCTATACATCCACCGCTTCGAGCTGTCCTTACACCAGCAAGATGTGAAGTATGAACATTCTGTTGTTTTCGATATAAAATGACAAGTGACTAAATCATTTAAAAACTGCAAAAAAAAAAGAGATACAAGAAAAACACGAGCGACGCCTACTTTTTCATAATAAGAAACATGACAGTCAGTTGGTTAACAGTTTTATTCATTTTGATTCTGACGGGAGGAGTTTTATTGTGACATCAGTGTGACTGTCATAAAAGATGATAGTTTAAGAACCTTAGCAAATAATAAGGCATCTACGATTATCAAAGACCTCAAACACTTTAATACTTCTTTGTTTAAGCGCCCTCGAACAGTAAATAAAATGTCTCTATTACACCAAATTGACTGATGGGATATAAAAATTTGACGTACGGCAATATGGTTAGAATTGGTTTCACTGAAGTATAATTGAGCGTGAACCATACCAAACAACGCTAGCCCTAAATGTGCGGAACTGTTGACAGTATCAATAACATTTTATTTTGTTTGTTTGGATCCGTATTCGAAATTTGCTACGATGATAAATAAAATGCACTCTCTATGTAGACCGGATACCATTTTTATTTATATATTATCACTATAAACGAAGACGATGCGTGTCATTCCTGTAATGAAGGTTTAAGTTTCATTTCTTTGAAAATCATTTGAGCCAGACCATTTCATTCAACTGTTTTCTCTGCAATATGGCTCTTGTGACGGAGCATTTACTTATAGGTCAATACGATATCTATAACTAATGTCTATTTTATTCTGTTCATCTTAGAAAGTCTGACTTTTGTCATTTAAAACAATAAATTACTTTTAAAATTGAGAATGCGCAACCAGAATCATGCCTCGTATTTTGTGTAATATTTCTAGGTGCTCTGGTAAAAAAAATCCGCAAAATGTGAAGGGACAAGTATTAAGCTCAAAGCGGATAACGGAAAATTAGTTTCGTGTCAAAGTGTGCCCGGTGTGTACCATCAGTTATTCATGATTTATGTCTATGTTAATGGAAGAGGCGAAATAATATATGGCCATGCACTCGTGTAACTTTCAAGCGAGCGTGACCTCGAGACTCCTTCAGGAACCATCGAGTTATATTTGATTGTATATATTGTTATTCTGATTTCTATGGGAGATTCAACTTTTAATTAATTTTAATTTATCATTTTCATAAACGCACTTCTTATTAATTGATTCATATTTCACTTTCTCATATATATATGTATATATATATATAAATATATATATACAAATATATATATATATATATATATATATATATATATATATATATATATATATATATATATATATATATATATATATACTATATATAGTTCCTCGTTGAACGATTCGGTAGAGTTCTCGACTAGCACTCTGCTAGGCCCGAGTTCGAGTCTCCGACCGGCGAATGACGAATTAGAGGAATTTATTTCTGGTGATAGAAATTCATTTCTCGGTATAATGTGGTTCGGATTCCACAATAAGATGTAGGTCCCGTTGCTAGGTAACCAACTGGTTCTTAGCCACGTAAAATAAGTCTAATTCTTCGGGCCAGCCCTAGGAGAGATGTTAATCAGCTGAGTGGTCTAGTTAAACTAAGGTATACTTAACTTAATATATATATATATATATATATATATATATATATATATATATATATATATATATATATATATATATATATATATACATACTGTATATGTGTATATGCATATTGCTATTAGGGACCTATTCTTATCTGGATGCACTATTCCACTACTGGAAGTCTTACACGTAGACATTGCTTCACAGCAAGAAAAGCAGCAACCACTGATTAAATAATAATTTGTTTAGTCATCACCATCGTCCCTTGATACGAAACTTCCATAATTAAGTCATTTTCGAGGAGAGATTTAGTCAGAAGTCAACAGTCATCGACAAATACCTTCTGCATGAGAGCATACAATATTTTCTTTATACGGCGTCTTATGTAACATTAAGTGCTTATCGTACACTTTAAAGGTAATGTTGCTGCAGAAGAATGCTATCAGACACTAACATCTTGATGCTTCTCTTATTAAGTAGTGCATACAGGTATATAGTATGAAAGCATATGCTGACAGATTTGTGTATGTTTCGAATAATTTGAAATACATCATTTTACTACTCTGAAGGTACTCGCAGGGAGAAAATGCTGTCAGTACCCCTCACGACGTGCGCTGTAGGCATTACTTAAGGTTCATTGCAGCGTCTCTTCGGCCCCTAGGTGCAGCCCCTTTAAGTCCTTTTACTATGCCTCCGTTCAAATTCTCTTTCTCCCATCTTACTTCCCACCCTCTCCTGGTTACATTATTTTCGGAGCTGAATGACCTATAGGTCCAAGCGCTTGGCCTCCGCCTAAATTATATATTCCATGCCACTCAACTACTATGAAGGTCGTAAAATGATGGTTAAACTGGTTCTAATTTCAGTGCAAGACTGAAACTTTTTGATAATTTCAGAGAAAACGTGAATATAGTTGACATATTCCGTCGCGTCTCACACTCTAAACGCTTTCTGAGGTATATTAACTGAACAGCATCAATTAGCCAACGAAATAAGAAGCGAATGTTTTAGCGTCTCTAAATGAAAGCGCAAACCTGCAGGATATTACAAAAATTCTCCTTACTGAATCACTGCAAGCGCGCGCTCATGGCGGAGGTAAACGAGGCCTAATGATCACGTTCTTTCTACTTTATGACAGTCCACAATGACTCGGGAACAGAAAATACGGCGAGGTTTCTCAGGGTTTAGTGCCCACCGCATACCATCATCAGGACACAGAGAAGGAACACTGGCCTAGTCGTAGAAGTACGTTTCTGCTCCTCTTCCTTCTTCACTTCTTCAATTTCTTCATCCTCTTCGTACCTATTCCACTGTTTCTTTTTCGATTATTTTTTTTTTTAGCCATATATTGTAAATAACGAAATTTGGCAATAAAAATTGCGTTAAAATTAATCTTTACTGTATGACTTTTGCAACATGAACTACAGTAGATGAATACTCATAAAGTCAGTCACAGAATTAACAAGGTCAGACGCTCATACCCACTAATAACCTTTCATTTGACCCTGACTTTTGACACTTCCTGGAACACGAGAGGCCTCATCGTATCGACCAGTTCTTCGTTTTCCATGGCTTCCGTTTTCATTTTGTTTTGGAAATAAAGCATAATAAAACGATAATCATGATATCTTTTAGGAAGTAAGTAGATACCTGGTGATCGGTGGCTAGTGGTGTGCTGAGCCTTACAAAAAGAAAAGATGTTTGATCTATATATATATATATATATATATATATATATATATATATATATATATATATATATATATATATATATATATATATATATACACACACACACACACACACACGGTACTGCTGCCACATTCAGTATATCAGTATAGTAAAACTTCCGCTTTATACACCTGCACAGATGTCTCATTGCTTTATACGGATTTAATAAGTAAATAAACGGCTCTATAAAAATCATTTACTGTACCTTGCTTTTGATTTACCACTACGAGTAACATTCGTGTGAATAATTATTGTTTAATCAATGAACGCATCCATAGGAACAGTTACGCAACTGTTGTAAACTCAGGTTCCAACCTTTTCTTTAACTGTCAACACCCTCAACAGATCTCAGTCTACGAATATTCGGCTCCTGATAAACTCGACGACATGAATCCATTATAAGACGTGTGTGTGGCGTTCAAATCGTCCATTGAAACTTTCTCCTAATATACGTATGTTATGCGACAATTTATAATGATTATTAAAAATATCAAAAAAACATGCTTTTCTAGTCTCAACGTCACATATTGTCTCAGTTTTCTTCTCATTATTAGTTATCACTAAGGGACTGAAATACAATATTAAGCAATCAAATTCTCGTCTGGCGGTAAAGTTTTGTCCAGAGCGAATGTTTCAGTAAGTTAGAGTTTAATTACTTCAGGTTTGTCACGCATTTCACCGGAAATAGATGGAAGAGACTGGAAAACACACTTTACACTCCTCAACTTTCCCATCAAACTTTCGCCTCTCACTTATTCGTCCTGCGGGAGGCGAGACTGGAGAGAGCGAAAACTCCCGATCTAAACAGTGACATGGTTAATTACAAACCAAAGTGTTATAGCCGAATTTCTTTGTTACAGTTTCTTTAATGAAGCGAAAGAAAAGTAAAAGGAAAGAAATTCCCAATCTGAGGAGATGTTACCAGCAGTCTGAGATTGTGGTTAAAAGTAAAAGTATGGGTAAATAAGTGGGAATCCTGGATAGTAAGTTCATCATTGTTTACATTTTTTAGCATAATTCAAGTCTGAGTACAAAAGAAATTGCCTATGAAAAAGAAAATGGTATGTGGAAATGGAAAGTACAAAGAATGGGAAGGCTTAAAAATAAACATGAAATATAGGGAAGTAAACAAAAGCATAAACCAAGGTGGTGAGGGACCTGGCTAGACCAGTTTTCTTTCGTTCAGGATGCTGTTGTCCCTAAGATCTGATAAATGTTCTTCCATTGTTTGTTCTCGAGGTGGATGATCTATCGTCGATAAGATACACCTTGCCTTCATAAGCATCGTTTACCTCACGAAGGTAAAACTTAGCTTATTTGGGAAAGATATCATTCAGCAAATAGGTCTGAGCAGTCCTGATTAGGCGCAAACAATAAGCAGTTTTCGATGTGATTAACGATGTGGTGCTTTCCCTTACTTATTAGTCGTATGATAATCAATTTCTAAAGCTAAAGTAATGGCAAACTTTTATGACAGAAAAAGAAAAAAAAATAGGGATGTGTTAAACGAAGATATACGAAGCAGTTATGAAACATGACAAAGCAGCGAATGATTTGATGGGAAATACTAAACTGAATGAAGCTGCCTTCAGTGAATGGAAGGCAAATATGGTCCTGACATTGTTCATTTTCTCATGTCAGGTAAGACATAGCAACGACAGAACGCCATATGACTTGATGATTAAACGAGCCTACATAAAAAAGATTGGATGATTCGCAAGAGAAGCCAAGTGATATATTAGCAAACACGACGAATGACACCCGGATTTGCAAAAAAAAAAAAAAAAAAAAAAAAATATGGGTGAGAATAAACATGAGTATGTAGTAATATCGATGATCTTATGCCAAATATGACGGGAAATTGGATGATTCGGGTAGAAGGGAGGCTAGGCAACATGTGTTCTAACAACATGCATGGCGATGCAGAGAATGACTTGACGACAGATTTGACGAGGCAATTGATAATCTAGTGACAAGCCTGGCGAAGCAGGTGACGATTCGGTAAGTAAAGTTAAATGGTGAACGATTCCATGGCAAGCATAATGAATAAGACAAAGAACTGTCAGTTTCAAGATAACCACCATGATCCCCTGGCTTAGCTTAAGGCATGCCAATTAAGTCTTAATTTAGTAACAGGCGCAAAGCATGAACGGATGATTAAAGAGAAGCACTCTGAAGCAGTAGACGGAACTAAGGGCAATTTATAGATAAGCATAAAAGAGAAAAACGTATGATTACGTACTTGATGAGTTTGGGAAAATATTCGTGATGATGATGACGTTAGAGAGGATTTGATGACTAATAGATCAGGGCAAGTTTTAATCTGATGAGATAAGTTACAAAGTTGAATTTCTCAAACACTGGCAGGTAGGAGAGTATGGGAAGGAGTTTGAGATGGAAATAAATAGAGGATGAACTACTGACAAAGCTGAATAAAGAATGAACCATGTGATATCAAACATGACTGTACAGATGCGATCAGATGACATGTCAACCATGCGGATGATTTCATAACGTAATTATAGATTCAATTTTCTCTTTCATCAAAAGCACGTATCACTTGTAGCTGATAAAGGACAAGGACCATAAAATGAACTGGCTGAATTAGAAAGATGAATAAGTTTAGAATGTGAAAAAGACGACAGATTTCTTCCCTTCATATCTCTGTCGTTTTCTAAGTTTTCCTTTGCTTCATCAGATCTCAGAAGTTCAGTTGTAAATAATTACTTTCAAATATTTTCACCTAAAATCTTTGTTAGAATTCGTATACGGACATTTAAGAAAAAAATTTTTCCTATGTAATTTTGACACCAAAATTGTTTAGCGTTACATTTTATTACGCCTTCTTTTGTTAATTAGACCAGTCAGTATAATCTGGCTGGTGTAGCAATTAATGTTATAGTGAATATGGTGGCCTATGAGATTTGCATGATCACTACCCTTGAAAGGATGCATGAAAACAAGTCAATTTTTTTTATGAGTTTTCGTATTTCATGTCCTCATTGCTTCCTTTCTCC
>NC_089752.1:3468000-3483000 GCF_040412425.1 Macrobrachium rosenbergii
GCTTATCCTGGCCTTTCTGTAATTTTTTCTTTCCTTGTAACAATGTTCATGATCACATGAGAATCATTCCGTTTTCTTGTTCTTGCATTGCACTCTTTTTAGCACTCATAGACTGCCTAATTTTGTTTTTCTTCATTAAATTTATGATTTTGTTTAGTATTACCTTTTGCTGACTCTTATTTCCTTGGCGACATTTTAAATTCGTGCAAGTTAATATTTTTTGAAAGAGCCGTTCATGACAGCGTCTATCTTCCTCCTCTACTCTTCAGTATAAATCCATCTGTTCTCTTCCTTTTTACTCGTTCCAGTGTAACAGTTTTCAGTCACTTTCTCTTCAGAATTGTAAAGGGCAGGGCATTCGAAAGTACTTTAGAGGACGCATGCTGTCACGCCTCCCGGCGTGGAACAGTAAAAACATCCATTCAGAAAACACTAATGAAGTGACTCACTAAAAAAATTTCAAGTTTTTTTTTTTTCTTTTTACCGCTCGCCTGTTCTCTCTGTCGGAGAAGAAATAAAAGACGAGACTCTTTCCGAAATTTAAGTATCATAATTGTTGTTTATATATTTTTGGTTATTCGTTTTGGTATCTTCTCACGTTGGCAGCATTATCAAAGGTCTTCATATTTATAAATGTGACTGGCTTGAATGTATGGTCTCCCTGCTTAGGGTATTGTTTAAATTTTGCAAAAGAATGGTCACCCTGTTTAGGATATTGTTTAAATCTTGCCAAAAAAATGCTTTATTTTTGTGTTTCATTTCAATCTCCAAAATGATTTTATGATTCTTTAGGCTTTCGTGTTGTGATGTTGGTTTAATATACAAATAAATCAATCACCAGTGTTCATAAGTACTAATTTTATAGAGAAAACTTTAATGATTGCAATGAATACTCATTCTGCGCAGAAATAACACTGCTTAACAAACAATGCACTCTCAATCTCGTAAATGAATCGTATAAAAGTTGCGAATACAGCATGAAAAAAGCCGCCCTGCTTACAATGCAAATTTAGACGAATGCGCTATTTTAAGCGAGAGTGCAAACCTCCGTGATGTCAGGCAGGAAAGATTTGGGTATCAGTTCAAAATCCTTTGAAAGGGTAAGCAAAAAGAAAGAAAAAAAATAGAGCTTTTGGGTAAAGAATTCAGTTAATGTACGCTGGGCAGTATTTCTGAAACGTAGAGAAGCAGGAAAGAAAGACTAGAATAAAAAATTGAAAGGGAAAGGGTACGTAAATGGTGGAAAATCCGAAGGAATTAGAAAGGAGTAGGGTGAAAGACGGAAAGGAAAACAACAGGAATATGTGCTTAGTTGGCTGGGGATGGGATTCGTGAGGATCTTGCAGACGAGAGGATAACAGACGAAAAATGTTATTCTGGTTCTAAAATGCAACTTCGCCTTTGGGGGCATGCGCCAAAGAGCGAGGCTTTGTGAGGTTGAAACTTGGCAGGAAAACTCTCGGGAGAGAGAGAGAGAGAGAGAGAGAGAGAGAGAGAGAGAGAGAGAGAGAGAGAAGAGAAATACATGGATGCATGGGGTAAGGAGACTGACAAGAGGAAAGGGATAGTTTGTGAAACTGACGCAGATGCAAAGACGTAAGACACCGAGGAAATTCATGATAGCCTACGTCGCAAGAGACACAGTATGCTGTATAGCAAGAAAACCCCGTAGGATAGTAGTGCCGCCAGGCTAGCTGCCACCCCTTCCGTCCTTTTACTGTACCTCATTTCATATTCTCTTTCTTCCATCTTACTTTCACCCCTCTCCTAACAACTGATTTATAGTGCAACTGCGAGGATTTCCTCCTGTTACACCTTTTAAACCTTTTACTGTCAATTTCCGCTTCAGCGCTGAATGACCTCATAGGTCCCAGTGCTTGGCCTTTGGCCTAAATTCTATATTCAGTTCAGCTATAGCAAGAAAAGGACATAATAGAGCCTCGCTTGTTTCTTCTGGTGGTGAAGATAAACTTGTATATTAAGATAATGGGCGAAAGTACGGTATTTTAGCGCTGAAAAGTTTCGTGTAAAGCATGACTCACAAGTAGGCCGAGTCCCACCATAGCTTAATCCGACTATATTATAATTTCGTCTGCTAAGTACTTAAAATAAAGTAAATAACATGTTAGCGTGAAGACTGGCCTACCAAACTGTAGCGAACACGGAAGAGAAGAAGAAGAATCGAGACCAGATTTGAATTATCACATTAAAAATTGCTATGGAAGAAGAAAAATATTAGAAAAACAATTGGATATGCAGAGTGATCATCTAAAGTAAACAGGGAAGTAAAAGAGGAAGAACAGAGGGATGCGCAATTAGAAAAAAGAGAACTACAGATGCAGGTAAGAGGATGGCGACAACAGACGCTAAACGCGCAATAATGTTCCGTTACTACCTAGAACGAGGATTAATGAACCTTACCAATATAATATATGCATCGTGCATTAATCCTATCGCGAGATATTGATGCATTTCGTCTTAATTACTTAAACAAATAATTATACTGTTACTTTATTACACATGAATGAATTTAAACTTCACATACCTTAGGTCATATTTCTTATCTTGCGTTTTTTAATGAGAGATTAAGCCGCTAGAATATAAGACCAGTGAACAAACGTCCCCTTTGAAAAAATAAAAAAAAATCTATTTACTCCTCCTTAAAGCTATATACTTGGGTAGAAATGAATTCTGTTTACATCGTCTTGTAGGGTCCATAAACACTACGAAACTACGAAGTCGGTATAAAAAAATAACTTGAGGCAACAAGACTTCAGCAATAAGGAAAAAATGTAACATGAAAACCGTGTTTACTAACTTTTCGTTAGACTACAGAAATTAAAGCAATATTTAAAAAAGACATTGTTCAGGATGATAAGTAACTGATTTTTTACCTTTTCCATTCGTAAAAGTGAAACATAGCATGCTTTCAAGTCATTCCTATAACATTTTCTATATATCTTGGTCATAATATTAAAAGTTTCAGGTAAATATGAAATGGGGTCTCAAGTAATTTTTTTTTTCTTACATTCGTTCTATCTCAGTACGATTCTGAATTTGCTTTTGCGTTCTTTCCCAGCCGACAATCCACAAAAGCCTCAACAAATATTTCGAATATTCCTGTTTGCAAAGGCTCGGGTGCTTGACATACGTTCAACGACATCTCAATTACCTTTATTACTGCTGTCAATTCTCTTCATATCACAGATACGATAGATGAGATAAAAAATCACCTTTTTTCCTAAAGGCCAAAAGGTTGACCTCCAGATCTACCTGAGTTTCTTTTTTTATTATTCAGTAATTTTGTCAGGAAGATAAAATTCCAGGGTGATGATGACAACTACACGAGAGAGCAATATTCCGCTAATGGTCAGATGACAGATGTTTAACACTATGCAGCAGTCTTGTCTTGTATTTATGTATTAGAATAAATACGTATTACCGTTGTTACACAGGCACACACACTAACGTACGCATGCACACATACGCACACACACTCTACCTCAATCACACAATTTAATTATATATACAGATATGTCTGTATGTATAACTGAATCTCGAAAATATGGAACGTGATGAATATACTCGTATAAGTAAAGACAAATTCCACGAAGGAAAGAGAAACACTGGAGTGCTGCGAGGCCTTTCGACTGCCGTCCTTTACTTAGCAAACTCAGTAAAGGGCGACAGTCGAGAGGCCTCGCAGCACTCCATGGTTTCTCTTTTCTTCGTGGATTTTGCCTTTATATATATATATATATATATATATATATATATATATATATATATATATATATATATATATATATATATGTAAGTGTACAGTATGTATGTATCTTTGTATAACTGAATCACGAAAATATGGAACGTGATGAATGTATAAATAAAGGCAATGCCATGCCATACGCCATGAAGGAAAGTCATTGCCCTTTATATATATATATATATATATATATATATATATATATATATATATATATATATATATATATATATATATAGGAACCGAACTATTATCATAGTTAGCTAAACA
Organism: Macrobrachium rosenbergii; assembly: GCF_040412425.1. Lineage (NCBI taxonomy): Eukaryota > Metazoa > Arthropoda > Malacostraca > Decapoda > Palaemonidae > Macrobrachium > Macrobrachium rosenbergii. The sequence goes on from NC_089752.1 coordinate 3,472,034, forward strand.
TAAACACCTAAACCTGACTGGAAAACAACTGAGATTGAACTGATGTAGAAATATGAATTAAGTTATCTGAAAAAAAGCAAGATAAATATTTATATACCCTAATGGTTATAAAAATATGTCTACACTCACAAGACACTTCACTCTTACGTTAAACGGCATGAATATCATTATTAACTCGGATTTCTGAGTTTTCTTCGGCATTAAAATTGAAAAATAAGCCGACAAAACATAGGTGAAAAAGAAATTGAATGGACTTCTGCGGAGAATTATAAACAATAGCGAGATGCTCCGAGAGCATTTTGATGCACCCAATACTGAACAATAGAATTTGGATGATGCCACAAAGAACACAAAAGAACAAAAGTCCCCCGAAGGCTATATATATATATAATGATAAACTCTGCGGGCGGTAACTGTCGTCTTTCATGTTCGTACCGCCCAGCAGCTGAAAGCCAAGAACGGAAAATTGTATTTTTACCGGAAGTTTGATCCTTCGCTTTTTATCTAGAACAAAAGGACTGGAGTTTCTGGAGTATTGCTTTCGGGAAAAGTCTTTCCAACCTATTGCAGTTCTTTATCGCTTAATGGTTTTTGGATTTTCTATTTGTAATAAACTCCACACTTATTGAGGTTTATTGGTTGTTAAATTTACTATTCGCCGTTTTCTGATTTGATTTTAGCGTACACAATTCTTTTTTATGTTGCGTTCATTTCATAATGTCAATTCTGGTTCGTGATACTGAATCACCCACGGTCCAGTAACTTTTTTTTTTATTTAAATTCGTCATAAATTGAGTTTAAATTTTGTGCCCATGATTTGAAAAGAACAATGTGAAAACGGTTCTAAAACACTGACATTTTTTCTTAAAGAGGTCTAAGGTTCAAAAGCCTTTGAGGTTTCTCTTCCGAATCCTTGCCATCCTGAGCCGCCTATTGCAGATTTTATTTTTATCTTGGGACGTGAAAAATCTGGGTATTCTAAACTATTTGGGTAAAGAAGATCTAGATGGACTTTTCCAAATAATTTTCAGAACAGATACCTAGAAATTATCTCACAAACTCAGCATTGTGTAATGCATTATTTATTCAGAAGTGCTGTATAACTGCTAATTACAAACATCCTCTAAAGGTAACAGTAGATACGCAGGTATGATACCACTGACTCCATTATACCAGAGAACGAGGCCAATTACGAAATAACAATAAGGACGATATTGCTATGAAATGTCTCAATGAAACTGATCCCCAAAGGTCTTTACCTGAATTTTCAAATATGGAACACGTTCTACTTTTCTATCTACAAGGTGTAATAAATGATCTTATCCTTCATTTTAGTTTCTGTTTCTTCTGCTATACTAAATGAAAATGCTGTATTGAAGTGTCAGAGCAGGATTGGAGCTTATGGTCAAAATTAAATTAAATTTTCGGTTACTCTGGAGTTTACAATACACCTATTGATATTGACATCTAAGTAAGTAGAGACTATAGATGAAAAAAGACGAACTGACAATATTTATGGAGGGAGAGACTAGTTTTTAAAGATAACTGCCGACCAAGATATTATGTGCATAAGTCACAGAGGGGCAGAGTAATACCCCTCCTTGCCACTTGATCATTTGTTTTCTCTTAAATCAACATACCTTCCTACAGCGAATCAAATAAGAACTAAATTTCCCCTCAATTTTTCCACCACTTTCTATATATAAACCAGTGAGTATTTCTGCGCGTCTCCGTTGAACTTGACCTGTTCTCTGCAAGAGTTTTATACGCCAGACTTTACGATGATTGTCCTGGGGCCCTTTTGTACCCGAAGCTTTGTCTGGTATGCTCTTTCCTCAATTGGTTTCTTCCCCCTTATCTCCTTAAAATACAAGAAGCATTGTTTAGAGATGTATTTAAAAACGGCCGACAAAGAAGTGTGATGGATAAAGAAACGACGTTAGTGCGTCTGTATGCGTAATTATATATAGCATTAAGTATATATATGTATATATATATATATATATATATATATATATATAGTATATATGTATATATATATATATATATATATATATATATATATATATTTTATCATACACGATATTCACTACATGCAACCGATCCCGTACATAACGTATTTGGCTTCCATGAACAACAACAGCTTGTCGAAATGAAAGTGCACTGATTGTCGGACTGGATGGAACAGTGTTATCGGAAAAGGGAAGAGAGACAGGAAAAGAGATACAATGCGGAATCACAGTGGCGCCCTCTGACAGCGCAATTGCCGTTTTTTTTACCTTACTGCTAAAAAGCATTAGAATTTTAGTCATATTACAGGAGTGCTCCATTGAGTCCCAAGAAATTTCTCAAGTTCTATTGCTATTCATAAGGGAAGACAAAAAAGGTACACTTAGTTTAACTAGACCACTGGAGTTGATTAACAGCTCTCCTAGGAGCTGCCCAAAGATTAGACTTATTTTATGTGGCTGGGAACCAATTTAGTTACCGAAGCAGGACCTACAGTTTGTTGTGGAATCTGGAACCACATTATACTGAGAAATGAATTTCTATCACCAGAAATAAATTCCTCTAATTCTTCATTGGCTGGCCAGACTCGAACTCGGGCCTAGTAGAGTACTAATGTGACAACTTGGGAGTGAGAGAGAGAGAGAGAGAGAGAGAGAGAGCCAATGATGGAGGCCATTTGGTACATTTAAGAGAAAAAGAGGCATATAATAAGAGAGAAAGCTAGGTGAGAGGAGAGAGAGAGAGAGAGAGAGAGGGAGAGAGAGAGAGAGAGAGAGAGGTCAGCGATACGTCAGGTACAATTCCGGGCGAAGTTGGATGGAAATTCCCTGACAGAACTGAGAGAACACAAGCAACGACCCAAAAAAACGCCTGATTGAAGATTGTTCCGATACATAGATTTTTTTCCAGTTCATGTTTTCTCACAAAACCAACATCCAGCCGTTGATTTTTCAGGCCCCATCGTCTGTACAAGAATATAACTACTAGTAGTTCCATTATTTGTGTATTTTCGCACCATTCGAATAATAAAAAAAACAAGGAATGACAACCTAAAAATCCATGAAGTAATGTTAAAGGTTGCTGCTGAACATAGAAATTATATCATATATATATATATATATATATATATATATATATATATATATATATATATATATATATATAAAGACAAAATCCACACTGAAGGAAAGGGAAACAATTAGTAGTAGATGCCTTCGACTTCTTGCCAAGTAAAGGACAAGTCGTAAGGCCTTCTATACCTCCATTGTTTTCCTTTCCTTTCGGGATTTTGTCTTTTCGTATATTCATCACGTTCCCATATTTTTCATTCCAAGAATCATATATATACATATATATATATATATATATTATATATATATATATATATATATATATATATATATATATATATATGAAATACCTAATCTGATAACAGGTGAAACCAGATATGCACTATCCTATGTTTAATTTTTTCCTATGGTATTTGCATTTAAACCCTTAAGTGTTATACGATTTTAAACACACATACCTAATATATATATATATATATATATATGTATATGTATGTATATATATATATATATATATATATATATATATATATATGTTATTACTATATATATATATATATACTTATATAGTCCTGCATTTTTCAGCACCTTCTTTAATTATTGGGGTGATATCGAAATATTCCTGAACAAGACCCAAACCAACGGAAAACGAACATTTCATATCTGAACTAAAAAATTACTTACACTCAACAAGAAGATTAAAAATTAACTTTGAATATCATCCTGAATTCAGGTGAACTCAGGAGCTTGACCTTTTAACATTCAGCAGGATAAAAAAAAACTGGCATCCGCTTCGTTTACTTTTTTTTTTTATCTAGAAAAGTTATTTTCTAGCAAGTGAAGGTGTTATCCACCAGCTTTTCCAAGGAGAAAGCAGGCGAGGTGTTATGTAAGCATCTCTCCTACCTCCGAGGTCCCAGGGGACACAAGGACCTTCTTTGTAGTTTTATTGAACTTGGTGTAATTTCACAAGGAAGACTAAAAATAGACCAAAGAAATAGAAGGAAAAAGCCTTTCTGCTTATCTTGAGTCAAGACAAACTAAAACAAGAGAAATTATTTTATGCGATTGTCATAACTTTCAAGGAATAAATTTGAGGGTATAAAGGAGCGTAAAATTATCCAAATCATTTAAAACGTTTAGATTCAAGGATGAAAAGACTGAATAATCTTGTACATAATTTATGTGCTTGTTTAATAAGAAAGAAAAATTATGTTATTATACAGTACTTAATAAAGAATCATGTTTTAAGGGACTGGTATGTTCAAACACATTTTATCCTTTCCGTGGGCGTTCTGCTTTAGTAGCCTTTCTATGCTACCACAAACAAAACAACTAATATATAACAAATCCTCTACAGCTAATCACTCATCTGATTAGCAAAAAGCGGGAGATCATAATGGGGTCAACGCCAATGTCGCTGAAAAGATTCCTTGCTTCCTATCTTTTTTTCAGACAGACACGTAAACATTTAGACGACGCCAGACAGAAATGGGGAAACGTCCCTTATCTTAAACATTCTGACCCAAAATGGAATCAGTTAATTACTTTGGGAGTGTATCGTCCTCACACATCATTTCTTCCGCGACCTTTGTTTCCCTTTCATTTGCAGTTCCGGAGGAAGACAAACATCGCCAAGTTCATTTCTAAATGTAAGGTCCAAATTATACATTATACACACACACACACACACACACACATATATACATATATATATATATATATATATATATATATATATATATATATATAATTTTTTCTCCCTATATAAAGGGATATTAATTTTCTCCTCAATAAGGATCTCAATAAATAAATCTTTGAGAGAAGGTTTTTAGCCATATGAACTTTTCTCTCTTGACCGTTACCCACCATACTGGCCTTTAGGTACATGAATTCTGTGCTTAGGTCAGCAGAGGTTTTTAGGGACCCGCACCTAAGTCGTTTTGTCCCGTATGTTGCATTCTGGTCTTCGCTGTGTGAGGCAAGTTAGTTAACCACTCAACTAAGCTAACATAACTTTATGTATCTATTCTTCTGAACCAATGGTATAAAGGTTTACGCCCCTCTGCCCATTTGTAAGCCTAAATCCTAACCAAGATATTATAAGAAGAATGGTTTCAGTGCCTATGGATTTGGAGAGAGAGAGAGAGAGAGAGAGAGAGAGAGAGAGAGAGAGAGAGAGAGAGAGAAAAATAAAGAGAGAAATTTTCATAACGCGAAAAAGGCACCCCACATTTATGGAAGTTCTAATTAAAATCATGATAATTTTTCTAGGTAATAACATTTTAGAAAAAACTTAACGCTTTTTTCTAAACACAAGATTAGCCAAGCCTCGTCCATGAAAACATATTGTTATACGGTTAACATCGTTAACCGAAAGTTTAATTAGCCTCCAAAAATTTTTTTGAAGGGCAAAGTTTACTCTCATGACTTCGGTTATGCATTTCAAAGTCACTGAATTGTCTATTTGTTTAAGATGCGTTTTATAGATGGTGAATGTCATTCATTTTTTAGTCTGTTACAATATCTATATTTTACATTTTGGATGATTTTCAAACATAATACAAGTCGTAATTTACGAGAGAGAGAGAGAGAGAGAGAGAGAGAGAGAGAGAGAGAGAGAGAGAGAGAGAGAGAGAGAGAGATTTTGTGGCGTAATTCGGTAGAAGAAAAAGAACAAAGAGAATGTTAATTATATAGCACCGATCTCTGCAATACCTATTTATTCACGGTTGTTTATGTAAATGTGCGCGTGCGGATGTGTCTGCGAGAGTGACGAGTTTATGTGTTTAGGGCAGGAACAAAAGTTTTTTTTTTTTTCGAACGAAGTTAGTTTTACATTGATCATTCTGTTCTCGTTCTGTACTGTGAAAAATAGTGTTGAATTTTTATTGCTCCCACTGATATATTTGTTTCTCACGTGAAAAATTTATTTGTATATTTGCAAAACGATAGAGAGAATATGCCTGTATTTACACACACGAATACAAACACAGTAACACTAAGCACTCATACACATGGCAGACACACAAATACACACACACACAAATTCATATATATGTATATATATATACTTATATATATATATATATATATATCAAGAAATACATACATATATATATATATATATATATATATATATATATATATATATATATAATAAATACATACATATATTATATATATATATATATATATATATATATATATTATATATATATATATATATATATGCATATATATATATTCCTGATACTTTTACAGTGGTGATTCCAGCTCACGTAACAAAAACAGACGAACCTGAACTTTATATCAAGATAAGAATGACCTATCAAGTCCAAGTAAAATAAAAATAAAACAAAATAAAATGGAATACTGAAAAAAGGAACTAGAGTAACGATAAATAAAGTAAACTTTGCCCCCTGACGGCAAATGAATTTCATGTCCAAAATCTGGTCCGAAAAAGGTTGAGTTGAAAGCGACCAAAAATATCAATTTGCGGTGACATCGTATCCAAGATGGAAAATTGACTTTCTTTCTCGTACTCAATATTTATGTGAAAAGTTTTTGATTTGCCCTGCTCATTGATTCACTGACGCGTATCGTAAGTCACAAGTGTGACACCGTACTTTGGCAGATTGCTCACAGTGATTATGTAAATGATTTATTTGTTTATGTATTCAAAGGTATTGATTTTATAAGTTATTCCGCACGTACACTCAGATTCAGTCGCTTGATCTGGTTAAAACTGGTTTTCACCATTCCCTCCTTAACACATAACTTAATATATAAAATCATGTTTTGTTACTTGTGTCAACAGTTATTTTGCAATTTAAATAACTAGTTTAGATCTCCTAACAACGTTTTCCATCTACACCTAAAAACAGATTTGAATAGAACAATGCGATTATTAATTTATTGACTATGAATGACTATCTCTCTTCTTTTTTGCCTTCTTGCTCAAAAGAGTTCATATGAAACATTGAATAATGTCTGAATTTCTTCCACACCTAAACGGAACGAGTACGCGAGGCAGAGACCTCCTTCTTCGTAACTACCTCTCTCTCTCTCTCTCTCTCTCTCTCTCTCTCTCTCAATCCTCAGTCACTTCTTCCTGGTCCTCATCGTGCTCTCAAGGTCCTCTTTTAATAGGATCGAGTAAAGTCCCACCGTCGTCTCTTCTCTTTTTTTTTTTATTTGATTTTTACTTCTTGTGATAAAAGTGAGATCTTGAACTATTCAATGAATAAGTAACATGACAAAAATGTAGTGCTGTTATTCGTTTACGTAATCTGCTTTTTCCTGTCGTCCTCAGTTCCCGCTTCCTTTTTTGAATATATCTATATATCTATATCTATATATATGTGTGTTTGTATTATATATATAATATATTTATATATTTTCTAAATTATCCTGTTTCTCCTAGCACACGTACCTCCAGAGAAAAAGACGAAACAATGGACCGCCGTATACATGTCTTAACTGCCGTCCTGAAAACTTCTACAACATTAGTGGCTACATACACCTGACACAGAAGGTTCACCAGCAGGACTCGAACGCCCTGCATACACAACATTCTTCACCTTGTTACTCTTGTTTCTCCCTTAATTAAGGTACACTCCAAAGGCACAAGTCATCGTCGTGATCTTCCTTGAATAGCTGAATCAAGGATAAGCTTATTACAAATACAGAAATCTTAAAAAACCTCAGCCGCTTCTAAAGAAGGCTCACCAGCATCACATAGACCAGTCACTCAACTTTGTATAGTATGGAATTACAAATATGTTGCGCGGTTCTTAAATAGCAAGGTCCCTTCATTTCAACGCCTCTTCTACACCATCTAAATATGCTTTCTCTTCCAAAATAGAGAGGAATGTGGACATACTCAGTCATGCAAGAATATAAATATATTTGAGATCAGATCATAAAGGCAATTCGACAGACCTGATGGAAAATCAGTTCTTCAATAATTTGAGGACATACATTTAAGCTCTTCACTAAATTGTTTCTTTTAAACTATTCACAATAAATAAATCAGACAAAGGAAAAAAGTGAACCAAATACATCTAGTCAGATTTTCAGTAAACAAACTTACGTGTAAGCAGATTAAGTTTAAGCAGAGTATTATCTTTTTATACATGTCAGAAAACATAACTGATGGGTTCAATAAGAACCATCTGGTGCAATAACCGGATTTTTGAAAAGAATTAAAATATCAATTAAACAATAACATAGATATGATGAGAATTCACGGTGTCAAAAAACTAAAGCATATTCCATTTCCTCTCACTGCTGCAAATAGTCATCATGATAATATTAAAAAAAAAAAAAAGATTTAATTTCGACGACATGGAAAATTTGACCGAACTTTCGAGAGACAGCTGAATATTAAAGTCAGTAGTTTCCTCATAACTTCATTATGAGTACCAGTTTAATCATTCTTTGCTATACAAATTGATTAAAAAGTATTATTAAATTGAAGACCAAAGTAAATCTTTAAATAAGAAATAGCTCATCGGCAACTTTAAAATGAAAATGAAAATGAATATGCTCATCACGATTTGCTGTTAATTTTTCTTCCACTTAAATCTTGACATTACTTTCTGATGATCATTCAGTGGCTGTCTCCCTGGACCCTTATTTCCCTTTTAAGAATTTCTCCTCGTTAATGTAAAATGCTTGTTCCACTAATGAATATGTGAAGGAAAGTAATTCGGGGCTGAGGCTTGAATGAAATCTCATTTCCACTGACTTTGAAAATTGTGATTCAGAGTTCTGACACGCTGCAGCCCAGGCAAACCACTTGTTAGCTCATCTTTTTGACGGCTTTTTCTTCATTGTTTACCTTGTATTAATGAATATTTACAGTTATGTATTTTATATATGTATATATATATATATATATATATATATATATATATATATATATATATATATATATATATAATATATCAAACTAATTATATGATATGAAAGGGATTAGACCCTTCATATTTTGTAAGATATAGTTACAGTCAAAATTTAGCTCGGCCAACTACCTGTGACTTAATGTACCGACTGATGAGCCTGTCCTATCTAGAAACAACCGGCCCTTTCCAGAAGATAGTTAACGCGAGGGCCGAAACGTTAACGCCCTTAGGAAACTCCTACAAAGACTCTATCACATGAGAACAATTTCGAGATTTTAGTTACCGGATACCTTCTTCGGAAAACCCTACGGAAGTACCCCGCCATGTTTAACTCGCCCCCCAACACGCACAAGAGTATACGAAAGTGACAGAATCCAGAACTCTTTGCTTTTCTCTTATCCATATTATGAACACCGGCTAACTTTTAGCAGATATTACCATTGCAGAAAAGAGAGTAATAAGAAGTAATGAAGCTCAGAAGTTCAAGCGAAGATGCAATGCTTTTTTACCCTCTTAAATTCACCTTGTATTTTAATATTTTAGCTACATTTTTATAACTGATCTCTTTCTGTATTTCCCATTACCTCCCGTTACTTATTTCGAATGAACACCATATTCTTTGTAAGCTTGAATTTCAAGTCAATGGAGCCCGTGGGGTTGTCCAACATGAATAGGGTTCATCTTCTGAATAATAATAATAATAATAATAATAATAATAATAATAATAATAATAATAATAATAATAATAATAATAATAATAATAATAATAATAATAATGTCGACAGAGTCTTTCTTCTTCTTTCTTATCCAGGAACCAGTAACTCGTCACGTCTCTTATGGTTATGTAGCTGAGAAATACTCTCACGTCTCTTCGAAAAAAAAAAAAAAAAAAAAAGAGCTGGCATTAGGACCTGTTTGTGACATTTTCCATGATGGTTAATCTACCGCTGATCCTTTAACGAAAGAGCCAGGTGAACAGTTTCGTAATGAGTTGTGCTCTATTGTCATTTTAGTGACCACATAAGAGCTACCGGTACTTTGTTCTTTACTTTAAAACACTGTGTACGGCATTGTACTCTAGACGCAGTCAGTTAAATTAAAAGTGAGACTTCTTAATTCCTTCTGAGACAGGTTTGTCTCGTTTGTTATAATTTCAGGTCATAAAGGAAAACTCCTCTTCCATTTTCGCCACTTCTAGGTCTACAAATTAACTTTATAAATATTCTGAAAACTTTAAGCGTATTTCAAGTTTTCTTTGGGATATCCTAAGTAATTCCTCATCTATGTAATACATTTAGCTAGCCACACACACAACACACACACACACATATATATGCATGCATATACTTAAACAATGCACACACACACACACACACATAAATGTATGTGAGCGTGTGTGTGTGTGTGTGTGTTTAAAGAGCAAATAAAATTGGATTACCTTAGATATGACAAAAGGTTTTAGTTATTTCCTGGCCCATATCGAGATATAAATACATAGATGAATACATACACACACACACACACGCACACACACATATATATATATATATACATACATACATACATACATACATACATACATACATACAGTATATATATGTGTGTGTGCGTGTGTCTGCGCATGTGTGTATGGGTTTGTGTTTAAAGAACAAATAAAATTGGACTAACTCAGCTCTGACGAGAAGTTTTAGTCCTTTCCAGTCCTAAATCCAGCTGACCAACTCTGTGTGACTGAATTCAGAGCCTTCATTAATCAGTAGATTAACATGCCTAGCAACTGTGTATCAGAATGAAAATATTTTACAGTGACTGTCGTGGTATGACATCCCCATACTATAAAAATAAAAAAATGAAAAATCACGAATTACTTTAAATTTCGTCCTTTTTTTCTGTCTTCCGAAATCTCTATTGGTCTGTCAGTCTCGTTACCATTTTTATGTATCTTATCAGTACTCTTTCACTTTTTTGTATAAACAGT